>NC_143059.1:52442166-52746500 GCF_052426305.1 Pelodiscus sinensis
AGCAGCTGATTCCAGGAAGCCCAGGGCAGAGCAACTCTGCCCCGGGCTTCCTGTAGTCAGCGCTGGTCAGTTTCAGCAGCAGCTGACTTGGGGACTCCTGGGGCAGAGCAGCTGGGGTGCTGCCGGGTTGGTCCAGTAGCGCCAAGGAGTGGTGCTGCGGGACCAACTGGCAGTGCCCCACCTGCTCTACCACAGGCCCCGGGCTTTGCTCCACATCTCCTTGGTCTGCTGGGGGGGGGGGGCACTAGCTGCATCTTCCCCCCCCCCCCCCCCCCCAGCAGACCAGGGAGACGCGGAGCAAAGCAGCGGAGGACCCGGGCCGGACTGCGGCGCTTCCAGATTAGCTGGAAGCGCCGCGGGTCCGGCCCCGGGTCCTCCGCGGCTTTGCTCAGCAGACCAGGGAGACGGGGAGCAGCTTTTCTTGTCGGATCCGCGTAACTCGGGGACTGCCTGTACATGAGAGTTCTTTTTTAGATGACATTATTCCTATTAGCAATAACTTAACAGGTCTGTTTCTATTCTCTGGCCCTCCAGAGGCAGCTTCACTTCCAACACAAAGGACAAAATCCAAGGTGCCACTAGTGCCTCTAATTGTGTGGCTTCCTCCGAGGCACTATCCTCTTTCCACTCCCCCTTATGGCTTCAGGGAAAGCCTCCAAGTGACTCATGTCAGTTTACTGCATATCTTCAAATAAGCTCAGCATAGCATCCAGAATTTATAAACGGCCTCTTTTCTGGGGTAAGTTTATTACCCAAAATCCTACTACCATAAACCAGAATCCTTGCTCCACTTCCTTCCTACCCCTTTTTGGGGGCCCTGATCCACCCCTTCTCCAAAGCCTCACCCTGCTCACTCCATTCCCCTTTCTACCCTGTCCTCACTCACTTTCACCAGGCTGTGGTAGAGGGTTGGGGTGCAGGTTCTGGTCTTAGGCCAAGGAGTTGGGAGTGTGGGAGGGGCTCTGGGCTTGGCCCAGGGCAGGGGATTAGGGTCCAGGAGGAGTTTTAAGGGTGCAAGCTCTGGGAAGAAGTTTTGGGTGCCCCGGGGCCTTGCATCTGGTTGGGGCAAGAGATTGGGTGTAGGAGGAGGTTCAGGGCTGGGATGGGGGTTCAGGAAGCAGGGTATGGCTGGGCACTGTTTAACTGAGATGGCTTGTGGGTGGTGGAACAGTGGAGTTAAAGCAGACTTACTCCTGCCCTCGTCCAGCACCATGCCTGGCATGTACAGCAATGTCTACATGGGGCCCTGTGCTGACCCTCATCTACAGGCACTGAGCTCACAGCTTCTACAGGCCACAGTTCCCTATTATTGATCAATGGGAGCTGCAGGAGTGGTGTCTGCAGGCAAGGACACCATGGGGAGACCCCCTGTTATGTCCTGGCAGACCTGAGAAAGGCAGGACTGCCATTTCCTTGAGCAGCAATTACCACAGGGATAATTACTCCAGCCACAACAGGTTTGGCATTTTAGAACTCACTACCCAAAGAATTAAATGTAAGTGTAAGAGAAATGAAAATTATGAAATACACAGACAATCAAAACCACAAATAACACACTTTGCAAGCAGTAAAAGAAGTAATAACCCCAAATGTATGTGTTGGGTCGGGAGATGAGAGTGAAGACAGTGTTCTTTGTGAGGATGACAAACACACACATAGGCTGTCTACACCATAGCCTCTTGCACAAAAATGTATGCAAATGAGGTGAAGCGTGGAATATTGGCATGCTTCACTTGCATAATTAATGAGGCTCTGTTTTTGTGCAGGAGCTGTTCTTCCACTTTTTTTTTTCAGGAAGAAAGGCTCTTGAGCAAGGGGGGAAGGAGTTGCACAAGAAGGAGCTATGTAGATGGCTCCTTTTTGTGCAAAAGCCTCTTGTGTAAAAACAGAGCCTCATTAATTATGCAAATGAGGCACAGCGATATTCCACACGTCCCCTCATTTGCCTATGTTTTTGCACAAGTGGCTATACCATAGACATAGCCACAGTGTGTGAGAGTGCCAGAGGTTTGCATTGCAAAGCTCCCTCCATCTCCTCTCTCTGTGATAAGGTGCAGAAATGGGGGGAGGCAGGACACTCTGACATCAGTGCCTTCCCAAGCGGGAAGCTCCTGGGGGGCATCTCCAAGGCAGAGGGCAGGAGCAGCATGACAGTGGCTAGGTCTAGACTACGGGGCTTTATTGGGAAAAGCTACACAAATGGCGCTCTGCAATTTGCATTGCTTTTTCCGATTGCTTTTGCGGAAGAGGCTTTTCTGCCATTTGTCCTCATCTAGACTAGGCCAAATGGCAAAAGTCTCCTCTTTTGGCAGAGCCCTTATGCTTCGTGAAATGAGGTTTGCAGGGCTCCCAACAGAGCGTGTTTGTTCTTCCATGAAAAAAAGTGGAAGAGCAAATGCGTTCCTAGGATGCGGTGGGGTTTTTTGTGGGATACCTCTGGTATCCCACAAAATCCCCGTAGTTGAGACATAGTCAGTGGGCGGAGGGGCAGCTGAAGTGCCAGTGTTTGATAGCTTCGTGGCTAAACATGTCAGGATCTCCTGTCAGAGGCTCCAAGATCTACCAGTAGATCACCATCCACTGGTTGATGATCACTGCCATAGGCAATAGCCTCACTACTTATTTTCGTCAGCCTAATCTGACTCCACTGCTCCCTCCTTCAGGTGTATTCCCTCCATGAAGTTCCCTGTGTAGCTTTTCTTTACAGTGCTTCTTCACACTCAAGGTTCTAGATGATCTCCTGTTCTATATCTCCCTCCGAGGTTTCTGAATTCCCCTCTGGTATGTGTGTATGCTCTCATTTATAACTCCCTGGGACAGCCCCACCCTTCTCATTACAGTAGTGCGCCTGGACTGGGGAAAAAGTAATCTAAACCCAATTTCATTTAAGGAACCATTTAGCCTGTTCCAGTCCCATATTAATCACCTCAAATGTAGTTATGGTTTTTTTCCATAAATAGCTACAATCTTCACAAAAGGGTTGTGCGAAGCTGTACAACAGCTAAAGTTGTAATGTGACTGAAAATAAACTTCAGAAACCTACAATCCATTGTTAGGAAAAAATATTTTGAAGTGTTGCTAAAGGAGGCGAGAAATGAAATGGTGAATCCTGGCCTAACGAAACAATGGCCACTATGTGAGAGATACTTCAAAAGCAATTTGTTTCCACTTGAAAAATGACAATAACAGCTGGTAAGGTTGAACTGAGTCTCATCACTGATCAGGGATGTAGTCATACCAGGAAATATGTAATTTGGGAAAAACTGGGTCTCGGCAGTGAGAGGAGGCAAGGTTCATTGCTCAGATTCTGTTCTTGGTTATACTGGAATAAATTGTACAGAAGGTATTCATACCAGTCTAATTGAGTTCAGAATCTGTCCTAATGTTTCCACCAGAAAAGCTGGAAGATATTTCTCAGTTCCACTTTTTGTCTTTTATCTTATGCTTCTTAGGTTATTAGAACTTCAAGTTCCCAACTATCTGTCAGATACAATGCTGTATTCATTCTTTCACCTGAGACAATCAACACTTAATAATCAGTTGCCTTATAAACTGGAGACTTAATTACTACCATTAAGCAACAATTTCCTACCACCTTTTCTTTCTGTAACACAATACATATACTAAACTCCTTGTTAGACATAGAAATTAAGTAGCAAACATACTTTTTGAAGACACAGGCAGGTATTTTAGATCAACTTCTCTATCCAACATCCTCCAATACTGCATTTTGGTACCAGCCCTCTTTTCTCTCTCCAAATAAATTCAAGGAAATGTATGCCAAACCAAACACTAGTTCACAAAACAGAACTGGATTTTTGAAGTCACAGAGGATGGAAAATAAAATATTATATCTAACAACAAAGACTGGAGAATAACAATGGACTTGTGTATAGAAGTAAAAATCTCATGTAGTAGCCATCAGAAATAGGAAGGGAGCGGGACCATCCTTAGGCAAAAGCTTCATTGAAGTCAATAGGAGTTTTGTCTTCCTGCAGGCTGTGCCAGGGGTTGTATTTTGCTTTGTCTGCCTAAAGCAGGAAAGAAAATGAAACAATGAATATGAAAATATCTTCAGGGAAAGCACCAAGGAAAGACTTCACAGAGGACTCATGAACAGTGAAGGGTAATTCAATGGTGGAAGAAATGTCTGTAAATGACCTTAAATTTTTTTTTAAAGCAATGCATTTTAAACCAGGAGAACTATGTTCAGTATGAATGTGTAAATTAAAGAATTCTAGTTGGCATTCTATCAAAGTGAGCATCTGATAGTATTAAAGAATTAATCAGCAACTACTATAGTTATATTTTCACAGCGCATATATTCCCTAAACGACAGCCCTGAAACCTATTCTTGTTCAAGCTCCTCTAATGTGAGTAGCTACTCACATTAATATTGAATCCAGATGCATATAATATATCCCCCAGCACACAGGGATGCTTTGGATGAAGATTAATAACATTGTCCTACTAGAAAGAGTTTGGCCCTGAAGCTAATTTACTCCTGGGGGGTTTCCATGTCTGGACATGACATTCCTTACTTGTTCTCCAGAGAGAGGGTGAAATCCTGGCTTCACTGAAGTCAGTGGGCATTTTACCATTGGACTTCAATGTGGCCAGGAACACAAATAGTCTTATTGCCATATGTTAACTAGCATGTTTATTCCCCCCTCTGGGTCTAGTTCGTGCCCTCCCTTTCCTTAATGTCGATTTGTGAGTCTCTGAGTCCAGCTCATGTCTTGGTTGTACCGTTCTATTGATGCTTGAGACCATCCATACAGACCTCGTCGAGGTGTCGATGGGTACAGCACTCTCGCCTTAGGCGGTGAGGGGGGGCCTGGACCCACCCTCACTCACGGGCCCCAGCCCAGGGTCCTAATGACGGTGCTATCTTTGGTCTGTGTACAGCTGGCAGGGCTTCCCGCCGAAACACACCAGCCCACGAGCTTCAATTACATGCCCTGCACTGGACTGCTTCCTCTCCCCGTTGGTTCCCGATGGCCGTTCTCCCCTCTTGCAGTAGCGTTCCACCGCTCAGAAGTTCCCCTCCTTCAAGTGGCTTTCCACCGATCATGAGTCTCCCTCCCCAGCTTCCTAATACCTGCCACATCTATTTCACACCCCGTGCGCTCCCTTCTCGTATTTTCCTTCCCCTTCCTGCGCATTGTTCCCCCTTTTTAAATCGTCCACTTCTGTCTCCACCCTCATCCACACCGACGTCATCCCCGTGCCGTTTCTCCGCCGCAGCCATGCTACTGTTCACAGTTCCCACGGTCCCGGAGCAGCGGAGTTGGTTTGTGGCATGGGAGCACCCTGCACATGCCGCGTATCTAGCTCCCTGTGCCGCATACACGGCTGCCTTCAGGCAGCTCGGAGTGCGAGGCGATGGTGCCCCATCACACCACAGAATAGTGTTTTTCTACATATAGGCCTTGAATCATCATCTTCTGTATCTAAACTAGTAAAGCTTCCCAAAATGGCAAAGCTAAATTAGCTGCCAACATTTTGTCTCAATTTGACAGGCCAGATTTTGCACCCTCAGTTGTGTGTGCAACTTCCCCTATTTTTAATGGATTGGCAGAAAGAGTGTAGCACGTAGAGCTGTGTGTAAGGACAGACCATGAACGGTGAGCCACAGGAGACTTAGTCTGTTTCTCAAAAGCAACATGTCTGTACAGGTCAAACTTCTCTAGTCGGCACCCTTGAGACCTGACTGGTGTCAAACCAGAGAATTTGCCGAACCACGGGAGGTCAATATTGTCTACCAGCATTATCAACACTTCCACTACTCGCTGGGTTCACAGAAGACATTTAGGGGTAAATTAGAGCTAAATAACAGTGCAATTTTGAGAGCCAGGAATAGTGGCTGAAAACAAACTTTATGGGACCACAGGAAACTTGGCCACACCCACAATAAGTGGACACCTGGGTCTCTAAAATCATGCCAGACCATGGATGTTGCTGGACTAGAGAGGTTCAACCTGTATCATGTTATATTGCTTGTAGACCCAGAAACTTTTCAAATGGTTAAGACTAAGGGACCATTAGATCATCTGGCCTGTCCTTCTGTATAACACTGACATTATAATTTCACTTACCTCTATATTGAGATCCATAAATTATCTTCTCCATTTAAAGGAAAGGTATGAATTGCACTTTATTCAGATAGATCATCTTTGTTCTTATGTAGGAGAATACAATCAGTTATTCTAGAACTACTAGTCTGTTTTCCTACAGTATCAAAAGACTGGCTTGAGGTCTGTATACCAACCAATCAAGGGAATAGTTTCATTTTTGTTGTTGGTTTGTATTTTTCCTGCCCATTTTAAGTTTATTTAAACACACACAATTGGAGGAGCTATTTTTCTGCTTTGTGTGATGTTGCTTTTAATCAGCTATAAATATTCCCTTTACTAACAATTATTTTAAAAAGGCCTTGATTGTCAAAAATATTCAGAAGGAAAATACATTTAAATGATAGTAAAGTCTGCAAGCCAGAAAGGATAAACCATAAGAGTGAATACTGATGAAGTGCAACTGTTGATAGAGGAGCTCAGTTATCAGTGCTAGCAGATTAATTTGCACATAATGAGACCTATGTTCAACATGCCTGTGGAAGAAAACTTCCATTAAAAACAAGGGAAACATTGTTGGGAACATACCAGAAAACATTATCCACTTGAGACATTTGATCAAATGTCTCATCAGAAAATCTAAAGGAGAACCATGAAGCCTGGAAAACGATATTGTGTTCAGTCAAAAGAAGATCTGAGTTAGATACAGGCTAAACATTTCTTCTGGCTACCTTCTTAATGGAAAAAAGATATGAAAAGAAATTCCAAATGAACAGTTCCTGGCTGCTCAGCTGTTGGAGTGACCTCTCCAGACACTCTCACACATTTTCAACCTCTGTCCATGGTTTGAAATATGAATTACAAAAAAAGAACAGGGGGGAGAGTGAGGCGAAGAAAGTGTCATTTCTTTTTGGTATTTTGTTTCTGACTCTAGCCTTTGATCTCTGCAGCAGTGTAGTTCAGACAATCTGTAGGAATATTGCTAAATCAAATTACTTTGTTATATTTTACTACAGTCATTTGTCAGCAGATACCAAATCTTTTTTTTTAAAGTTTTCTCTCTTGATCTTTATCAGAGATTGCTGCTTTCTCTTTGATGTCTTCTTTCTTATTTGACATTTGGATCTGGTTTCCCATTTAATTACCCAACTCTATTGCTGTTTTAGTTTAAAAGTTCACTGCAGTATTTTACTCCTTCTGTTTCTTAATTCATTGCTCTGCTCCAGCTGATTCACCAGAAAATGACTGGGGTAACTACTGTGATAGAGAGTTTTGTAAATTCTCCTGGGGACTGACTGGAGCATAGACTCTTTAATCAGTAAATATGAACTGAAAATATGGGCTCAAACTTTGTAGTTCTTAACAGATCAAAGTTCCCATTTACTACAATGGGAGCTTTGTTTGATTAAGCGCTGCAGAATTTGCCTCCTCTAACATAAACCAGTCTTTAAAATATACTACTATGTTGTATAAGAACTATTTTAATATAAAATGTTTTGCCTCTTGCTGTAGATTCAGTTACATGCAGAAAACTACATTCTAAAAACTATATGGCTGATATTTAAACCTAAAAATCAGGAAATGAAAAGTTTCCCAAAACATTTGTAGCTTAGCCCCATGTGCATTAGTAGTGTTGTGTATAGATTGTTGGCTTTAATGCCTCCTTATAAACAAAAGTAACCATGTTTTGTTTGCAGAATCTATCATTTGTAATGTCATGATTTACATATTTTTCTGATTTATCAATTCATATACACATCTGTTAAGTTAATGTGTTCAGACAGTTATATACAATGATTTTGTCTTCTGACATGCATAATGTCAAGTAGTCTGATGTATCACCTAGTAAACAGTGGTTAGCTTTGTTTCCTTTTTGAAGCAAATCAATCTGCTGCTGCCTTTGGTCTCTACATGGTTCCTCTCACCTTAGTTTGAATGTCTCACAGATATTAACAGATTTATCCACACAACATACTTGTGAGCTAGAGAAGTCTTCATCCTCACTTTACAGGAGGGTACAAAGTTACAGAGAGAGAAGAGATTTTCCCAAGACCACACAAGAAGTCAGATAGAATTGAACTCAGATTTTGGCATCCCATCCAGTTCAATATCTTCACTGCAACATATTCTTCCTCCAATGAAGATTGCCTTAATTCAGAAAAAAAGGCATTGTGTTGATTCACATGACCAAATATTTTTCTATCAGGACTTGGTCAATTCTTGATTAGGGTGATCCATTTTAACGTAGGTGGGACATTGGTCAATAGTTTGAACTAATTTGCATATTTTTAGCTAATACATACAGAAATCTTAAACCTCTCTTTTTGGAATCTTCTTAATGTGCAAAACACTGGAAAATAAGTCCAAACAGAATTTTATACTAATATTTTAATTGAATGTATCTTTCGGAGGAAATAAAAAGGGAATGCTGGTGTTCTGGTATGTGTTGTTCGAATTAAGTGATCACGGATGCTGATAATATACAAAAAATCAGCACTTTGGCTATTTCTATACTGCACTCTTCTTGTGCAAAAGCCTATGCAAATGAAGCACAGATTAGCATATTGTTGTGCTTCATTTGCATAATTAGGGGCCGTTTTTGCATAAGCGGCTTTTGCACAAAAAGGAACTGTGTAGACAGGAGGAAAAATGAAGAACAGCTCTTGTGCAAGAGGGATTTTTTGTACAAAAAGAACCATCTACACAGCTCCTTTTTGCGCAAAAGCCTCTTATGCAAAAATGGCCCCTAATTAATTATGCAAATGAAATGTGGCAATATGCTAATCTGTGCTTCATTTGCATAGGCTTTTGCACTAGAAGAGTGCTGTATAGACGTAGCCTTTGAGGGATTGGGCAAATGCCTCTAGATACCAGAATCCTTGTATACACAAGGAATTGTCTCAAAGCATCTGCACATGTCTCAGAATATGCATTGAATGTGATGTCTCAGTATAGTTCCCCTAAGCAGTGGAATGCCAGGTGTATGAAACATTAGGTACAATTGGACCTTTTTTTTTTGTTTTGTTTTGTTTTAATTTGACTATCTTTTACTTTAATATGTATTTGCTGAAATAAATGTGAATCTCTGTTTCTATATGAGATGATGCAGATAAAAGATAGGTTTGCATGCAAAGCTAGAATAGTGCCACCCGGTACATTTAAAAAGTAGGCAAAGGTGAAAAGACCCTTTCTTCTTTCTATAACTCAGAAATAGCTAAAGAGGAATTTTACCAATTTTCCAAAAAGTTCACTTCTTGGCTGGAGATGCACCTTTTGAGCAGAAATTTCTCATGCAAGTTTCAAGCACCTAAAAATAAGACATTAGCATCAAAGTCCCTTTTCAAACATAAGAGTAGCACAGCTAACAGCTTGTGTGACGCTAATTCTAAGAGCATGTATATAAAGTAATGACATAACAGATTGTACCATAAATGTTGCCCTGAGCTCAAATCCCACTAAAGCCCTGTGTGTGAAATAATTTCATTCCAATGCTAATCATCATCTTTGTCAAAGCATCAGTGGACAGGGGAAGAGACTGGAATTGGGGACACGTTTCTAATTTTGGCTCTTAAGTTATTCGCTGTGTGGTGATGGTCAAGTTAGCTTCTGTAGGCCTCTGCTTGTCCATCCATTTTTGTAAAGTGTGTGGACATTTACAGATTGTATTTATATAATTATCATGATTAAAACAGAATTTGAATGAGCCACATACACTTCCAGGATTGCAAATGAACTATTGTTTCATAGTAGCTGAAGGAATGGATTTCTGTGGGCTTTTTCATCACACTGTAGCAGTTGCAGGTGGGTGTGGATCAAGAGAGAGCATGGAAGATGAAGCAAAGTGTGTTGTTGGTGTATTGTCCTGCATGTTGCCTGCTCCAGGGGAGGCAGGTGCTACTGTAAGGGCTCTGGTTGCATAAATGTTTCTCTAAATATCCCACATTCCTGCAAATACGCCTGATGGTAAAAAAGTGTTCTGGCTTTTTGTTTAAAGAAAATAACATGGGAACACTACATATACTGTTTGCAAAATTTAACAGCTAAGGGCTTAGTCTGGGAAGAATTTTAAGTAGAAAGGGCTGGAATTCTGTATATTGATACCCACATAAAAGAAGCCCTTTCTGTTGATTGTCTCTCTCCCTCTGCAGCAGAGTCCCCCTGTGGTCTTTAAATTCCTGCACATCCTTGATGGTACTTTTCTGCAAGGGTCCAAGTGGGTGGAGCTGTGGCTCTAGAATGAAGGAAGGAGATACTTTTGTCTTCTGCATTGGTGTCTGCTCTCAGGCTTCTATGAAGAAAACAGGGCGGGAAGTAACAGAATTCAGTATTTCCTGTCCCTGGGTTCTCTCTGTGACCACTCTGTACAGTTGTGGGGGACGCAGCAAAAGGTAGTGCACCTGCCACAATGGCAGGGAGGCTGCCAAATCAACAAATGAGCTTCAAAATGTTTCCTGATTTAGTGCAGAAAGTGTGGTTTCCCCATGGACCTCTGAAATGAGTCTGGGCTCAATCCATATTTCTATAACACCTTTCCACAGTGCAAGAAGAGTCTCTGCTGTTCTTCTCATTCTCCCCTTTCCAATTACTTTTATCTACAGAGGGGCCAAATCAGGCAACATTCAGTTTGTGCACAAATGTAGAAACTCCGCTGACTCCAAGTGCCCTCCCCTACCAACTTGATGACCTTGGTTGGGCCCAAGAAACTCTCACTTAGCCTTGCAATGTAGACATACCTTATTTTGGGATATTTCTGGTATCCTGAAGCCTGGGTACTGCCACAGCCTGGGGTTGAGAGTTCAAGACCTGCCCACTCTGGGGGCAGCCACCGCCCTATTCCTGAGTGTCGAAGCTGGCACCATTGGAAGGTAGGAAGGATAAGGGAACCCCTGAAAGTAGGGAGGTGGGGTGGGTCCTCCAGTGCCGTAATGGATAAGGTATCTGCCTCCAGAGCCTGGGGTTGCAGGATACCAGAGGTATCTCGAAATAGCTACTCTGTGACTTTTGAACACGTCTGTTATTGCGAAATATAACTGACCCGCTATTTCAGCATCCCTGTAAACCTCGTTCCATGAGGGATAAGGGATGTCTTGAAATAGTGTGTAGATGTGGCAAATTTCAAAATGGCCTATTTCAAACTAGTAGGAGGAACTAGTAGGGGAAGTAGAGGTTGGTGAAAACCTGGGAAGCAGTGATCATGAGACGGTAGATTTTAGGATCCTGACCAAAGGAAGAAAGGAGAGTAGCAAAATACACACTCTGGACTTCAGAAGAACAGACTTTGACTCCCTCAGAGAATTGATGGACGGGATTCCCTGGGGTGCTAACATGAATGGGAAAGGACTCCAGGAGAGCTGGCAGTATTTTAAAGAAGCCTTATTAAAGGCACAGGAAGAAACCATCCCAATGCGCAGATAGAAAAGCAAATATGGTAGGTGACCAGATTGGATGTCCCTGGTAAGCCATAGTGAGCTTAAACACAAAAAGGAAGTTTACAAGAAGTAGAAACTTGGACAGATGACTAGGGAGGAGTATAAATATATTGCTTGAGAATGCAGGTGAGTTATCAAGAAGGTGAAAGCACAATTGGAATTGCAGCTGGCAAGGGATGTGAAGGGTAACAAGAATAGTTTCTACAGGCATGTCAGCAATAAGAGAGTGATCAGAGGGTGTGGGGCCCTTACTGTATGAGGGAGGTAACCTAGTGACAGATGATGTGGGAAAAGCTGAAGTACTCAAGGCTTTCTTTGCCTCTGTCTTAATGGACAAGGTCAGCTCCCAGACAAATGCACTAGGCAACAGAGTATGGGAAGGAGGTGGACAGCCCTTGATGGGGAAAGAACAAGTTAGGAACTATTTAGAAAAGCTAAACATGAATTAAATCTGGGCCCATGGATTTGTGTATCCGAGGGTACTGAAGGAGTTGGCAAATGTCATTGCGGAGCCTTTGGCCATTATCTTTGGAAACTCGTGGAGATCGGGAGAGATCCCGGATGATTGGAAAAAGGCAAATGTAGTGCCCATCTTTAAAAAAGGGAAGAAGGACAATCCAGGGAAATACAGACCAGTCAGACTTACCTCAGTCCCCAGAAAAATCATGAAGGGGATCCTCAAGGAATCCATTTTGAAGCACTTGGAAGAGGGGAAAGTGATCAGGAATAGTCAACATGGATTCACGAAGGGCAAGTTGTGCCTGACCAATCTGATTCACTTCTATGATGAGGTAACTGGCTCTGTGGATATGGGAAAGTCAGTGGATGTGATATACCTTGACTTTAGCAAAGCTTTTGATACGGTCTCCCACAATATTCTTGCCAGCAAGTTAAGGGAGTATGAATTGGATAAATGGATCGTAAAGTGGTTAGGAAGCTGGCTAGACTGTAGGGCCAAACAGGTAGTGATCAACAGCTCGATGTCAGGTTGGCGGTTGATTTCTAGCAGAGTGCCCCAAGGATTGGTTCTTGGACCATTTTTGTTCAACATCTTTATTAACGACCTGGATGAGGGGATGGATTGCACCCTCAACATGTTTGCAGATGACACTAAGCTAGGGGGAGAGGTAGATACGTTGGAGGGCAGGAATACGGTCCAGAGTGACCTGGACATATTAGAGGATTGGACCAAAAGAAATCTGATGAGGTTCAACAAGGACAAATGCTGAGTCCTACACTTGGGACGGAAGAATCCCAAGCATTGTTACAGGCTGGGGACTGAATGGCTAAGTAGCAGTTCAGCAGAAAAGGACATGGGGATTACAGTGGATGAGAAGCTGGATATGAGTCAACAGTGTGCCCTTGTAGCCAAGAAGGCTAATGGCATATTAGGGTGCATTAGGAGAATTGCCAGCAGATCCAGAGAAGTGATTATTCCCCTTTATTCCACTCTGGTGAGGCCACATCTGGAATATTGTGTCCAGTTCTGGGTCCCCCACTACAGAAAGAATGTGGACACATTGGAGAGGGTCCAGCGGAGGGCAACCAAAATGATAAGGGAGCTGGAGCACATGACCTATGAGGAGAGACTGAGGGATTTGGATTTGTTTAGTCTGCAGAAGAGAAGAGTGAGGGGGAATTTGATAGCAGCCTTCTACTTCCTGAAGGGAGGTCCCAAGAGGCTGGAGAAAGCTGTTCACAGTAGTGACGGATGGCAGAACAAGGAGCAATGGTCTCAAGTTACAGTGGGGGAGGTCTAGGTTGGATATTAGGAAAAACTATTTCACTAGGAGGGTGGTGAAGCACTGGAATGGGTTACCTAGGGAGGTGGTGGAATCTCCATCCCTAGAGGTGTTTAAGTCTTGGCTTGACAAAGCCCTGGCCGGGTTGATTTAGTTGGGATTGGTCCTGCCTTGGGCAGGGGGCTGGACTTGATGACCTCCTGAGGTCTCTTCCAACTATGAAAATAGAATTGAAATGAGATATGCAATTTTTACTATGCAAATTGCATATCTTATATCAAGTTAAGGATGCAGTGTAGCTGTTATTTCAAAATAACTTAGTCTGCATCTACACAGCAGGCACTTATTTCAAAATAATGTCAAAATACTGTGAAGCTGGAGGACTTCTTACTCTGATTCCTGTAACCCTCATTGTACAAGGAGTAAGCGAAGTTGGAGAAAGAGTGCTCTATTTTGAAATAAGTGCTGTGTAGACACTCCCAATTTAGAAATCAGCTATTTCGAAATAAGGTAAGCAATTAACGTAGCTCAATTTACATAGCTTATTTCGAGTTAGGGTGCCTCTACACAGCAGGGCTTAAGTGACTGTGCTTCCTGATTGGACAGAAAGGTGAACTGCTCCCCATTTAAGCTTGGTACCAACAGCAGTGTACTGGCTGCTCAGTGTACTCTGTGTCTTGCAGGTGCACAAGATCTGCTTCCTGTACTTGCCTTTGTTCCAAACTCTGCCTGTTCCAGTGTAAAGTGAGCACATTGCATGCGCATTGGGGGTGAGTCTACAAAATATTCTAAGATATGCAAATTGCATATCTTATTTCGAATCTATTTCAAAGTAGCTTATTTTGAAATTTGGCACGTTTACACAGTGCCAAATGTCTAAATAACACTCTATTTTGAGCTATCCCTTGACCCTCATGCAATGAGGTTTACCAGGATGGCAAAAGAGTGCACCCGTTATTTCAAGAAATATTTTGAAATAACGAGCGGCTTGTGCAGACACAGGATAGCTATTTCTGGTAGCCTGAAATAGCCGTGCTGTGTAGACATATCCTGGGAGTATGTAATTGATCCTTAGCATGAAGTTTCTTAAAAGATGATATTGAATATCTTTCAAAATTTTCTTTTAACTTTGCTAGAGGAAATCAAATTGCTAAAGCATTAGGAACTTTAAAAACCTGGCAGAACAGCAGGGTACATAATAATGAAAGACAAAGGAACTTAATCTGTGATATGCAGGGTAGTGATGGGTGTGGGGAGAAGCATAATGTAGTTATAACGAGAAACTGCAAGATTGATGTGAAAAAGATGGGACAGGCAGCAGAGTATAAATAGTAGCTGCAGCTTATTTGTAACTTTCATTTTTAGGCGGGGATGATTGACACATGGATGGGCAGGATGAAGGTAACCTCCCTGATCTTTAACTTGCAGGTCACATGCAGAAAACTTTAAGAAAATACTCCAACATGTAGATGTCAAATTGAGTGACAGCTGCGTGTGAGGTGAATTGCATTTACTGGATTTTTTTACATGCATCACTTCACAGAAATGATGGCTGCCATTTGAACAAAAAGACATCCTTCCTGACCGAGGTCAAGTAACTGACAGTGCCCACCCATTAATAGAAAACACTGTCATTTAAAATAAAATGTTGTGCGGAAAACTTCAAAAATCTATTAGCCAACACAGAGGATAGTATCGGTTTATGCACACGAATTACCGTATACCATTCCAGTGATAATGCACAGCACAGTGTGTGGTGCAATTTTCATCTGTAACAATATATATAGAATGCCATATGGCTGACAGCGTGTACTACACATGTCAGGCTGTTCTATTTTCTAGCTATCTATATCTTATTTGCTTCTGTCTAATTATCTTATTTGCTGGAGGGGAGGGAAAGAAGGCAAGGAAAGCCAATAAGAACTTAAAGATCAAAGGCAACTAATTGTATGAATGACTTAATTCCAGTTTTCATATATTTTTGTAACATATTTTAAAAAAAGAAGCATACTTAAATTCATTGCTAGAAATACAGTTCTGTAAGTGCCTCTTACATCTCAATAATACTGTGCTTTTTGTTAACTTACATTTCATTTCCAAAATGACTTTTCTAGCTACTTAAAAGTGTCTATACTACAGCATGTCCTTCAGTCATATTTTTTAAAATGTAGTATCCTATAATTTTTTTTCCTAACAGAAAGAAAAATTGTCCTACAAGGATCAATATAAAATGGGATCCCAAATTCTAAGAGTGTCTGTAGCTCTTTGGGTCAGCTTTTGATTTTTGAGCCCTAAATGCAAACTTAACTGAGGGAATTTAATGTGTATACAGACCAAAAGTCCTAGGATCCATTCTGGTTCAGATCTCTGCTAGTTCTGACTTGAATGGTCAAGCCAACCTACTGTTTGAGCAGGATCAATTTGCCTGAGTTCTCTTTGTGTCATGACCGTGTTGGGCAGAGTTAAGAGCATGTGCTCTAATATGAAGAGCTGTGTCCTATTATAAGGAGTGGAAGAAGATAGTTCTTATCTCTTCTCTAGTGTACTACACACGAGTAGGACATAAAGACTTCCACTTCCCCTCTGCCAGATGGAAGAAGCTAAAGAAACCCCAGTATAAGGAAGAGAATGGATCCAACATCCACTTCAGAAGTGGCTGGGGGGGGCGGGGGGTATCTGCCTCTCCTCTAGTAATCCAAAGATTGCAGAGGTGTATAATCAAAAGCTGTTGGGAGAGCCAGAACTTGGCTGTGGGGCTTGTTGGAGGAGGTAGACAGCATAAGAAGAGACAATTGCAGGGTCTGATAAGGGAGCCACCATAGATTTTGATATTTTACAAGTAAATGCCCAGAACTTTGGAAGAAGCACTGAATATTTGCATTTCTCCTGTTAGGTATGGTTTTTGCTCCCCCAATGTCTCCTAGCAAAAATACTGTTGGGTTTTGCATGATTTTTTTTATTACTGTTGCTATTCTTCATTCCTTGCTATAGTCCTTGAAGGAGGATAGGTATTACTAAGTGGCAATCCTGGGGTGGAAGGAGGGAGAGGGAATGAGTTTGTAAGTCACATGTGAGCAGTAACCTGTCAAGTAGTACACACTTACAGGTTGTCCTGCATGAGTATTGAGGATACGACAGATTTACTTAGAAACTAGAATGTTGTCTGTCACAAATAGCAGCAGCTGTAGTCTTCAGGTTTTGCATTTGTGTACAGCTATAAAATGAAACAATTTAATTCCATAGGCAAAATTAATTATTTGGGCCAATGAGCTTAAAATAGTAACATATTTGCATCCATTCATTCGTGCTAATTGCTGTCTCTTTCAATGGAAACTTGGTACCATAGTGAAAAGTTATTTCAGTTTAGAAAAGAATTATCGAAGTGGTGAAGAAAGTTTAGTTTAACTTCTATGCCAGGGAAGATAATGGAACAAGTAATTAAGGAAATCATCTGTAAACACTTGGAAAGTGGCAAGGTGATAGGGAACAGCGAGCATGGATTTGTAAAGAACAAATCATGTCAAACCAATCTGATAGCTTTCTTAATAGGATAACGAGTCTTGTGGATAAGGGAGAAGTGGTGGATGTAGTATACCTAGACTTTAGTAAGGCGTTTGATACGTTCTCGCATGATATTCTTATCAATAAACTAGGTAAATACAACTTCGATGGGGCTACTATAAGATGGGTGCATAACTGGCTGGAAAACCGTACTCAGAGAGTTGTTGTTAATGCTTCACAATCCTGCTGGAAAGACATAACAAGTGGGGTTCCACAGGGGTCTGTTTTGGGACTGGCTCTGTTCAATATCTTCATCAACAATTTAGATATTGGTATAGAAAGTACGCTTATTAAGTTTGCAGATAATACCAAGCTGGGAGGGGTTGCGACTGTTCTGGAGGATAGGGTCATAATTCAAAATGACCTGGACAAATTGGTGAAATGGTCTGAGGTAAATAGGATGCAGTTTAATAAAGACAAATGTAAAGTGCTCCACTTAGGAAGGAAAAATCAGTTTCACACATACAGAATGGGAAGCAACTGTCTGAGAAGGAGTACAGCAGAAAGGGATCTAGGGGTTATAGTGGATCATAAGTTGAATATGAGTCAGCAGTGTGATACTGTTGCAAAGAAAGCAAACATGATTCTCTGATGCATTAACAGGTGTGTTGTGAGCAAGACACGAGAAGTCATTCTTCCACTCTACTTTGCGCTGGTTAGGCCTCAATTGGAGTATTGTGTCCAGTTCTGTGCACTGCATTTCAAGAAAGATGTGGAGAAATTGGAGAGGGTCCAGAGAAGAGCAATGAGAATGATTAAAGGTCTAGAGAACATGACCTATGAGGGAAGGTGAAGGAATTAGGTATGTTTGGTTTAGAAAAGAGAAGATTGAGGGGGGGACATGATAGCAGTTTTCAGATATCTAAAAGGGTGTCATAAGGAGGAGGGGGTGTCATAAGGAGGAGGGAGAAAACTTGTCCATCTTGGCCTCTGGGGATAGAACAGAAGCAATGGGCTTAAACTGCAGCAAGGGAGGTTTAGTTTGGACATTAGGAAAAAGTTCCTAACTGTCAGGGTAGTCAAACACTGGAATAAATTGCCCAGGGAGTTTGTGGAATCTCCATCTGTGGAGATATTTAAGAGTAGGTTAGATAAATGTCTATCAGGGATGGTCTAGACAGTATTTGGTCCTGCCATGAGGGCAGGAGACTGGACTCAATGACCTCTCAAGGTCCCTTCCAGTCCTAGTATTCTATGATTCTATGAAATGCACCCAAATAAGTGGCTTTATATACTGATTTTGGTGTGATAGATACTCGATAATACTAGTCTGTGAGTTTAATATAATCATGATTTATGTGAAAAATGTTAACTCCATTTTTAATTCACAGGGTGTATGTAGTCTTTCCAAGCAAATAAATGCCATCAAACCAATTAATCTGATATTTGTTTACCTTTGCTAATATACCCTGGATCTGCATGATGACTGGAATATTCCACAAGGGGACATAAGTATGGTAATGGTCCTCTCTGCTTATAAAGGCAATATGTTTTTTATAGTATGAAGCCCATGGAAAATTGAAAAGGCAGCCAAAATTAACAGCACTCTGCTCTGTGGTATGAGAATCTGTTGCCATATTTTCTCCTAAACCCAATTATATGTGACTATTCATTTAGGATAAAAACTGCTGGCAACATTTTCTAAAAGTTTTTTTTCTTATTCAATAACTTATTGCTTAATACCATGACATTTTGCTCAGTGTTTAGTATAAATGGCACTAATTTTTAACATGACTGCCACAGTGATTTCATCCTTCTAGTAGTTTGTTCTTACTTTCTGTTCTCTTATGTGGAAGAAGTATATTCCACACACTTGTTTTGATGTGAAACCTGTTTCTGAAAATGTTATAAAATTTCTTTCCTGATCTTTTGGTGAAGAGATTTAAATATCATACCAGAGGTGTTTACAGCTACTGAATGGTGATCTAGTGTGCAGCAAGGCAGAAACATAAAACTTCTAACATGGCAAATACGAGTACTTAGGTACTACAATGGACAGCCAAAGCTGCTACTCTATGAAAGAGTTTCCTTCCTCCTCTCTTTATATGACTTTGGTAGGTAGGCTGTTTCCCCTTGCTCATGCATAAACTGAGTGTTCACATGTAAACTTGTTAAAAAAATTTTTTTATGTTTTTTTTAATGTAACCCAGATGCTTTTTATTATCCCATAAGAATTTATAGGGCCCTGAGTTCCTGCTTCTGCCAGTTAACTCCTATCTGGCAGGAAGAGGCATGCAAGGGGAGGTGAAATCCAGCTTGACAAGAGCCCAGGGAAACCACTCTATGGCTATGTCTACATAGCAGCATTATTTTGGAATAACTGACGTTATTCTGAAATAACACTGTATGCATCTACACCACAAGCCTTTATTTCAAAATAATGTTGAGCTGGAGGACTTCTTACTCTGACGCATGGTAACCCTCATTTCATAAAGTGTAAGGGAAGTTGAACGAATAGTGTTCTTCCTTTGATTTCCTGCTGTATAGACAGCGCTAAAAGCCGAATTAAGCTATTTCTACTTTAACTACGCAATTGATGTAGCTGAAGTTGTGTAGCTTAATTCGACGTTAGCCGTGCTGTGTAGATGTGCCCTATGATAGCTACTCGGGGATCCAAGTCAGCTGGCAATCGAGGCAGGAAGCTTTCCACACGCAAATATGTGGTGGAAATTACTGCAGGCTTAGTTTGTTGTTGTTTTTGCCGTTTAGAATTCTCCATCATGGGGACCCAGCTTTCAGGGTATGTCTAGACTGCATCCCTCTGTCGGCAGAGGGATGCAGATTAGGCAGGTCAACATTGCAAATGAAGCAGGGATTTAAATATCCTGTGTTTAATTTGCATAAAAATGGCCGCTTTTTTGCCGACTCAGCACTTTGTTGGCAAAAAGCAGCAGTCTAGAGAGGGATCTGTCAAGAAAGAAAGCCTTGCAGGAGGCATACAGGATCTGTCAAAAAGGCTTTATTTCTCAACAGATCCCCCTCTAGACTGCCGCTTTTTGCAGACAAAGTTCTGAGTCGGCAAAAACAGTGGCCATTTTTATGCAAAATAAGCATGGGATATTTAAATCTCTGCTTCATTTGCAGTGTCGTCCTGCCTAATCTGCATCCCTCTGCCAACAGAGGGATGCAGTCTAGACATACCCTCAGTGATGGAAAGTCTTGTCTGCATAAGTCTTTCTGGGTGCTGTGCTGTCTAGTGTGTTATAATAGATAGCTTCTCAAGGCAACCAGTAAGATCAAACATTACTGAAGCTGCAGAATTTCCTTGGAAATCTCCCATACAGGGCTCATCCAAGGTCCACCACATCCAGCTCATCAAGGCTCCTATGTTCAGTGTCCAGGCATAAGCAGCAAGAAAATAAAGACAGTACAACATTCAGTTTTTATTCCTTCCCAGGTACGGTCTCCATCAAACACTTTTAAAAAGAAAAGTTGTCTATGATCCCACAACCCTTTGTTGGCACGCTAACAGAGAGCAGGAGCTGAAGGCCACTAATATAGGGTAACAATCAGATGCTACATAGTGGGGTAAGGTGAATCTCAGCCAGGAGTCATGGAAAGTGAGCACACAGCAGTTTGATTTCGTTTTTTAAATAGTATGACAAATACCCTGGGAGTGCTGCCATCCTCTCCTTGGTGTTCTGCTCATCCTGGACAATCAGCTGTGTTTGGAAGATACTTGCAGCCATTGCTGATGATTCAAAATATCTAGTAGTGTTCTTGGGCTGACACTTCAGAGGTGTCTGGGTGATCTTATCAAGTTTTTATTTCTGCATACAACAGTCAATGGTTTTTCTCAAGCTTATGTTCTATGCAACAGACTTCTCTTTACTTTGATAAACATGAGAGTTCATTGCTTCTTGTTAAGCCTCTTCCAGGAGAGATTCACTTTTCTGGGACGTGCACTACCTGTACTCTTCCTCTTGCATGATTGTCATAGTATTTCACTTTGCCCCCTTGAGCTATAAACTGCCACTGGACTCCCTATTGTACCAGTGGTATACTTCAGTTACATGTATTTGGCCAGTCAGCAGAAGATTTGCAAGAAACCCTCTCCAAGAAAAGCTCTCTGACATGCAGACGTGCCCACTAATTCCCCTTTCTTCCCTATGTGCTGAGTGTGTGTGTGTTCTGTATTACATGCAATGTCAACAGGTGTGGTCAAGTGTAAAGAGGCATGTGATGTCAATGTGCCACTGCTGGCAAAGAGACTTTTTGAAGGGAAAAAAGACACTTGCAGCATTACAAAAGGTTGTCTAAACTCGTCATTACTTGGCACCTTTGCCCTTGGTACTGACCAGCTTGTGAATGGGCACCTTGTCGAGCTAATAAATGTGTTTGAGAGCAGCCAGCCAAGATATGTGCATTAATGTTTTGTTAAGCAAGTGATTCCCTATAGCATATGTTGGAATAACTGTCAATCCTGAACTCAGATGCCTATGGCATTGGATTACACAAAGCTCATACAGAGGAAGGGCCTGAGTCTTGATTGTTTTATGCCTTATCACGAAAGCTGCAAAATATTTTATTCATTTTCTTCTGAGGGAATCAAGTTTAGAAACACTGGGCATGCCTTCTATGGGACTTATAACCCAAATAGCTGATTTTTCTTTTTCTCTTACCCCCTTCTGCTATTTTCTGCACTTGATGTGCTTAACATTCATCACAACTTAAAAATTCAAAAGCTATAATGGGGGACAATTCAGCTTTTTGAATTACTTCATCTGGTTTGGATCCATACCATATGCTAAATAATGCTGTTAAGTTTGGCTTTGATTCTATTGCCTTACAGTTTTGTAATATTCATAATCTTGGCTAATCTAAATTATGTTTGTTTGTTTGAGAATTTTACTATTATTTAAGCCAACCTCTTCCAAATTGTCTGCTAATTTGGAGGCCTCACTTTTTGGGGGAGCCTAACTTGGGATATGTAGGACCTGATTATTTTTTTTTTAAAGGGATGTTGAGCACTGTCACCTTCAATTGACATTAGTGAAAGATGAGGACACTCGTCACCTCCCTGGATTTAGGGTTGTCAGTTCTCCTGAAGTGGATGCCACTGCCACAAATTGCCTCTAGTCCATCCGGTCAGGAGAGTTGGCAACTGAATTGGATTGTACCCCTAGTTGTGAGTTAAAATGTCAGTAAATTGCTGTGATGAATGGAAGGGGTACTACCCTTTTCTGGTATATCTCAGCCAATCAGTTAACTAAATTGCCTGGAAGGCTTAAACTCACAGATAGTCCTAGAGAGTCTCCAGGAATCCTAGGAAAGCAGGAAGTGTTGGCAGGAAGCCAGGAGAGCCAATGAAAACAGAGTGTGGGTTTTTTTAATTCGAAGCAGGACCTTCCTGGGGCAGTCTTTAATCAGAGCAGTGTTAGACAGACATGAGGTAAGCCAGGAAAACAGGCATGGAATATTCAGCAATATCCATGCTTAGGGAAAGACTAATTCTTGAAACTACAGGTATATAAGTAGAACAGGAAATATTTAGTAAGACATGGTCAGGTTATTTTATTTTGGGGTTTGTTGGACTTCTCTGGCCTGACCCCATGTATTACTCCTTTCTTGAAGCACATGCCCACCATGCACTGTCCCTTTTAAAGTGAATCCCAGGGACGCAATTCTCTGTGCCTATAATCTTTCTTGGGAGGAGGAGGTTGCTCTGTAACGTAGTAACTGAATAATGCTTTATAAAGCATGTTTTCTTTGTTTTGCTAATAAAAATCAGATTTTTCAGACCATGGGCTGATTGCTGTGTCCTAGAAGGCAGGAGGTTGTGTGCACTTGCCTAAAAGACTGCAAGGTCAGCTATTAAGAAAATTATTGGATTTTTTTTTTCAAGCTCTCTCCAGAGGGAGGTTAAAGAGCTTGAGGGTACCCCGCAGGAAGAAATTCCCAGATGCATCTTCCTGGCTCTCAAAGGGGTTTTTGCGTTTGGATGGTGGCAGCATACCATCCAAGGTCAGGGAGTCTGTGACCTTGGGGAGTCTTTAAGCAGAAGCCTTTAGTGACAGGCTATTTGAAAATCTCTTGTGGGGTCTCCACCTTCAAAGGGCCAGAGTGGGGGAACAGCCTTAATGGCTACAGTGGCTACTGTGTAGCTGGATGTGCTTTTTTTGAATGAGATGTTAAAATGGCTTTGTGTGGCTGTAGATGCCCTACAACTTTTCACAAATGAAAATATATGGATTGTAAGTTCATTGGGACAGACACCCTCTTCTTGATGTCTTTGGCTACATCTACACAGCAGCGTTATTTCTGAATAACTAACGTTAGTTATTCTGAAATAACATAGTCCGTGTCTACACAGCAAGCAGTTATTTTGACATTATGTCAAAATAATGGCGAGCTGGAGGACTTGTTACTCTGACCCCTGTAACACTCATTTTAGGAAGAGTAAGAGAAGTCGGAGGAATAGTGCTCTTTCTTGGACTTCCTGCTGTGTAGACAGTGCCACAAGCAGAAATAAGTTATTTCAATTTAAGCTACGCAATTGAAATAGCCAAAATATGCTGCGCAACTTGAGCTTTAGCCCTGTTGTGTAGATGTGTCCTTAGTGCTATTGGATCTGGGTCCATGACTGGGTCACAATCAGGCCCATTGATGGCGGGGAGCGAGAAAGGGGGCAATTACTCCAGCGCCTGGTGTTTCAAAGGGTTCTGGAGCTCCCAGCCATCATTGCTGCTACTCCTCTTTAAACATGGATATGGCGGGATGAGGAGATACTGAAGCACAGAGCATTAGCAGTGCAGAGCAAGCTGGCTAGCACCACCATCACTTCAAATTTGTCTATTGGTGAAACCCCATGTGTGATAAAATTTGTTCTGTACTGCATCTGGCTATGGTGCAATCCAATTCTCTTGCATCTGACTATGCAATGCTCATCTACCCAAGTGCTCTGATTAGCTGAATATTGTGATTCATACTGCTGTAAATGTTTCACTGTTTTACCTCTAACTAGAAGGTGAAACTGTAATAAAGGGGTGATTAATATCTGGAAGACTTCTTAGTTTAGTAGTGTATATGGAATAAATAAAGAGGTTCTCCTGCATATAAAAAGCTGTAGCTTTATAAAGCCTGGTTAACAGTAATCCTCGTTGTATTGAAATGACAAAACTAGCCATGCAGCTAGCTGTCAGAAGTAGGAAACATTTATTTCCCATCACAATCATAAGGTGTGGCTTTAATTCAGGAAGACACATATATAGGCCACCTTTTTAAAAATGCTGTCAGCAAGAGGAAGTCTATTGTAAAAGCTGGTATACTCAATTCTGTATTCCCACTTTGGTGATGAAAATTTATGCCAGGAACATAGAGAGGAAGTTGGGGGCATTCCTCAAGGAATTAGTGGCTAGATTCTATGACTACTCTATCTGGAGAGTATAAGGGGACACAATTTTTACTGCCTGGTGCAAGTAAGTAGAGTAGATCTTCACAAAGATCAAAGTATGTCTCTGGGGCAGCCAGTAAATTAGTGGAGATTATAAGTGAGGGTGCAGTCACTGAAGTCTTGAAAGCTCAGCTCAAGAGATCAGAGAGTATTCTTTCCCCCTTCTGTTCATAAGTCTCTTTCTAGAATAGATTATGGTATTTTTTTAATACTTAAAAGAAATACTTGGACATCAGTATTTCAGTAGGACATCATCTGATCACATCACTCCCTGTTGTGTATGTTCTTATTATGGGCTAATGCTTCTCTTAATATAGAGTCATGGGGACTGATCTCAGCAATGTCTGTTTGGGGAATCATATCACTTAACTAATTACAGCATGTTTTATAGCAAATCTAGCCTCCACAGGAACTTTTAGACAGCTCTTCAAAGATTTCTGGTGGGGTATAATGAGTGCATGAGAGAAGAGAGAGAGCAAATAACTTGAAAGTGCAGATAATAACTATGGTGGGGGAAGGAAATGTAAAATAAACTATCCTAAAAGTAGGAAAGAAAGACACAAGATTAAACTTCTCATTACAGGATGGGATGTCAAGTTAACTTCTAACATCCAAGCAGGGAGATATGTTGGGATTGTGTCTTTATAAAGAGGATGGGAACAGATGTCTCTCTTTCCATAATCTAACAAACTCAAAATAAAATGAATGCTTAGTAAGTTTTAAAAAGG
Organism: Pelodiscus sinensis; assembly: GCF_052426305.1. Taxonomy (NCBI): domain Eukaryota; kingdom Metazoa; phylum Chordata; order Testudines; family Trionychidae; genus Pelodiscus; species Pelodiscus sinensis. Next base: position 52,467,094 of record NC_143059.1, read on the forward strand.
TGCAAGTGTTACTCCACATGGGATAGAAAATTGAACTGTGAACTTGTTTAGACCACAGAAATTACCAATAAGGAAATAACTCTGGGTCATATTGTATCATCAAGACTTAAGTTGAACTTCCCATTGGAATCAATGCAGCTAATGCATAATGTTTGTGTGTGTGGTTTTTTTTGGTTTGTTTTAAGAAGTACATTGCTGCCGGGGTGTTCCGGGCTCGCGGAGTGCCCGTGCGGCACCGGGTTCCCCAAGTCGTGGGCCGGGCTGGGCGGAGGATGCAGCCGGATGTTCTGGGCTCCCAGCAGAGGCGTAGCGAGGGGGGGAGCAGAGGGAGGGCAGATGCCCCTGGGCGCCACACTAGGGGGGTGACGGGCTGGGTTGCTGGGAGGTGCTGGGCGCTGGGCTCACCTGGGCTGCAGGAAGAGGGAAGTGCCAGGAACCCGGCACTGAACTCAAGGGGAGGAAGGGAGGAGCAGGGAATCAGTTCTGGGCTCCGCATGTCTGTGTGGTTTGTGGGGAGGTGCAGGGAAACGGAGCTCAGCTGGGCTGCGAGAGTGAAGAGGTGTGGGGTGCTGGGCTGAGCTGGGCTGGACTGCAGGGGGAGGGAGGTGCAAGGCTCAGAGCTCAGTTTGGCTGCAGGAGGAGTGGGGTGCCAGGAACGGGGGCAAGAATCAAGGGGAGGGAGGGGCAGGAAATCAGCGCTGGGCTCAGCAGTTTTGAGGGGCTTTGGGGGAGGTGCAGAGAAGTGGGGCTCAGCTGTGCTGTGGGGGAGGCATGCAGGGAACCAGTGCAGGGCTCAACTGGGCTGAGGTGGGGGAAGGCATAGGGAACAGAAGGGCAGCTCAGCTGGGCTGCGAGGGGCTGCAGGGAACTGGTGCTGCACTCCCTTGGATTGTGGGGGATGTTTTGGGGGAGGTGCAGGGAACCAGTGGGGGTGGGCAACTCAGCTGGGTTGCAGGGGAGAGAGGTGCAAAGAAGCCTAGTGGGGAAGGGGGGAACCAGGAGCCCTGAAATGACCTCTCCTGGTCCAAAAAAATCCCTAATCTGGGACCAATCAGGTCCAGAAGGTACCAGACCAGGGAGGTCCAACTCCTACCCAAGCCTTTCTTGCACCCTGCCTCCTAGCCAGATACCCTACCCCCAATCTGCTCCTGCTCCCGCCTCCCGGAGTGCCTGTGCAGCACCGAGTCCCGCAAACCCTGACCCAGGCTGGGCGGAGGATGCAGCCGGGTGAAACAGTGAAAATTTATTCATTTTTTTATGTGTGTTTATATTTGGGGCTGCAAAAAAAAAAAATGGGTTCCAACTAAAGTAAAAAGGTTGGGAAACCCTGGTCTAGCCCGCTTTCTATCCATCTTACAGTCCATTTATCCAATCCATATTCTCTTAACTTGCTGGCAAGAACATTGTGGGTGACCGTATCAAAAGCTTTGGTAAAGCTTGCACTGGGGGCTTTGATAGGATCAGAAACAACTTATTTGCATATTCATAATTTGCGTAATGAATATGCAAATATATGTTACCGGTCCTCCAAAAGCTCGTGAATGGATTTACTGGTCCCTATGTCAAAAAGTTTGGGAGCCCCTGCCCTAAGAGATCTACAGGGACCACTGAAACGGCAATAGGGAGTACAGCTGACAGTTCAAAGACCATGTACTAATCCAAATATCCAATCCTACAAGATGCTGAGTGCCTCCTGCTAGTATGATGTTTTTCAATTTCTCTTAAGAGCAATAGAATCCTAAAACACTAAGGTGACTGGACCAGTTCTGCCAGGCCTATCTCAAAGTCTTTGCTCAAGGGGAAAAAAAATCTCTTGGTGAAGTCCATGTCAGTTTACTTTTATAAAGACTTCAGAATCAGGTTCTTTCAATTTTGTTTTCTTTCTTATATAAGAGCAAGTCTTCATGCAAGCACTGCAGTGGTTCTAAGGCCTAAGCCAAGCAAATCAAATTTATATATGAAGGCAGTATAAATAATAATCCTTAATAATTATGTCAGTTCTCAATATATTAACTGATCTTCTATTCCTGCCTTTGGGAAATAAAGACATTTTAGTATTGTGGGCAGATCTGGTCCTTGCTGTATTCAAAAGTTGTTGTTTTTTTTCATTGAATCTTTAAGGGCCAGAATGGGATACTTGTACAAAGTACTACCTGATTCCATGTGAAGCCCCATTTAAGTAAATGGGACTAATTATGTAGCACAGTACTACAAGCCTTCATTAAGGGTTTCTCAATCTGGCTGTAAATGTTACAGGTTCATATTTGTTTTACATTTGCACATTCTCTTTCTGATTAATCCACACCTAGGTCTTCAGCCAGAAGACAATACATTTAATGAACAATTTAATATTTAATGAATTACTGTGGCCAGGTCTATACTACAGCTGCAGGTCAGCTTAAGGTATGCAATTCCAGCTATGTAAAAAACATAGCTGGCATCAATGTCCCTTAAGCTGAGCTTGGCATCATCCTCACCAGCAGGAGGTTGACAGGAGCATTTCTCCTGCTCACAACTTCCCTTACTCCTTGCTAGGAGTAGGAATTCTGGTGTTGATGGGGACACCCTCAGCATTTGACTTAGCGGGTCTTTCTTAGACCTGCTCACTTGAAGACCAGAAGATGGACTGTTATAATGTTGATCTTCTCCATAGTCTAGATGTGGCCTAAATGTTGATGAAAGATGCCAAATTGTTAGTCATGACAGTGAATGGCCAGTATCCATAGGATAGGATTGCCAGTATGAGCTTCCTCATGATTCATTGGTAATGGGTCTTAGCAATAATCTGTAGAGAAAGTCCATAAAACTGAGAAGGTTTTTCTGGGTTATGCTAATTCCACTCTTAGTTCCCCTGCTGATTAATCAGTCTGTCTGTGTCAGCTAGCAAGCAGCTATTATTTGGCAACTGGCTACAAGGAAGAAGACTAAAATCACAGATTCATTTCTCTGAAGTCACTAAATAGTCTTTGGAAGTGTTTTGGTCCTTGCCAATCTGGGTGTCTTAAGACCTTTACAAGAAAGACTACAAAATTAAAATTAGTCATCAAAATAGTAATGCCTTAATAAAGAGACAAAGCTAAAAAAAGCTCTTCCTTTAATGTTAAATAGTTATGATAAATTGTCAGCAATACATAAAAAATACTTAAATTTTAGAATTTGTCATATTTACAAAATACCATGACTTATATGAGTGACATGACCCAAAGTGACACATACAGTGCGGTGTAGCGTGCATCACTTTGTGCAAAACTGCTTCCAAGGGATAGGATGAAAATATTATCTTTCTGAATATCTTAAGCAGTAATAAGTTTGTTTTTACAGTCAGAAATTCAATAAGGACACATTCAAAGTACTTACTCTACATAGGAAGAAACAATCCGTTGCAAACTCACAAAATGGGAAATGACTGCCTAGGAAAGAATATTGCAGACCGGGATCTAGGGGTTATAGTGGATCACACGCTAAAAAGGAGACACTAATGTAAAAAATTTTTGTAACTGCTTTTGAGGGCCCATTTGATAGTATCTAAAATGTCAGTTTGTATCAGCCTGCTATGAAATCCTGTGCTGTACACTATTCTACTTAAACTCAAAACAAAACACTTTCATTTCCTCTCTCTCTCTCTCTCTCTCTCTCTCTCTCTCTTTGTTCAGTGGTCTTGATTATCCGCTTTGGCTGTTACACAACCTAACTATTTACTTTATTGTTAAGACCCATCTGAGTTCAAGCTAGGCTGAATAGCTAATGTAATGTAAACAAGTGTGACTAATCTTCATTATATGGTACCTTCTTTATCTGGGCTATTCTAGCTTTCATATAAAGTCTGGACATGTCTGTAAGAGAAGATGGGGGCAGAGAAGAGAGAAGAAAAGCAGTTTCCTCTTGCAGTGGAAGATTAATGTCCTTAACAAATAGTCGGTAATTTGGGTCTTCAACCACCCATTGAAACCAGTTGCTAAACTTTCTTTTTCTTGGAAAACTGGGTGGCTGAGTCAAATTTGTTCCTCCAGGGTGTCTTGGTATTTTTTAGACCTACTTAAACTACAAAACTATCCCTTCAGGCATATTGTATTTGAACAGAAACACCATATAGGTGTAATCAAATATAGGCCTTTTAAAACAATTGTGGCCTCTAATATATAGGACTCCTAAATTATGTTCCTGGCTATATTGGTGTAAAGGAAGAGTGGGAAATAATTTTTTATGGGGACCCATTCCAAGAATTTGGTAAGTGGTCAAGGGCTATACTCTTCCATGATATTAATGGAAGAGGTACAAGAGTCTGAGATGGAGGTTGGGTGCAGAAGGGAGCTTGGGGTAAGGGATTGGGATACAGGAGTGGGTGTAGTATCTGGGAGGGAGTTTGGGTGCAGAAGAGGATTCTGACCTAAAGGAGGCGTATAGGTGGGAGTGTGGGGATTGTAACCTGGGGTGGGAGTGGGTGCAGGGATTTGGGTTGTGACTGGGGGATAGAGGATTGGGGTGCAAGGTCTGTGGGAGGGTATGGGTGCAGGGGTGCAGAGGATTTGGGTTATGTGGGATAAGGGCGTAGGAGGGGAGGGCAGAGGATTGGTGGGGTGAGGTAAGGGCTTGGGTGCCAAAGGCAGGCTTTGGCCACTTATTTCGGTGGCTCCTCACTAGTAAGTTCCTCAGCTGGGCTGCCTGCCTTCTATGCCACCACAGGCCACTCAGAAAAGCTGGTTTCAGAGATCATATTGTGCTCTGAACACTATGGCTATGTCTATACTGCAGAGCAAAAAAGCGGACCCGTTCTTTCGGCATCCCTGTATTCCCTTATTCTTCTTACAATGAGGAAGTTCTGAAAGAGGAGGTTTTTCCAAAATTTGACCCCATGTACACGGGCCAAATTTCAAAAAAACCTCTTCCCAAAAAAAAGCAGAAAAAGATACGCAGATATAACCCTGCAGTGTAGACATACCCCAGCCTCTTTCCCTGGGATCATAGGCTATGTCACAAGCCTGTCCTGCAGCTCCCATTGGCTGAAAACTGGCCAATGGGAGCTGGGAGATTGCCACTGCCCCCCAGCACAATGTGAGAAGCCTCTCTCCTTTGAGCCCTGGGGTAGGGGAGTACACAGCTCCTGCAGCCAACTGCTCTGAGTGCTGTGCAGGGGCATGGCAGGCAGGAAACCTGGCGGCTGCTGCTGGACCCTGGGCCAGATCCAGAGGCTTGGCAGGCCTGATCTGGCCTGTGTGCTGTAGTTTGCCTTCCCCTGATGTAAAACATTCCTGGGTCATTTTGAATGGCAGAAAATATGTTTTGTTTTTGCTACTGTGACTTTTTAAAAATTAGTTCCTGCAAGGAAACATGTACATCTAGCACGGATATTTTTGTGAAACATTTACTGATTACACTAGACTATTTACTCCATGAAAATAAGTGAATTGCACCAGCGAAATAGTATTTGACTTCAGAAATGTAAATGCAAAATGTTATGTACTCAAGAACAATTAGGTTGTGAAATTTGGCTACAAGCAGTGAGAAATTCAAGATGTTTGCATCTGTTCTGGCTAACAAGGGATGATCTTTTTATTTCATGCATCTTGATTTTGAATCACTTTGAATAACCTGAGAGAATTGTGTTAGGTAGATGAACATATATCTGGAATGAAAGAAACCAGATTCACAAAATAATGAGGCTGAAAAATCAACAGAAGGAATTGTGTATTTATCTTGAAATAATAATTGAAGTCCAAGTTCCCCTTTTATATGCTGAAAGAAACTGAGTTGCAGCCCAATTTGTGTGAAGTAAAGTTGGGATTAAGTTGTGATGCTATATAGTATGGTACAGGATATATCTGTGGGCAAATGAGAAGACTGAATTAAGTAGATCTTTGCAGTACCCTGGACAACACTTCCCCACAGATGATGGGCTATGAGCTGATTCATATTGATTGCAATGCTGCTGACACCTGCTCAAAGCTCCCTCTTCTGTTTCCATAGTAACCAAGAGAACTGAATACTTGTCCACATACTTTAGGAACCTCATTAAATCAGGCAGCAGGACAGCAGCTGTGTTCTCAATGTGTTACACTGACAGCCGTGGACTAATTTTATGATGCTCAGGTGATTTTTGGCCTTCTCCAGGCCTAACTGTTGAAGACATGGAGATAGTGGGACAGATGGCAGAATAAATAAATATTGCCAATACATTCAGTGAGTCCACATCTTCTGAAAGGTACAACTGACCACAGTAAATTTATCAACCCAGGTAATTTTAAACAAAGCATAAGCAAAATACTTTTGGGTGACAATATTATTTTAAAATTAATTTTAAATAGTTTGAAAGTTAAATGAATTGAACATAAGGATAACAGCAAACTCCCCTCTTCCCCCCAAAAAAACCCAAAACAAAACAACCCAGCAATAAGTACAGCGGTAAGAAACTATTTCTCTTGCTGAATCATAATTAAAAATACCGTGGTCCAAATTCAGTAAAGCTGGCATTAGCCTCAGTAGTTCCACTTTCATTTTCTATTAATTTACAGCAGATGGTCGCAACTTTTATTCCTGATGGGGGAGTCTCCCATTATCAGAGTCTGTTCTAGCAGCATATCTTTATTTTTTGGCCCAGGGCCACTCTCTTTGGGTGTTGTGCTGGCTCCCAATAGACCCCTCCCTTCACAAGTCAAATTGCAGTTGCTTTGGGCAGCTGTATCCTAGCTCTTTGCTGTAGTTTCCTGCACCAAGGCCATGCATCAAATTTCTAAACAAAGGTATTAAACAGGATACCCTGTGTGTAATCCAGAGATAAATTTGGACTAATTTGCTATTTTCTTCAGGAATTTAAAAGTTTTGTAGTTTCTACATTATAATGATTTCATATTAGGTGAACTATTAAAAAAAACTATCTTTGACTTAGTCATAAGGTGAGACAGTAGCAAAATCAGAATTTTAATTTGATCCTTCAGGGCCTATGGAGCCTGGACTTATGTCTGCACATAATTCTGATTTTTTTCCCCCATAAATTATATGGAAAAGTGGTGGCATGTGGTTCTCCATGTAATATAACACACATTAATATGGTCACCAAAGTATTTTTCACTCTTCATTGGGATAGTCAGAACAAAATGTACGTATAGTTATGCTGAATTTTAAAGAGGGCCAAAGAAGGTTTGGAAAAAACTAAATCTGTACTTAAATTCACAAACCACTTTTAATTTCTCAGATCAGAGATACCAAAGTGAAAATTAAATACCATCAATTCTAGTATATTAATTTTGCCTCTGAGGCACTTACTAACCTTACTAATATTTTCAGAAAAAATCCATCCATGTATGATAGTGATTTCTGCTGCATAAAACACAAAATGAGTTACAGTGCTTTCTTTGCCTTGTCCATGTTTCCTACTCTGCAACCAAAATTCTAGAATGTACTTGGAATCCAAGGATTAATCTTTTTCTGTGTAGGTTGTGCTAAGTTACAAAGATGGTTGGAACAAAACTAGCTATTCACACTATTGGAAAGAAATGTAATGCAATATGTTTTGTGTTTATATATGGAAAATGACTGAAGAGAAAAAAAATTTAATGGTCACATCAGGAGTAAGGCAATTTGGGATTGAAGCCAATGGGGACTACTTGAATAAATGAGTAAGATGAACAGAATCTGACCTTACATCTAAAAATTCTGTCTGAGGAAATTGAAAGAATTGCTTAATGGTCCTCTTTCTGAATCCTGCACAGGAGAAATATAATATCTCCACATATACATATATTCTGTGATCATAAACTAGAAGTAACTGTGCTGGCCAGTTTACTTGCCTGCACAACCCTCAGGAGCCCAGGGAAAGCTATTGCTATGTGTCACTAACATCATTGCTGTACATCACTATTAATAAGCAATCTCTTGGGCCAAATTTTGCTTTTTGAGTCAAGCACAAACGTATCTGACTGATACGTGTCAGCTCTATTCTACAAGTAATTTGTAGTAATTTGCATGTTGACTATGAAAAAACACTTGGAAACAATTTCAATATGGCAGGATCCACCTCTGAATCAATGAAGAGTTCAATCACTGGGCCCTAGGAGATTCTCATAAACCATTAAAATAACTCAAGTCTATAATAACTTTACCAGTGACAATGTTCACACTAGTAACACAGTCTGTCCATTCTACAAGCGATTGCAGTGCTGCTTAAGAAATAAGAGCAATTTCAATTATTTATTTCCTGTACAGTTAGTTGCTTTACATATAAATATTTCTGTTTAATCAAAGTTGATTAATGGTTTTAAAAGAAACATGTATTCATTTTAGGTAACCCTAAAGCCATGTGTACACGTGCAGCAGTCCAGCTGCACTATTGTTGCATGTCCGGGGAAGACCCTCCATGCTGACAAGAGAACTCACCCAGCAGCATGGAAAAAATGCCCCCATGAACAGTATCAGATATATTGGCAGGAGAAGCTCTTCCATCAACATAGGGCTGTGCACACTAGCATTTGTCAGAGGCCAGGATATGTTGCAGAAAAAACTTCTGGGACCAGGGACAGAAGTTCTCAGTTTAAACACATACAGTCAGTTGTCTTTCTGCTGATGCAACACCCATAAACCTATGGTCTAGATGCTCCATTTGTATGGAATTACTAGTGGGTGAGAGTTTAGGCAAGGGAATCTCAGGAGTGTTTCACTATTTATTGTTCTCCACAGCTGTTCCACCCCACACGTCCTCGTGAGATTAGCATTTGGCCAACACCTTCTGAGTGGAAGTCAGGATTCTCTGTGCCAGTTGTTGGGCTGTATAGATCCTGTCTACACTAGTGATGTTGCAACACCACTGTAGTGCTTAGTGAAGATGTTGCCTTTGTCCATGGAAGAGCTTCTCTCAAGATTGTAGGTATTCTACCTCCCTAAGACATAGCAGTGTCTACAGCCTGGGATAGGTCACACACCCGAGCAAGCTAGTTATACTGAGATAATTTGATAGTGTTGACCCAGCCTAACAATTTCCCTGATTGTCTGCCAGTGTGGCCCCATTGGGATGTGCTGTCAGATTTTTTTCCCATGAGACAACCTCTCCCCCCTGCAATCCCCTCAACCTTTCCCCAGTACCTAGCAGGGTACTGAAGGTTAAAGGCACCCTCTGGAATTTAGCTTTTTACAGGGCTCATTTAACAAGGGAGATGATGCATGTTCTCTCCTCTGCCCCTAAAGCCCACCCTACCCAGTGGCAGATGCTATGTTCCATGTGATGTGGGTGTCTTCCAAATGGGAGCAGGGTACTTCTGTGGCACCCTCTGAGTTTGGTATTGTACATCAATCAGGCTAATAACATCTATTGGAGTTACATGTATAAATATTTGTACATCAGGATGATGATTTATTCTTTAGTAGGTGTGTAACTAAACAAATTTAATTTCTAAGCCCTAGCACAATTTAAAATAACAATAACCACTTCTAAAAAAAATTAACATTTTTTTTAAACAAAGTTCAGCATGGCCTAATGTATTATGAGTTGATGGTTTGGGAACTTTTTGTTCATGTAGCTAATCCTGACAATGGTGGGGAGGGGAGGTAATTAACGAGACAATTCAACTTTCATTTATGTTAATAAAGGCTACGAGTTAAAGTGTTTGGTACAAACAACTGCTATTTATGTTTCCAAACAGCATTTTCTCCTATTGTCACATCTTCTAAAGCTGTTTTATTGTTTGGGATTCTACTTGACATTGTGTGTAATAGATTTCTTGGAAATAGAGTTTAACCATTAAAGATGAAGAAGTGTGTCATTATTTTTGCAGTTAAATGCCTGAAGGTGAAGCTGAGTGAATTTAATGCATCAAGAAGGGTAATTATCAGATAATCTTGATTACCAAGATTCTTCTTGCTCCAACAGAAAATGGTTAGCAGTATAATCTGTGTATATGAAAATCTATTCCTTTCTAACTCCTTCATTTTAATCACTAGTATATGGTGATTTTACTGGTTTTTGTTTTGCTTTTTCCTTTCAGTGTTTCAGCAGCATTTCTCATCTGTTTTGCAGCTTGATTCTTCTGCATAGATTGTATTTATTTCCTTGGTTCTTTTTCGCTCTGCAATAATTATATGGTCAAATGGATTGCTCTGCATTAGGATCTAAAATTAAAAAAAACTGGCAAAAATTCTAGCAGCAGATTTGAATTTGTTTTTTGAAAGCTGAGGTGTAAGTTTGTCACAGCTTTTGCAAATCTTCTGTCTCAGCAGTCATGCATCAGAGGCTTAGAACTGCTAATGAATTATTTTGATTACAGTTGAACAGGGAAGATCCCCAGGGACCTGAGGTGGGAAGCTTTGCTCCTGTCCATTCCCTGTAGTCCAAATCCAGGCCCACTGAAGTTTGATTGGAATTTTGCCACTGACATCATCTGGATTTTATGTGTGCAATAAAGGATGTTTTAGTCAAAAATCAGGATCGTGCTAAACTGAGCTTGCACCAGAACCTGATTCCTCAGATTTTAAAAAGTTAAAAATTCTGGTTCCCTGCACAAAACATAAGGGAGAGAACATAAGGCAGAGTGTGGAGCACGTGCACAAAAATAGAAAACAAACCACCTTTTCTGCTGTATTTTCATCTTCAACAGCACAAACATATTTCCTTGCCTGAGATTTTTGCTTTAGACGGATAGCTCCTGATTTGGTTTCCCTGCCATGACATTTTTGGGAATACCCTATAGAATATTATCAGGATGACATTAATAAGGCTGTATACGAATTAGAATCTTAACTGGAAAATGGGAGCCTTTCTATGTGACTCTTTGGGGCCATCCCACAGAACTCGATAGTAGAATGGCTTACTTCTTGGTCAAATTCTACAGGGTTTTGTTTCCCACAAGGGCTGATGATTTAGTTGAAATGGGTGAGGTTATTTTCCATGAGGGGCTCTAGCTTTTGGATTTGGTTCAGTGCAATGCTCTCCTTCCTTCCCAGATTTTCTACTAGGAGGGAGGCTGTGTGTGGGCAATAATGAAATGGGATTTGTCCTGGAGAGGAGAAATGTTTGGTGAGCGTTTTGCATTTTTAATTTCATGTATATACATAATGCGGCTTTGATTGTAGACTGGCTCCTTTGATAGTGTATATTGACCTAGCTCCTTTGACTTTAGTGGAGCTTTGCCACTTTATACTATCTGAAGTTCTAGTCCATTGAGTTTCTAAATGATGGGCTTTGCCTAGGGAGTTTGGAAAGAGAATAAATAAAAACTAGACAACAGTGTCTGTCATGAATCAAGGCAAAATAAGTTGATGATTGTTGTGAATAGTTTTGTTGAAGACAGATGGCTGCTTTTATTGTTTTATAAGACAGAAAATGGGGAGAAATGTATGATGGGATATGGCGTGTGTGTGAGCAAGAGAAACCAGGACTAATCTATGGATATCTTTCATAAATGTGTATATTTAAAGATGCTGAATAAAGATATACAATACCAGTAGTTAATTATTGTTGCTCTACTTATTATTTGTATAGTGCCAAGAGTGGGTGTTGTAAACAGCAAGAAGACGAGGTGTTTGATCTGAAGTACTTATAAACTCTTATTCACTGGAATCCAAGTCTGGGTGTGGATTTAAAAACAGTGTTTTATGATACAAGACAACATCAATGATCTCAAGTTTGTGTCACAAGGATGGAATGGATCCAGTTTGGTTAAAATAATATTTGACAGTATTGAGCTCTGGGGTTCAAATGACTATATTGAAATGTGCCACAGAAACATGGACTTTTGGAACAATGCTTTTAAAATGGACCATACGACTCAAGTTATGCAAAAGAAATCCAGTCTTTAGAAGTTTCACCCACAGGAAAAAGCCATTGACTGGTGAATACCTGTTGCCAAAATCTGTAAATCAATGGTCTGAGCTCTGGTTCCTGATCTAAAGACTGATGTGAAGCTATAACCAGGGGAAAACACAGTTTTGGGAGACTGACACCAGACTGAGAGACTGACACCAGAACCCTATCCTGGAGTTGGGGAGCGGGGTAACCTTTGGAAAGCATTTTACTATGTGTGTCCTCTTATTGTTTTTATATGCTTTCTCTGTAATGGTTGTACCTTAATGATTGTACTTGTTTAGAAGGAGCTGTGTGGTAATTTGTAACTACTGACAAAACACTGATCATGGCCCTTGAAGATAAAGCAAATCACAGTCACTGGCTATTTAGGCAGACAGGTTTGCTGGGGATACCCCAGTGTAGCTCAGGGATCTTTACAGACTTAGGGTCTGTCTACACTGCAATGCTATTTTGAGATACCAGAGGTACCAAGGAATATGTCCTCTATTTCAAAATAATTTTCGAAATAATAGATGCACTCAAAAAAGATATTTTGGCCTTGGAAAGGGTTCAGAAAAGGGCAACTAAAATGATTAGGGTTTTGGAATGGGTCCCATATGAGGAGAGGTTAAAGCGACTGGGACTTTTCAGTTTAGAAAAGAGGAGACTGAGGGGGGATATGATAGAGGTCTATAAAATCATGAGTGGTGTGAAGAGGGCCGATAAAGAAAAGTTATTTATTAGTTCCCTAAATAGAAGAACGAGAGGACACCAAATGAAATAAATGGGTAGCAGGTTTAAAACGAATAAAAGAAAGTTCTTCTTCACACAGCGTGTAGTCAACCTGTGGAACTTCTTGCCAAAGGAGGCTGTGAAGGCTAGGACTATAATAGAGTTTAAAGAGAAGCTAGATAATTTCATGGAGGTTAGGTCCATAAAAGGCTATTAGCCAGGGGATAAAATGGTGTCCTTGGCCTCTGTTTGTCAGAGGCTGGAGAGAGATGGCAGGAGACAAATCGCTTGATCATTGTCTTCAGTCCACCCTCTCTGGAGCACCTGGTGCTGGCCACTGTCGGCAGACAGGATACTGGGCTAGAAGGACCTTTGGTCTGACCCAGTACGGCCGTTCTTATGTTCTTATGTTCTCTGTTCACTATTTTGCCATCCCTGTATACCTCATTGCACGAGGGTTAAGGGATGGCTCGAAATAGCACTTTATTTTTAAATTTGGTGCTGTGCAGACATGCCAAATTTCGAAATTGCGTATCTTATTTTGATTTTATTTCAAAATACACAATTTGTGCTACACAAATAGCCTATCTTATTTCAATTTTAGAGTTTAGTGTAGATGTACCCTTAAACTCATGGTCAGAAGGGTAGAGAAATGTGCATCTCCACCAGGGAGCTAGAAACCTTGAAGTGAGTGTCCTTGAGGGACCACACAGAGGAAAATAAAGGTGCAGTTACTCTGAAACTTTAACAATGTTCATAGTCGTCATTGTGGCAAATGGGAAAATTAAAAAGTAATTACATAAACTATGTTTAACAGATTTATATTTGACAGTCCTCTTAGCTTTTAAGCATAATAATGCAAAGCCGCTTTTGGAGGACCCTAGCACTGGCAGAATGTACTGTAACTTTCAAAATTTCCACTGACATGTCTGACAGAGAAGCTGATGTGGGTTTGGCAACATTGCTTAACTGATATTGTAAAAGGAAAGATGATGCTACTTTGAACAGCTGCAAGAGTAACTAAAAATAGGTCCTTGCTGAAAGTCTGCAGTTTCTATTCCACCTCTGCCTCCCAGAACAGTCCTGAACAGGTACATCTAACACTGAAAGAGTGAGAGCTTAATTCACAGTTTCATATGAACAGTTATTCTTCATTCCTGCTACAGAAAGAACATCTATTTTAATAGAATCAGAAAAAAAACCTAAAGATGGTGTGTCACTTCTATGTTTCTTGGCTGGTCACATAATCTAAATGTAAGAGATGTGTCCTAGTCTCCTGTTCTGGACTGGGAGTTTAAGGGCTGACCTTACACGTTGAAAGATGATTTGGGCTTACTACCATCTGCCATGAAGAACCAATCTGTAAATCATTCCTAGTGTGTGGACCTATCTTGAAATCACTGTGAGCTCCAGTCTGTCTAGTGTGCAGGATTAGGCTCTATTCAGTACCCTTCCCAAGTTATGGGGGAGGGTAAGTAATATGGTAGCCATTTAATATGGAATTTCACACAGTTGCCATCCCCACTACAACATGGCAGAAGGTTTAGTAACATCTGCTTGACAATGTAGTAGATCAGAGTACATATGTAGATCAGTTTTAAAAATTACATTGTACAGTATCTGTAAATGGAGTCAATGGGAATTGCACATAATTAGCACCTGTCACCTTTTGACACAATGCTTATTTCTTCTGCTTTTTCAGGGAAGAACATCCTCTTCAGAAAACCGTAAGTATTGCTAGATTGGATCAGAGTCCAGCATCCTGTGTCAGGCGGCAGCCACTATTAGGTAGGAAACTTACCAGAAACACCATTGGCGACAGACTCCATGGGTTAGTGGTTAGGGTTATGCAGTGATGACTTATAGCCCTTAAAATAACATTTATTGGAAACACTCCCTGGAGGAAGAGTATTCCTTAACTTCCTCTGTGAATTTTACCCCCAAAATGGCTTGATATGACCCCGATTTCAATCAATTTAAGCAAAAAGCTTTCATCCTATTAATCACATGAGAATTTTTGTTACCACCTGCTCAGGAATGGAACCCTCAATTATAAAAAAAAAAATTGAAATGAAAGAATTTTGCAGAAAGTGTCTGGTGAGCATAAAAGGTTATCACCCCGGGATTTCAGCATCTACAATGCTTATGAGACAAACTATGGTTCATTTCCCAATGTGGTATAAATATCATTTGATGAGTGTTTGTGACTAAAATGTAGATATATTGCACATAATCATTATCAGTATTAACCTCCTCTACATCCTGTCATCTGAATTCCATTCCCAGTCTGCCTGTGGTCATATTACACACAATTAATAAATCATTTTTAGAGGCTCAATTTTTTCTGAATATGTAATTTTGGCTCAGTGATGTTCTGGGATGTCGCCTTTTATTTATTTATTTTTCTTCAAATTATTTTTTCTATTATAATTTGTATGCAAAGCCTTTATTTCAAGCCTCTCCTTTTATTTAGTAATGCACATCATTTAACTGTGGCAGGCTTATCATCCTAGAATTCTTAGCAGTGAACAGCTAGACTAATTTTGTTCCTCTTGCAGTCAGTGATTACATGAATAAGAACAAAATCAAGATGACAATGGACAACTGGACAGTGGACATAAAAAGGTGAAACATCTCTAATATTCTGTTAGCAGCCAGCTGTAATTTGGATTATTGAGCACCGATCTTGCTGCTGCCATTACAGGAGCAATTCCTTGGCCTTCTCCAGGGTGAGGATTTTCTGAAGTTCTCCCAACCTTGCTATAACAGTAGTTCAAGTCCACCACCCATGCTGGCAGTGGTTGGAAGCATTAATCTATCCTGGTTGCTATTACCTTTAACATGGTGCTGTCTAGACCCATTCAGAATGGGATTAGATGAGATGTTAATGCAAATGCTTGAGCTCTGTCAACTTTAGAGCAACAATGGTTGGAAAAATCTCTGAAAATCCTGTAGGTAGACACTGTAAATAATGGACTGTGGAATTAAACCATGAGGGGAGTGAGATTTGGCATGTACTCCCTCAGTACTGTCAACCCTAACAGTTTAAAAACCATTAGATTATTGTAAAAATAGTGAGCTATTAAAAGCAGCGCTGTCAAGCGATTAATCAAAATTAATTTTGATTAACCATGCTATTAAGCAATAATAGAATACCATTTATATAAGTATTTTTGTTCTTGTCTACATTTTCAAATATAGTGATTTAAATAACACAATACAAAGCATGTAGTGCTCACTTTATATTTATAACAAATGTTTGTACTGTAAAAAACAAAAGAAATAGTATTTTAAACTCACCTAATACAAGTACTGTAGTGCGATCTCTTCATCATAAAAGTTGAACTTAGAAAAATATATTTACTAGAAGATTTACCCAGCATTGCTCTGGTCCTTCACGGAAGGGGTCTGGCAGTATGGGGGATGCAGGAATCAGGGCAGGGGTGAATGTGGGGCTCATGGCAGGGGAGGCATGGGGCTGCAGGAATCAGTGTTAGAGAGTGAAGAAGGGCTCAGTGTGGGGGGTGCAGGAATCAGGGTTTGGGGCTAGGGAGAGGCTGAGGGCAGGAGGCTGGGGATGTATCAACCCCTGCACTGTAGCTGATGGAGTTACCTTGGCCCAGCTGACTGAGAGGGTCCCACCCTCACAGTCCTGCTGGGCATGCTCCAGCTGGAGGCTGGCTATAAAAGCCTCTGGAGCAGCTCAGTCAAGGCTGACTGCTGAAGTGGAAGGAGGTACTGCAGGAGCTCCAGAGGAGGAAGTGCAGCCAGACCAAATGGTGACAGTTTGGCAGAGAGGGGATACGTTAGAAGCTGATGGACCTGAGTGTGAGGATGGAGAGGACTTGTGACAAGGTATGGTAGGAAGTCGCCCAGGGTGGGGAATTGCTCCTTGAGTGCTCAGCATGTGGCAGCACTGCCACCAAGGCCCTGAACTGGTACCTGGTGGAGGGCCTGGGTTCCCCTCCTCAGAGACCCCCAACGTGGAGGGAGCTTTTCCTATGACATATTGACTGAGGCTGCTGGGCTGTTCTATGAACAGACTCAGTGGCTGCTAGTGTAACTGCTACTGGACATATTTGAATCTCGGACCTCCTGGAGCTTAGTGTATGAGCCTCTACAGCTTGAGCTATAAAGTCTGCTGGCTCAGCTTATGCTGTAGAGATCACTCAGTCTTATTTCTCAATGTATGTGGTCTAAGTGCCACTACATGGGACAGGGAACCATGCTAGGTGTGTGAGTTACTCTCTTGATCGAGTGACCTGGGCTGTGTCTAGACTGGCAAGTTTGCTTTTGCGGAAAAACTTGCCAGCTGTCTACACTGGTTGCTTGAATTTCCGCAAGAACACTGACTTCCTACTGTCTGAAATCAGTGCTTCTTGCAGAAATACTATGCTGCTCCCGTTCGGGCAAAAGTCCTTTTGCGCAAAGCTTTTGCGCAAAAGGGCCAGTGTAGACAGCTCAGATTTGTTTTGTGCAAAAAAGCCCCAATCGTGAAAATGGCGTGAAAGCCCCAATCGTGAATTTGCGGAATAGCGTCCGTGCCAATCTAGATGCTCTTTCCCACAAATGCTTTTTAACAGAAAACTTTTCCGATAAAAGCATGTGCGGAAAATCATGCCAGTCTAGATGTAGCCCTGGTGTAAGTTCTAGTGCCTCCAAGGGCCTGTTGCCCCTTGACAGGGGGCTGGAATAAGGGCTCAGGATGAGGAGGGGCTTAAGGCAAGGGGCTGAGGGTATTTGGGGTGGGGTGCAGGACTCAAGGTTGGAGAGTGAAAGACTGGAGGGGACAGGGGGAAGGAACCAATGGGGACTGCACTGGCTGGCAGCAGCTCCATGGCCATAGCCTGGCAGGCACCGGTGGCCCGTGAGCCTAGGCAAGCTAGGCAGCTGCCTAGGGCGCCGCTGGCCCGGGCGCCCGATGATGTTGTGCCGGGCCGCCCCGTGATGACATCACGGCCATTGACGGCCGTGCAGGCAGGGGCGCCAATTGGGCTGCCCCACCTCAGGCTGCTCCTGCTGGCAGGGGCTGTGCTCCCTGGCCAACAGGTGGGAAGCTTACCCCAATGGGATATTAGCTGTCCTGGTCCCCATCTCTGGCCACTTACTGCCCCCTATGGTTGTTACACAGTATAATTGTCCCTGGTAGCAGCTTAATCCTTTCCCCCCCTTTCTGCATTCCAGGCACGTCTCACTGTCCTGGCACAACCAAACCTTTACCTTGCTTTAAGTTATGATATTTTTGTTGAAATTTTGAATTTGACCCAAATTCCCCCTTCAATTAATATTTTCTGTCTTTTCGCTAGCTGTAGAACTGACAAAAATGTTGGAATGATCGCATTGTTCTACTGGAATTACAAAATATAAGTGTATTTTTTTTTAAATTTAAAAATCAAGTAAAAAGAGTTTGTAAAATTCCTGGAAAATTGTATAGGTTTCTCCCTTCCACTCCCTCCCTCCAGTGAGCTCTGCTATTTACACAAGTCTGCAGCTTATCTCTATGCTTGAGCTTTTCATTTGTTTTAACATCATACTACATTGTTGTGATCTCTGTGGCCATATGGCGTCGTCTTCACCCATATCTTCTTAGGAGTCTCTTTTACTACTTTAAAATAAGAGTAGGTCGTCAAACTTTGCATTACCTTCTTTGCTCTCGGGCCAGGAAGTCATGCTGCTTCTGAGCATGTAGATTAGTCAGTTTTTAGTTTGTAATTAAAGAGGTGCCGGAACTCAAGCAATTAGATTCTGGGGACTAAGCAATTATGTTTTTTTACATTCATAACTGATGCAGCAAGTGCAAAGGTGTTGGGGCCATGAACTGCCATACCTAGAGGTGGTGGGGCTCAGCCATGGTAAGCCCTGCCACAAATTCAGCACTGATATTAGTATTACCATTAGTTCATTATCCTGAGTGGCAGGTGGAGCCCCCCCAGTCCCTTCTGCCTGCCCCATCCCTGCTGTCAGAGCCCTGAGACAACCTCTCAGCTGGTGGAGCCCTGAGCTCTCCCCTCAGCCAGAGAAGCCCCATGCCTCCCACCTACCTAGAGGAGCCCCCAGCCTCCCATCCCCAAGCCACCCAGAGAAGAGCATGTGTCAGCAACTCAGGACACATGTCTACTATGCTCCATGCAGGTTCTGGGACACCTGAGGAGGCAGTGGTACACACTTCATCCTCAGCCACCCTGGAACCTGCATGGGGCACAATAAATAACACATAGTCCCTCCCCTAAACCTGCAACTGGGGGTCTGGCAGCTGTGGCAGCAGCAAGAGAGGCTCAGCCTCCCCTGGCCTATAATACCTGCCACTCCATGTTCATTATCACAAGATGCCAACATGTGTAATGAGAGAACATAAAACCAGACTCTGAAGCAACAGCAGCGTGTACTTCTCAGTCAGGTCATGCAGTGCGAAACAGAATATTTTCTGCCTATAACCTTTTGTTTATACAAACATAAAAGGTTGCCAGTTATCTTGAGCTAATTGCAATGTACCATCACCATTAGATGGCAGTAAAGCAGTGTACCTTTCCTTTCCCTGGACTTCCCCTTGTTCCAGGTGTGTTTTTAGAGGTGGTTAAATAAGACAAAATGTAATATCTTGCCTAGAATACCTATTACCTTAAAAGGGGAAGAGTGTAGGGTGTTTTTTCTTCTTTTGCCCTCCTCTGAGATTTTTTTATTAGAACTGTCCTACAGGTCACATTTGGGTAAATCTCTCCTTGATATGAGTAAATAGCTGCAGATTTTAGAAGTTCTCACAAGCTAGCACACTATTTCTGCTGTGTCTAACATTAGTCCATTAAAAAAGAAAGGATTAGGAGTGCAAGCACAAAAAAATCTGAATACAGTAGACCACTTAATTGGCTAGCTGCCATCAACCATTTCAGCACTTGCATCTTCTTAGCTACTTGCACTGTATTATTAGAGGAGAATAAATCATTTGACACAACTAGGTTTTAGAAAAAATATGTGAAAACCATTCAGGCACAAAATCAGTAGCAATGTATGAAATTTTCCATCTCAGTGCTTTCTAGTAAGGGAAAATATTTCAGTGAGGTGCAATATTTTTAATCTTGTTTTAAATTAAATAGCTTAATGTATAAATCACTGTAGGGCATGATTGTTAAGTACAATGCAGTTTTATTTATTCTAGTTTTCAGCCTAGGATATTTCTCAGCACAAAGCTAAGGAACATGTTTTAGACAAACATATATTTTAAGTAGTCCCACTACTGTACGTTATGAAGCATTTGTACAAATATAACTACAAGTGTGACAGGGCAGACTGCCCCTTCAAGGCAGTAGTACCTAGTGGTCAGCTCACCCTACCGAGTGGCATGGCCTTTCAAAGGTTTTGGAAGTCCAATATAAGGACCTAAGAGAGTCACAGATGGAGATGCAGCAGTCCTAAGAATGAATGGTGCTTTGGAGGAAACCTGGGTACTGTGTCTTTAAGGGCCCAGAACAAGGAGCCTTGCAGAGAGGACTGGCAAGGATCTACTCTTAGGCTACGTCTAGACTGGAGGTTTCTTTTGGAAGAAGCTTTTCCAGAAGAGAGCATCCACATTGCCAAAGTGCATTGAAAAAGCAATCTGCTTTTGCAAAAGATAGCATCCATTCAGTGTGGACACTATCTCGTATTTAAGCTGTGATTGCTATGGACAGAATGGCCACCACCTGTGCTTTTTCCTCTTCTTCTGAAAAAACTCCCTCTTCCCCGTCCACAAACGCCTTTTTCCGAAAGAGCTCTTTTTCCGAAAGTAGGCTAAAAGACAACCTTTGGGAGCCTAACTCTGACTTCCTAGGAAGAACTAACTGCCTAAATTGATCAGCTCCAGCAGGAAGGCTAAGGATGCTGCCTTGAGAAGAAATAGTGACTATCTAAAGTGCAGCTAGCTCCAGGAGGAGAGCTGGAGCTGGGAAGTCCCAGCTGAAGGAGAGGCAATGGCTATCTGAGTTACCCATACTCCAGAGAAGCCATCTACAGGCCCAGTATTCAGTAAGAGGAGCAGAGAACCGTAAGCTCAGTTCAGAAAGACTGAAAGACATTTTGTTGGTGGTAACGAGGGAATAGTCTATTTTGGACTTGGAGCATCCTGGAAAGGGATTGAACTTGTAAATGGCCTACTGGAGGGCTAGCCCACAGAAGACCAGATAGAGGTGGCTAACAGGAAGCGGTGACCAAGGAGGAGGACTAGCAGTGTTACATCTAGCCACAAGAAGGCGCCATCTATTGAGCTGCTTCTGAGTACTTGGAGCTCATTCTGCAGTGGGATCTGATGGAAACGTGCAGTGCTCAAACTATTTGACCCTCTTGCAAATGTTGCTCTCAAAATACACAGCTGTGACTTCCAAATAAAACTGCAGCACTTAAAGTGTATAGCTGTGCTTTCCACTTACACTGCTGGAAAATCTGTTGACTTCAATGTTGGATTTATACCAGTATAATTGAAAGCAGAACCTGCCCTCTTGATGAAAGTAAGATGAATAAATGAAAACTCCTTTGTGGGAAAATTTGCTAACAACTTGTGACGGCGCGTTGGGGTTTTCCCGTCTCCTGCACCCCCGAAATGGCATGAACAGACTCCACCAGCCGGTAGAACAGAGGGAGTTTATTGCCTCCCCAGGGTACAGCACAGCACAGATGTCATCTGGTTACAGGACAGGCCTAGGTTGCCTCAGCCCCCCTTGATATTGGGGGGGGGAGAGTCCGGCTTCTAAACCCCCCCTCCCCCGCCTGTTGCTGAGGCTGCTTCCTCCATGCTCCCAGACAGAAAACTAACTAACTCACTTCCAGCCCTGCCCCCCAGCCAGGGCGGCATTCCACCTTCCTTTGTTTCTCCCCATGGGGGGTAGCTGGTCAGACAGGTTTGGAGCCCCCTTTGCATAATGACTCCTGTTACAGACAGCAGAGGTCGACCACAGCCCACTGCCCAGCATAGCAATGAACAAGGCACCCCCACTACATCACACAACTTAAGTCCAATCAAGAGAGGTGCTTAGTGTCTTGGAAAACTCAAAGGAAATTGAGTCTGTATGGTACCTGCCTTAGATTTCTCTCATTGCAGCTCACAGCCAAAGTTGCTGGGCAAGTTGCTATACAAAATCCTACAAAGAAAATAGGAAAGACTGTCTCCTCCTCTCTCTTGTGGGTTATATTAATAACTAGCTCTAATAGCACTTCTTGTCCATAGGTCTTATAGACTTTTACAAAGGGAGTCAGCATCACCAGTCCCATTTTAACAGATGGGAAGACTGAGGCATGAAGTGACTGGCCTGCTGGATGACATTGGGCAGAGCCTGGACTAGAATCCAGGTCTCCTGAATCCCAGTCCAATGCCTATAGAGATGCTTCAGATTCTAATTCAAGTGGAAAAAGTTAAGGAGGAACAGTCCCTGAGGCAGGGTCTCCCACCTTCCTGTGGGAGATACGAGTGCCATATCTGGTGTGGGCACTCATACAGGCTGTTGACCAAGATGGACTATGAGCCTGAAAATGCCTGTGTGCCACTAAGGCAATGTGCTGTATAAGTTAGGTTAGACTTCTGACTCTGTCATATTGAAGAGACAAGGAGAGTGAGGTAACATCTAATCTCTCAAATATATTCTTAAAATTATTCCCCTAAATTTGGGTTAGTGCTGATTTATGTATTTTTTGCTTTTAATACAAACTTTATACTTGTGGGTAATCTAAGCACTATACCCAGATGCACAGACTTTTCTTAAACTATGGAGTATGTAAAAATTTTAAACACTAGCTTTAATAAAATCTTTAAATCTTTTAGTGGACAACTTCTATTGGTAAGAGAGACAAGCCTTTGAGCTGCACAGAGCTCTCTTTCAGGTCTGGGAAAGATACTCAGTGTCACAACTAAATATGCAGTGGAACAGATTGTATAGAATAAGTTGTGAGAGAGATGCCAACATCTTTGTCTAACCTTCAACAACATTTCCTCAGCAGTCGCCCTCTTGTACCCTTACTCTAATTAAGCTACATTGATGACATCTTCATCATGTGACCCATGGGAAAGAAACCCTTGAAGAATTTCACGGGGATTTCAACAACTTCTATACCACCATCAACCTCAGCCTGGATCAGTGCACATGAGAGATCCACTTCTTGGCACTACAGTATAATTGCATGACAGACACATTTCCACCCAGACCATTATACTTACCTTCATGCCTCTAGCTTCCATCCAAGAAATATTTCTCAATCTATTGTTTACAGCCAAGCCCTAACATGTAACCAGGTTTTCTCCAATCCTACAGACAGAGACAAATATCTACAGCAGGGCTACTTACCATCTGGCCTATGGCCCACAGTGCAGTTTGGGTTTACACAGGGCTCTGCGTACAGCCTGCAGGTGGGAGCCAACACAAAATAGTCATTAGTATAATGGTCTTCTGTTGATATGCATTTTAATAATTAAATTCCTGGACTGTCATTTCTCATTAAAAGTGCTGTCCTATGGGTGGAAATCAGGTAAATGTTGCATTTTATTAATATCAGCAGAACTGGCTTAAATGGAGCCTGCGTGTTGTGTAGTCTTGCCTTAATTATTCTATTAATGTCCAAAGTCACCATGTTGTTTCAGGCCAATTTCACAAGCCAGCTCCACAGCGAAGCCTTAGAACTTAACTTCACTTATAAGTTTGAGTCCTATAACAGAGGTATGAATAAAGACATTGGCTGGATGGCCCACTACATTCCACAGCTTAATGACATAAAAAGACCAAGCAATGAGTACTTAAGAACAGTTAGTACAGGGATGGGCAAAAGGGCCTCGGCGGGCTGGATCAAGCCCACCAAGCGGGTTGATCCAGCCCATAGAGGCCCTGCTGCTCGCCCGCCCCCAGGCCAATTAGAGTCTGGGGGCAGGAGAGAGTACGAAGCTTCCTCCTGCCCTGTGAGCAGCATGCAGCGTGTCGCGAGAATCACAGGTCCGATGATGCATACCCAAGAGGGTAAGGACAGAACCAGGTGGACCGTTTTATCAAATAAAAAATATTTATTTATGACAGTGATGAATTTATAGTATTTAGTCTAAGATTTTTAATAGACCGTGTTAATAATGAATTTACAGTATTTATTATATTTATTCTATGATTTCTAGTTAAACGTGTCAGAGATATAAGGATGGGAACGGCAAGGGGAATAGTCTCTAATCTTTAAATATCCAGCTACACTAATTAAATAACAGTGATAACTACAAACTCTATGTACTACCCAAAACAACTACAACACTAAGCTTATACAACAAGAAAAAAATCAAATCATACATACCAACTTACACAGCACACGGAACATTTCACAGATATCGGTTCGGTTGCGAAGGCCTTGGTTACACCCGAGAGTCGGGGGAGGTGGCTGGTCGGTTGATCAGGCCGGCAGCGCTTTGAAGTATACGGGAAGGCACACGCACGGTGGTACATGTGTTGCGAAGACCTCCTCGAGCGAACTGTGCGATGGGTATTTATCCCCAAATCTGCACATCGCTTTCCCGCACCTGCATATTGCCATATATGGCCCAATGGTCACCAAATGGGGGGGGGGGTCTGTGTCCCAGGGGTTGGGCCAAAACTGTGCAGGCTTCATGCGACCAGGTAAGCCCCGCAGTTCTCACGCCAAGGTGACGGGTGGGAGAGTCTGAGGCTATTTTTCCCCTTTTCACTCCTTCCCTTTTTCTAAAGGCAATGGTATGCAGAAAGGGTGCGGCCGGTTTCTCTCAAGGAGTACTGCAGCCCACTATAGCAAGAGCTGCCTGGCCAAACTTTTTTACCGAGGGGGCAGTTTCTTTTCTCTAACACAGCGATTTGAAGCACCGTGGGCTGCTCGCACGGTGGGAAGAGACGTCATGCGCTCCTCCGCCTCAAGCCCTGTTTGGCCTGGGGGTAGGAGGAGTGCGCAAAGTTTTCTCCACCCTTTTCCCCCCTCCCCCACCCTGCGAGGAGAGCATAGCACTTCCAAGTGTTGTACGCTCATGCAGGGTGGGAGCAGAGCGAGGGAAGCTTCGCACAGCTCTCCCGCCCCCAGGCCAATCAGAGCTTGGGGGGGTGGGGAGTGCATGATGTCTTCTCCTGCCCTGCAAGCAGCGCCTGGCACTTGGAAGTGCCACATGCTCCTCACAGGGTGGGGATAAGGTGGGAGGAGGCTTTGCGCGCTCCCCTCGCCCCCAGGCCAATCAGGGCCTGGGGGTGGGAGAGTGTGTAAAGCTTCTTCCTCCTCCGTCCCCCCAACAAGGGCATGGGTGCCTAGTGGGAAGGGAGAACAAAGGGGCTCCCCCACCCCCAGGCCAATTATGGTCTGGGGGTGGGGAAGCCCAGAAGCATTCTGGCTCCACCCATTCTGGATTAGGCCCCGCCCCTTCTGGAGCAGCCCGGGGCCACTTCAAAAAATTTTGAAGTGGCCCCCTGCCAAAAATTATTACTCATCCCTGAGTTAGTACCTTCTGTATCAGCTTCCTGTAGCATGGACACTCTAATTGACTATTTCCCCTACCCCCTTTTTTTCCCCTTCTTTTCCTTTTTTCTTGTCTTTCACCCTCCATCCCCTATTTATTTAGAAACTGGACCTTTTATGACTCCATTCGTTTGAAAAAAATGGGTGTGCCTGCAAAAGCTCATGTTACCATCTACATGTTTTGTTAGTCTCGCAGGTATTGCAAGACTATTTGTGGGTTTTTTAAGTTTTTCCATTCAAAGTGAAGTCCTAGGACAAACAGAGGTTTGTCCTAGGGGGAGGTTAATGGATTACAGATTGTGGTTGTAAACCATCAATCCAATGTCTTTATTAAGATCATGATTTTTAGTGTTTAGCAAAGTTGTGAATTTAAGCTCCCACGCTTGTCTTTTGAAGGGGTTGTGTAGGTTTCGTTTGAGGACAAGGACTGAGGCCAGGTCCACACTATGTGATGAAGGTTGGCTTAAGGTATACAATTCCAGCTACATAAAAAATGGAGCTGGAGTCGACCTACCTTAAGATGAGCTTGGCACCATCTCCACAGCAGGAAGTTGATGGGACCATTTCTCCCATCTATTTCCCTTATGCCTCATGAGAGTAGGCATACTGACACCACCGGGGATGCCTTCAGCATTCGATTTAGCAGGCCTTTAATAGCTCATATAAGGGCTAATCCTGAAGAGGATGAGAAATCTTTTAAAAGGTGCTTCAAACGGTTGTTTAGGGTGCTCCTAGTTTGTAGTATTTTGTCCTAAATTGCATGATCTAAAACAACACAATTCTGAACATGACCAAGCCAACTTAACATTAAGTAGCACCACATGAGTCCTCTTAAATATTAGCTGTCATATTGAGATTAAATTGGGCATTAAATTAAGATTAAAGAGAGATTAAATTGTGACCTGAGGTGCAGTAAAGTCACACTAAGCTTTCAAACATAAAGCCATTATTTAGAGAATAAAATTAAGGATCTGCATTGCCTGTATTCTAGTTTAGTGTTTATTCTTCTTGTGATCCATACAGAAAAGAGTAAAAGACCATGCAGTCAGTATTCTCTCTTTTTGGAGGATCCTAAGAACTGAATTGATCAGTTTTTTTCTCAGTGTTCTGTCTTTTTATTGTGACTTGTGCCCTACATGAAATATGCTATTTCAGTAAGATATCCAAGCTACTTATAATTATAATCGGGGGGTGGAGGAGGAAATGAGAGCTCCCTCCTATTTTGTTGATGCTGTGTGTGCTGTTTTGTTCTCTTCCTTGATTTCCATGTTCTTAGCTCTATCTTCCACATTTGCCCCTCCACCATATTTTATTTTCTCCTCTCTCCACCTGAGATTTTCAAAGGTATTTAAGTCAAGTAGGTTCTCAACTCCTACTGAAAGCACTGGAAGAAGTTGAGTGCCTAACTCCCTTAGTCTCTTTTGGAAACCCTACATTGGTTCTATATTAACACAAAATACTAGCCTCGGTATAGAATTCAGTATTTGGGCATGTTCTCCTATGTGGTCTGGCTACCTTGAGCTGCACCACTGACCCAGTCTGGTTCTAAAGCTGGCCTACACCACTCCCCCAGGATCACTCCTGTACAAGGGCATGTCTACACTAGGAAATTGTTTTAAAATAACTTATGTCAAAATAATAACTCTCAAAATAACTATTTTGGAATAGCATATGCACATAACAGGGAAGCCTCGAAATTGGTCAGAGGCAGCCTCCCTTAATATGGACATGCTACCTTTACTTAGAGCTCCAGGAGGCACTGTGGAGTAATTACTTTGAATGACTCTGGGGAGTAGTTATTTCAAAATAGAAACAAAATACAGGACTATGTAGCACTTTAAAGACTAACAAGATGGTTTATTAGATGATGAGCTTTTGTGGGCCAGACCCACTTCCTCAGATCAAATAGTGGAAGAAAATAGTCACAACCATATATACAAAGGATATAATTAAAAAAAAATGAACACACATGAAAAGGACAAATCACATTTCAGAACAAAAGGGAAATGTGCGGGGGGGGGGGGAAGGAAGGTAAATGTCTGTGAGTTAATGAAAGGTAGATGTCTGTGAGCTAATGGTATTAGAGGTGATAATTGGGGAAGCTATCTTTGTAATGGGTAAGGTAGCTGGGGTCTTTGTTCAGCCCGCTTCCCCCCCCCCCCCCCCGCGGAGAGTGTCGAATTTTAGCATGAATGACAGTTCAGAGGATTCCCTTTCAAGTGCAGATTTGAAAGTCTTCTGGAGTAAGATGCATGTGATTAGGTCGTTGAGACAGTGTCCTTTCTGGTTGAAATGGCAAGAAACTGTTTTTTCTTTGTGATCCTGTCTAATATCTGTTTTGTGGGCATTGATCCTTTAGCAAAGTGTCTGAGACGTTTGTCCAATGTACATAGCAGACAGACACTTTCGGCACATGATAGCATAAATTATATTTCTGGATGTGCAGGAATACGTATTCTTGATCTTATAACTCACTTGGTTAGGCCCAATAATGGTATCAGCAGAGTGAATATGTGGACAAAGCTGGCAACGGGGTTTGTTACAAGGGAAAGTACCAGGGTTGGTATTAGTGTGGTATGTCCTGTGGTTGTTGGTAAGAATCATCTTGAGGTTAGGTGGTTGTCTATAGGAGACTATGGGTCTGTCTCCCAGAGCTTCTTGGAGTTTAGTATCCTGTTCCAGTATAGGCTGTAATTAATTGATAATGTATTGGACAGGTTTAAGTTGGGGGCTGTAGGTGATGACAAGTGGTGTTCTATTGTTGGTTTTCTTGGGTCTGTCTTGTAGTAGATGGTTTCTAGGTATTCATTTGGCTCTTTCAATTTGCTTTTTTATTTCTCTGGGTGGCTAGTTGAGGTTTATAAATGCTTGGTAGAGATCCTGATGTTTCTGGTCTCTGTCAGTGGGATTAGAGCAGATGCGGTTGTATCGAAGGGCTTGGCTATAGATGATGGATCGTATGGTGTGTGCTGGATGGGAGCTGGAAGCATGTAGGTAACTGTATGAGTCAGTGGGTTTTCTGTAGAGGGTGGTGTCTAATTTTCCATTGTTGATTTGTACTGTGGTGTCCAGGAAATGGATCTCTTGTGTGGAATGGTCCAGGCTGAGGTTAATGGTGGGGTGTAGGTTGTTGAAATCTCTGTAGAATGTCTCCAGTGTTTCTTGGCCATGCATCCAGATCATAAAGATGTCATCGATGTAGCGTAAGTAGAGAAGGGATAAAAGGGGACGGGAGCTGAGGAAACGTAGCAGCAGTGGGGCATCCACACTAATGCTATTTTGAAATAACTCCTGCTTTCCATGAGGAATAAAGCTTACTTCGAAATAGTTATTCCTCATGGAAAGCAGGAGTTATTTCAAAATAACCCGCCCCTTATTTTGAAATAATGGGCTTGGTATTGTGGACACTCCACTTTTTATTTTGAAATAAGGGGAATTATTTTGAAATAGCCCTAGTCTACACTAGGGAGTTAAGTGTGCTCCTCAGGGGTCCTAAAAGCTCATATACAAATTCCCCTCAGAACATTTAATAGCAGTACAAGGGGACTGGCCCCACAGGTGACAGCAGCACTGGGAAATTTTAAGGTATGCTGCGTGGACTTCAGATAGCTGATCTTATTTTTTCTGCTCTTCCTTGATGAGAATTGTGCTGTATGAAATGCTGTAGAAAAATAATTTAATTATCATAACTCCCCTGTGAAATACGGCTGGCAAGTAAGTAGTATCTGATATGGAAACTGAACTATTGCAGAGGGGTTCGGTAGCTTACCCAAGGGAAGCAGCGAGTCACTGTCTGAGCTAGAGGTAGAACTTACAAGTTCCTGGCTCTCAGTCTACTAGCCCATGCAACCTTTTTTAATCAGTTCTGTGTTTTCCTCTATTAACCACTTTCTTCTGCCACCAAGTTTTATTCATAAGGCTAATCTTTTATTGAATGTTTTAAAATTAATTCTTCAAATCTAAAGAAATATGAAGATAAGATAGAAAGCAGTGGTATTTTTCAAATGCTAAGCAAATATTAAATAAAAGCTTTACACCCAAACAAATCAAGGAGCATTTTCAGATTTATAACAACAACTGAGCCAATTATCTCTGCAAACAAATCCCATCCCTTTAACGTAGGGAAAGAAATGCCAAAACTATGCTAAATTAGTAGTCCTAGACACCGGGTCATTGATTAGAAGAAGCCTGTTAAGACCATTGAGACCACAAGCCCATACAGAAGATGGTGGCAAACAAGAAGAACTGTATATAAATGGTCATTAGCTGTCATATGCAGTTTGTTACTGTAAGTATAAATCATTTAGGGAGACTAGGTTATACATGCATTGTAGACTTGGAAAATGTATTGGAGTTTGATGCAGAGGTGAAAGTAAGTAGGTGCGCCCTGGTGTGCAGCTCCGGCAAGAGCTGGCTGAATTGCGGCAAAAGCCAGAAGGCAGCTATTTAAAGAGCTGGCAGGGACCTGGATTGCAATAGGAGAGATTTTAAGTGAGAAATTTTAAACTACTTTTACCGCTGGTTTGATGAGCAACGTTAAAGTCTCCGTATATTCAGCAATATCTGAAAAGGTTCTATAAACCTGCAGACCAAAGCATTCTACTTCTAAATCATCCAGAGGATCTGCTAACTTCCAAAGCTTAATAGAATGCTGGCTTGTCACTGCATTGTGGGAATGCCTGTGGGCTATTCAGGGCTGCTGATCGGGGGTGGGGGAAGGAGGGAAACAGGGTAGCTGCTCTGGGGTCCATTGATTTAAAAGGGTCCAGCCAGGATTCCTAGCCACCAGTGCTTCTACAGAAGCAATGGCAGCAGATGGAGCCACAAGCCCTAAATCACCACCAGAGCCCCATGCATTGTTGTCAGTGCACCCCTCATGGACAGGCTGAGGGTAAACAATCCCTGCCCCTTCCTTTGGCATGGAGCCAGGCCCCTCCCACTTTGCCCTGGAGCCTGGAAAGTCTCTCTGCAGCCCTGGGCTATTTAGGTTATTTGGGACAAGTACTGAGCTACATTCTGGGCTGATCTACACTTTGGCAACATTTGTGGGAGTTAGAGCAGGACAGGCCTACTTGCGCCAGAGTGAATGTGATTGTGCATATGAGTTTTACTTTTTTCTGTAGACATACTAATTGTTTCTTCAGGGACTTCAAATGTGTCTGCTTAATCCAGGTGTTGTGCAGTGTGCTGGGTACATTACCTTGTTCATGTCTTGTGTCTGTAAATTGTGCCAGAGGTTAATGTTTTCCTTAAGACTGAATTGCATTCTGTTTTCATGGACAACAGGTAGTCCTGTGGCATCTTAGGGTAAGTCTAGACTACAAGCCTCTTTTGAAAGAGATCGTCAAGACAGCCACAAGACTTTCGAAAAAGCGATCCACTTTTTTTGAAAGACAGCACCCAGGCAATCTGTTCAGGAACACCTTTTTTGATAGAGCTCTTTCGAAAAAAGGCATTCTTCCTCGTAAAAGCAGGTTTATCACTGTTGAAAAAACCGTCACATTCTTTTGATTTGATTTCAAAAGAATGCGACGGCAGTCTAGATGCAGATGAAGATTTTTTTGAAAAAAGGACACTTTTTTCGGGAAAAAAAACAACCTCTAGTCAAGATATAGCCTAAGAGACTAACAAATATATAATATCATGAACTTTCGTGGGTAAGACCCACTTCATCAGATGAGTTGACGTGGAATCTGAAGAAGCGAGTCTTACCCTCCAAAGCTCATGACACTATATATTTTTGTTAGTCTCTAAGGTTCCACAGGGCTACTCATTATTTTAAAGTTACAGACTAACATGGGCTCCCCCCTCTGAGACTTGTTTTCAAGGTTCAGTGCTCCCCTTTTCCCTTGCCATTTCTAGACTCATAGTTTCTCTCTGTTATGTCTTCATTGAGCTGTTTTTTTTTTAAAGGAGACATTATATTGGACTCC
The DNA here is from genome assembly GCF_052426305.1 of Pelodiscus sinensis. Lineage (NCBI taxonomy): Eukaryota > Metazoa > Chordata > Testudines > Trionychidae > Pelodiscus > Pelodiscus sinensis. The sequence goes on from NC_143059.1 coordinate 52,497,988, forward strand.
CCGTGATGTGTGGGAGAATCTACTGCATTTCCCCTTACTGGAGTGGCATGTTATGAGGATTTTCTCCTGTTAATTGTATAGCTTGTTTTTCCCCTTCCTATGTTGAAACAGAGTAATGTGCAATACCTTTTGCAGCTCCTCCCTCAGCCTCTCCCCCCCCCCCTCCTCCCCGATCAAATCTAAGAGATAGTGCTGTTTAGCATGTAAATAAAGCAACACTTTTCCCCAGTAAATAGCTCTGTCTGGCATTATATGCCAGGAACTTTCATCTACACAATGATGAATTCAAGTCCCGCATTGTTTCTTTCACAGTAAGAAAGGTGATCTCTCTGTAATTAGGTTTTCCCCCTCCCTCTTTTCCTCCCTTTCTTTTTAACTTAATCTTTATTAGCTATACTTAGTACTGACTGAGCGTTTCATATCAATCAGGTAAAAATCCAAAGGTAGTCTATTGGCATCCATTTAGTAATACTGGCTTCTGTCATTCAGCCCCACATGAAATAAGTATGTTCTTGAGCTGATGATAAATGAAGGCTCGTATGTTGCAGATACATTTGGAAAGAAGCACCTAGAGTTCACTGTTCAGCCCAGAGTGGGGCACATGCTTTTTGCATTTTAATTTAAAATTCAGTGACTATTTTGAATGCCACAGCAAGTCCATCATGTTATTTAAAGGATCGTGTGCATTCAGGCATATAATGATTGGCATTGGCTGTAACTTGATGCAATGTTGCCTGTTTTTAATTCGTTTTGGGGCAGTGTTATCTTTGATCACTTCCTATTCACTGAAAAAATCCCACAATTGCAATCCCACATTATGTTTCAGTGAGAGGATGCCAAGTACTCTATGGTACATAACTATTCAAGGCACTTTGTCCACCCTCAGGCTGCTCATTAAAGTGATGGCAGTTTTAATAAAGAAGAGTGCAAATTTCCTACTTCATTCATGGACCTTGAATAGTAAAGAGGAGTGGGGTTTTTTTAAGTCCCTAACTTTTGTTTTCTTGGAAATTGTGTAAACTTCTTCATAACTATAGTCACCACTTGCATGTGCATGCAACGAATGTCCCAGTTAATTTTTTTTGAGTCTAGGATGGGTGTTTAAAAGTCCATTCAATCTTCCTAAATCTTAATATATACTGTTATGCTTTTTAATGTGTGGGGGGAAGAAGGAAATAGAATTCACTATTTTTCTTTTCTGTTTATATATATATATATATATACACACAGCCCACCTTGCACTTAGTGCCTTCCACATAAGTCAGGGTTTGATCCCTGTTTTAGAGAAACTGTAATAGGAATATAGCACTTTAAAGTTAAGCATGAGAGTAAGCATTTTGGTGAATCTGGCCCTAATGGCCTACAGTCAGTGTTGGGGGATAGAATGCAGGATCTCACTGGCAGACTTCTTCTCTGAGCAGGCTGCTATCCCAGGGAGAATGCAATGAGCTCTGTTGAACACAAATGCTATGTGTAGGCCAGTCAGAGGGCAGTGATATAAGATTTTCTCTTCCCCAATGGACTGAGTTAGTAGAGGGAGCTTGGGAATAAATCCAGTCTTTAAATCAACTTTTGCTAGTAGCGTTGAGAGTTGCCACTAGGCATGTTTGTCCAATGAGTTAAGGTGTATATATATTGCATGCTGTGCTCTTGTCAATGTCTACTTCATTATCTCTGATGGCAGAAATAGTATGTGGTAGGAAATAGTGAACCTCTCTGATCCAGCAACATCCGTGGTCCAGCATGATTTTAGTTACTTGGACATCCACTTACTATGGGTGTGGCAAAGTTTCTCGCAGTCCCATAAAGTTTGTTTATAGCCACTAGTTCTGGCTCTGTGTTCTGTGCTGTTATTTAGCTCTCTGGTCTGTTCCCCACTCTGGCACACCGAGGCAACATCTATACTGCACTCTTCTTCCACAAAAGCCTATGCAAATGAAGCACAAATTAGCATATTGCCACGCTTCATTTGCATAATTAATTAGGGGCCTTTTTGCGCAAGAGGCTTTTGTGCAAAAAGGAGCTGTGTAAAAGGCTTTTCTGCAAGAAGAGTGCAGTATAGACATAGCCTGAGTGCAGAAGATAAGGGCTCGCAAAGACCTTAAATATCTTGCTTCTATAGGCTCTGCTTACAAAAACTCTCCAGAGTCACAGATGGCTCTGAGGGGAAAAAAAACCAAAAAACTGGCACCATCAAGTCATTTCACCCTAAAAAACAGGAGGGAACACTTGAATTCCTTCCCATGGGGTACCCTAAGCTCTTTTGCCGCAAAAGAGCTTGACAAAAGAAAAGAGAAACAAACTGCAGTCTCTGGTAGCTGACCACCCAGTCTTAGGCAGAAAAATACATGCACAGACCACCTGTTACTTTCCAGGACACAATAATTAAATCATCACCTTAAAAAGTGATTTTTATTAACAAATAAAATATATACTTGATAAAGCATACTTGGTTGCTAGGTATACAGAGCAACTAAGTAAAACAAATTAAAACACAGAGACAATCTCTGGGAACAACTCTTAGATCATGAATGGGGAAAGAAAGGCATGGATTCACACAGAGAAGTTCAAACCAAACAACCAAAATAAAGAAAAATACCCTGATTGTGACTAGATACACTTTTCCCTCTACTCTCGATCCATGCTGATCTGTATTTCCAGGTCCAGTTCACTTCCATGTCCAATATTTCTTTTAGGCCTGGTAATTCTGATCCCTGCATCTGCTCTCTCCAGCCCTTTTCCTAGAAATCACCACAAAGGAAGAGCAGACCAGGTATCTCTATCCAATTCAAATTCCAACACTGTAACCCCATTGATTCTTCTGGCCCCCTGCCAACACCTTGCTAGCTACCTGAGTTTAACCCCTTAGGCACTGGTTGCTGGCCAGCACTCCTCCTATCCATCACAAGCTCTAATGTACCCCTAAATGTCTTCTAAGAACCCAGTAAGCAATGGAAGTGTTGGTAATGCTGCTAGACGATATTGACCTCTCATGGTTTGGCAAATTCTCTGGTTCAACACCAGTCAGGTTCTGAGGGAGCTAGACTAGAGAGGTTCAACCTGTATCCACTGCTACTGATTAATGAGCACAGGTTTAGCATGATAGGCATATATTAGTCACTCATTAGTTATTCAAGTGGCTTGGGATTTTGATTAGGGCCATGAGTGGCAGGTATCATAGGCTGGGGGGAGACTGAGCCTCCCCAAACTGTCAAACACCATGCTGCATCTCCAGGCTCCCTCTTGCTTCCTACTCTGTGGCCCTTCTACAGTGCCATGGCCTACGCTAGGGCTGGGGACATGCTGTCTATTATTTGGGGCTGGAGAGGCTTTAACAGCTTGGGACAGGAGGCAGGAGGCTGCTATGGGGATTCTGGGCTCTTGCAGGCGTTTATATATGGAAGGGGCAAGGTTGGGGATTAGCTGCCCATGGCTATGGCCCACCTCTAGATTGTGAGTGAGTGAATAAAAAAGCAACCAGAGAAGAAACCCTGTTCTCTGTCACAAGGACAGTGGTAGAGTAGTGTCACTGTGCAAGCAGCAGTCTGACCTTTCTGTAGGACCTAGCATGAAGGGTGGGCAAAAGTCTACAAAAATCTGCATGCTCAAAGGGGCTTTCTCCTTAGTTGGGGGAGGTGAGTTCTGTTGCTTGAGACATAAGATTTGTGTTCTGATGTATGAAATCGGGGAACTAAATACAGTTTTATCTTGCCAAGGAAAAATTGAGACAGATATTCAAAACTAAAACATTGCAGTGTTTAATAATTACATGTTGGTTCTAAGAGACTGGGGAATATCTGAACATTAATTCTTATATGCATGTGTTCTTTCAAAGCCCCTGCCCAAAGCATACAAACATTGGGGGGTTGAAACATTTAATCATTTAGTAATTACTCTCAATGGGATTGCCATTTAGTTATTGTCTTCACTGATTTTCTACACTGAAGGATCTTTGTGGTACACAGTGTGCATGGATCCAGACAGGAAAAAGTCTGCATCTTCACAGCTAAACAAAAACATGTCTTCCTCCTTCAGAAGCTTCCCTGCTTTCTTAGAATCTGCATGTGTACTCCTCCTTTCCCTCCATTGTATATACATATTTGAATGACTGTTTATTTGCCACACCTATTGCTATGGCGTTTGCACTCCTAAAAGGAATTACAGGATACTGCCCATATTTTATAGCACAAACAGGCCCTTTTCCTTTTACTGTCACACTAAACAAAATTTCTCCAGCAACAAGCATGTTGAATACCTGATCCAAAAGAAGTGCTTGCCTTAACCTCTGAAGGACACTGGCAGACCACCAGAGGGAGTTAGTTTCACAGCTAAGGACCTCTCACTGAAAGCATGCTGCTTCAGTCCTCAAGACTGTGCCATGGGCGACTATCAACAAATATACCTCAGCTCGTTTCTGTCATCACCATGAGACTTTCTGGGACCCAGGAGAGCAGTCTTACCCCCAGTCTGACAGCCTGCGTGCTGTTGAGCAGGATGAAAATCGTAAGAAAGGTGGAGCAGAAAGAAATGATCCCATTATTGGGACCCATCTCCTGCTAAGGACAGCTCTCCAGGAGAGGGAATCCCAGTTATGAGGGAGAGACAGGTGGGGTGACAAGTTGTATGAGCCCATAGTGCCTGAGCTCGAGAAATATTCCTGGCCTGGAATTTGACTCCACCAAAGTTCTAGGCCGGGTCTCTTCCCCCAGCCTGGACTGCTACACCTGCGTGCCTACCCTAGTGTGTCCCTCAGTGCTACCTATTGCCCTGGATGATTTAAAAGCTTTCTGCCCATGTGCTCCTTGTGGCTGCAGCCCCTGGATGGAGTGGGGAGAGGCGGGCATGTTTCCACGTACTGCCCATGCCAGGAGTGCCCCTTCTGCTGGTTGGAGCTGTGGGGGCAGCGTCTGTGAGGAGCAGTGCATGGAGACCTTCCCAGCCCTCCTGGCCAAGGAGCAGCTGCTAGAGGGGTTACAGATCACCTTACCAGAGCCACCACTGGGAAGTGCCTCATCCCTCTTCCCCTCCTAACATCCACCCTCTGCCTCCCAAACTCCATCTCTCGGCCTGCATCCAGCACCCAGAGCCCAACCCCTCAGACTCTGCACCCAAACTCTCTCCCACAGCTTGAACACTGAACCCCCTCCTACACCCCAAAATCCTGCTTTGGTCCCGAGCCCGCACCCAGCACCAAAATTCCATCCCAGAACCACACCTGAAACCTTTCCTCCCGCACCCAAACTCCCTCCCAGAGCCTTAGGCAGGTGTGGGAGAGAGACCTAAACCTGTTCTGGGCACCACAAAAAATTGTATGCCCCTGAAGACAGGTAATAGTAATGGGGATTCAAATCACTAAAAACATAGCTTGGTTTGGGAAGACCAAGAGACCCCCGGGATGAATTGTCTGCTAGGTACAAAGGTTGTGACTCTCTCAAGACCTCTAAACTGATTTATGTGCAGTGCTTAGGAGGAGTCAAGTGGCCATGGTACATGAAGGAACTGGAAAAAGATAGAAAAGTGGTTCTGAAGGCTAAATTCAGATTGTTACGGGTATGTCTACACAGCAAAGTTATTTCGAAATAACAGCAGTTATTTCAATATAACTTTCCTAGCATCTACTAATTCAAATTCTAATTCAAAATTGCGGAGGGCTTATTTTGAAATTGGTAAACCTCATTTCACGAGGAATAGTGCCAATTTCGAAACTACTATTTTGAAATAAGCACTGTGTAGACGATTATTTCGAAATAGGGGGCCTCCAGCCCTTTCCAGGGCGCCCTACTGGCCGCCCTGGCCACAAGGCAACTTCTGACCTGATGCCCTGCCGGAACTGGTTCCAACCAGCCTTAGATGCGATTCAACGTCCACTCGGTGTGTGGACGTGCTATTTCGAAATAGAAAAATGTTATTTCTAAATGCATTTTGTGTGTAGACGCATTATTTTGAAATAAGCTATTTCGAATTAACTAACTCATACCCTAAGAGATTAAAATTAAAGACCTCCATGTCAGTGTTCTCTGAAGTTCTTCCAATTCTAAGCACCAGTTAGGCAGAATGGCAAGATATCCATGTCCGGCTCAGATGATGGTGTAGGGAGTAGGTTTATTAGGAACTAGGGAAACTTTTTGGAAAGGAGCAGCCTATTCAAGCGGACTAGGCTCCACCTAAACCAAAACAGAAGCATATTGTTGTTGGCACATAAAATTAAAAAGATTATAGAGCAGTTTTTAAATTCTGACTGAGGAAAAGAAGTGAAGGAAAGCAGAATTCAAACAGAAACATTCCATAGAGGAGGATCTATTAATGGGGATGCTCTAGATCCTGGTGAAAAGAAAAAGATAGATGATGATAAAATACAGGTAGGGACTGAAGAGAAACAGCCAAATGAAAGTGTGTCCCATTCAACTACATCACATGAAGTCAGACAATTAAAAGGTGATACATTTGGCAAGTGCTTGTATACAAATGCTAGAAATCTAATTAGTAAGATGAGTGAACTTGAGAGCCTGCTGTTAAATGAGGATATTGATAAAATAGGCATCACCAAAACTTTTGTGGAACAATGATAGTCAATGGGATGCTGTAAAAGCAGGGTACAAAATATATAGGAATGACCGAATGGATCATGGAGGAGGGAGTGTGGCACTGCATGTGAAATAAAGCATAGAATTAAATATAGTAAAATCTTAAATGAATCAATTGTACCATAGAATCTCTGTGGATAGAAATTCCATGCTTGAATAATAAGAATATATCAGTAGAAATATACTGACCACCTGCCCAGGATGGTAATGAGGATTATGAAATACTCCAGGAGATTAGAGAGACTATAAAAATAGAAAATGTAATAGTGGGGGATTTTAACTATTCCCATATTCACTGGGTACATGTCATATCCAGCACAGGATGAAGAAATAAAAATTCTAGAAACTATTAATGACTGTTTTCCAGAGTAGCTAGTACTGGAACCTACGAGAGGCAAGGCAATTCTTGATTTAGACCTAATTGGAGCACAGGATCTAGTTCAAGAGATTAATACAGTTGAACCATCTCACTAACAGGGACCATAATGTAATTACATTTAACATTCTTGTATGGGAGGAAAAAACAGACACCCACCATGGTGGTATTTCATTTCAGAACGCGGAAATAACAAGCATTAGGACATTAGTTAAACTGACCTACTAAATGTGGGATGTAAGCCACAGAATTGATGACTGGAGGATAGCTAATGTGATGCCAATTTTCAAAAGAGTCTCCGGAAGTAATCCTGGCAATTATGAACCAGGCGAATTAGATTACATTAAAATAAAGAACAGAATTATTAGACATACAAATGAATGCAATTTGTTGGGGCAACATGGCCTTTCTGAAGGGAAAACATGCCTCACCAATCTATTAGAATCGTTTGGGGGGGTCAACAAACATGTAAACAAGAGTGTGCCAGTTAATTTAGTGCACTTAGACTTTCAAAAGCCTTTGACAAGGTCCCTCAACCAAGGCACTTAAGCAAAGTAAACAGTCATGGGATAAGAGGTTAATAACTGGTTAGAAGACAGGATCAAAAGGGTAGGGCCAGGTTTTGGGATGGAGATAAATAAATGGCAGTGTTTTACAGGGATCTGTACTGGGACCAGTACTTTGATAAATTCATAAATAATCTGGGTAAAAATGGTAAAATCTGTATATGATACAAAATTTTCAAGATAGCAATCTCCAAAGTAAACTGTCCACCTATAAAAAAGGGAAATAAGAACAACCCAGGAAACTACAGACCAGTCAGTTTAACTTCTGTGTCAGAAAAGACAATGGAACAGGTAATTAAGGAATTCATCTGCAAACATCTGGAAGAAAATAAGGTGAGAAGTAACAGCCAGCATGGATTTGTAAAGAACAAATCCAGTCAAACCAATCCAGTCAAACCAATCTGATAGCTTTCTTTGATAGGATAACAAATCTTGTGGATAAGGGCGAAGCAGTGGACATGGTATACCTAGATTTAGTAAGGCATTTGATACAGTCTCGAATGACCTTCTTATCAATAAATTAGGCAAATATAACTTAGATGGGGCCACTATAATGTGGGTGCATAACTGGCTGGATAACCATTCTCAGGAAGTAGTTATTAACAGTTCACAGTCATGCAGGAAGGGCATAACAAGTGGGATCCCACAGGAATCTGTTTTGGGACTGGTTCTGTTCAATATCTTCAGCAACGATTTAGATGATGGCATATAGACTACTCTTATTAAGTGTGCAGATGATACCAAGCTGGGAAGGGTTGCAACTGCTTTGGAAGGTAGGGTCATAGTTCAAAATGATCTGGACAAACAGGAGAAATGGTCTGAGGTAAATAAGATTAAGTTTAATAAGGACAAATGCAAAGTACTCCACTTAGGAAGGAATAGTCCATTTCACAAATATGGAATGGGAAGTGACTGTCTAGGAAGGAGTACTGCAGAAAAGGATCTAGGGAGTCATGGTGGAGCACAGGCTAAATAGGAGTCAACAGTGTGACACTGTTGCAAAAAAAGCAAACATGATTCTGGCATGCATTAACAGGAGTGGTCTGAGCAAGACATGAGAAGTCATTCTTCTGCCTCAGTTGGAGTACTGTGTTGAGTTCTGGGTACCACATTTCAAGAAAGATGTGGAGAAATTGGAGAAGGTCCAGAGAAGAGCAACAAAAATGATTAAAGGTCTAGAAAACAGCTATGAGGCAAAGCTGAAGGAATTGGGCTTGTTTAGTTTGGAAAAGAAAAGACTGAAAGGGGACATAATACCAGTTTTCAAGTATCTAAAATGGTGTCACAAGGAGGAGGGGATAAATTGTTCTCCTTGGTCTCTGATGATAGGACAAGAAGCAATGGGCTTAAACTGCAGCATGGGAAGTTTAGTTTGGACATTGGGAACAAACTTCCTTATTGTCAGGGTGTTAAACACTGAAATAAATTGCCTACAGAAGTTATGGAATCTCCATCTCTGGAGGTCTTTAAAAGCAAGTTAGGCAGAGACCTTACTGCAGAAGGTTATACAACAGAAAGTTACAGCTATTCGGGGATATCTGCAGAATGAACAACAAGTGAAAAGTTAAGACCCTGGTATCTGGCATAATGGATGGTCCAAATAGGAGAGGCAGACCCCACAGAGAATATGTAGATGATATAGTAGATTGGTGCAGAGCTAGTCTACAGAATCTGAGCCATCCCGCACTGGACAGTGAAAGATGGAAGGAAATGGTGAGAGAGGCATCGGACACCAACGGGCGCTGAGCCCATGGTGGTTGATTGATGATGTTAGACAGATATCTCTCAGGGATGATCTAGACTGTGCTTGGTCCTGCCATGAGGGCAGGGGACTGGACTTGATGATCTCTCAAGGTCCCTTCCAGTTCTAGTATTCTGTGAGTCTATGGCTAGGTCTACTCTACAGAGTTTTTTCACAAAAACAGCCGTTTTTGCACAAAAAGTCACGGAGCGTCCACACCTCAAGTGTATTTTTGTGCAAGAAAACAAAAGAACAGAGGGGTTTTTCCAGTATTCCTCCTTCTACAAGGAATAACTCCTTTTTGTGCAAGAGTTCTTGCACAAAAAGGTGTGTGGGGACAGGGAACAGGGTTTTTTGTGTGCAAAAAGAGACAATGGAAAAAAGCACAGGTGACCTGGTGGCCGCTCTGTAAATAGCAATCAGAGTTTCCTTTTGAGAGCGTCCATGCAGTCTGGACGCTTTTTTGTGCAAAAGTGCATCATTTTTTCAATCGCTTTTGCAGTGTGGACATGCTCTTGCTCAAGAAGTTTTTGCGGAAGATTTCTTCCACAAAAAGCTTCTTGCACAAGAAGCCTATAGTGTATCCATAGCCTATTAGTGTAGTCGATAGGATTAACCGAGGCTTATTAGTTAATCATTTATTCAACTATGCACTAACATCCCTACCCAGGATTACTCATTGTTTTTAAAGTTGCAGACTAACACATCTACCCCCTCTGAGTCTTCTAATATTCATTTATTTAAAATTAAGTCTTACTCTGATATGTGACTGCTTTTTAAAAAAAAAAAACAGACTGCTGAGTTTACAAATAAGATTTTTCCCCAGCTGCTGCCCCTGCTACCAAAACCTAGAATATGAAGGTCATAGTGTATTCTTTCACACAACCATGAACAAACCTTTTTGCAGTGGAAACCTAATTAGCAATGTTGTTGACACTCACGTCTTCGAATTCTCCTACTTGGTCTCCAAAGCTGTGCTGACTCTACATATCTAAAAGGAATAAAAAGCTGTAAAAAACCCCAACAAACACTTATCATTTATTTAGGTCCTGATGCTCTAAAGACTTAAGCAAATGCTTAATTTTAGATACAGTGCGTAGTCTGAAAGATTGAGACTTTTGTAAGTAAGGCATGTAAATACGACTGTGAATGTGCACAGGAAGCAAGTTTTTGGAATAAGATTGTGGTACTTGCCCAAATAGAATGCCACTTTAAGGGCAAAAATATCTCTGTATCGCTTGGATGTGTGGATTTCTTTCCATAACTGAAACATCAGGAATAATTAGATGGAAACATTTGTAAACCAGTAAAGAAAACTCTGTATTTTATGATACTCTATCTATAATTCTTGTATAACATGAGAGAAATTATATAAATATTGGTAAGTTAGAGGCAGAATTACAACCATGTATTTGTTTAAAATGCTCTGAATTGCTTTCCTCACTTTTATATAGTCCTATTAATGCTTTTCAAAAATTGTGAGCTTAAGGAGTATTAAAATGTCTTGGCAATGTATTGTTTTTCAATCTTTTTACTGCAGGATTATATATACCTTGTTTCTATTTGATTTTGATTGCTTGCTTGGCCTAGATTCACTGCAAACATTTGGTATGATTGAATAACTTTTAGTTGTGCTTTCTTGTCATGTTTTATGTTTTGCAGCTACAGCATCACCAGTCAGTGCTGCAGTCTGCAGTCTTTATATCTTTTGCTGGATTTTTAAGAGAGTATTTTATTGCCTGTCATTACCATTCATTGTGGCTTTATAGACTGTGCTCACTGCTTGCTCAATCTTCTGATGTTCCCTTCTAGCTTCTCTGCCACATATTGTGCCCTCTATTATGCCAGGCAGTTCAGGACTTCTGTTGAAGGTTTTATATCTTTCCTTCTGCAGCCCCTACTACTTTGGCATGCTTTTTGATTTTTCCATTTTGTGAGAGTTGCTGGAGTTTGAAGAGTAGACAATGAACTCCTTAATGTCCAAATGATTTAAATGGTACTGAATGTTTTCAAATACTGTTGCCGGTTTCATAGCATGTAGGTTAACTAAATTCCTAAGCTGGACTGCTTTATGTTGTTTAAGGAGTTCTATGTTACTTTTCTCTCTCTCCTTCGGTGCTACTAGGTTGGGGAAATTACAGGTAACTGCAGTGATTAATTCAAATACCTCAGTTTGGTGTGGATAAAATGGAACTTGGCCCCAGCGGCGAAGGTGTTTTTTCATAACCAGACTCTCCGGACATGTCTACACTTCAGAGTTTTGTTGGAAAAACACTCAAGTTTTGTCGGAAAAATGGCTAATGTCCATATTGCAATTGTGTTTTCGCAAGTAAATCAAAAGAACAGAAGAGGTTTTGTGGCATTGGTAATCCTCATTCTACAAGGAAGAAGCCTTTTTGCGAAAGAGCTCTTTCACAAAAAGGCATGTGTGGATGGCGAAGAGAGATTTTTTTCAGAAGAAGAGGGAAGAGGGGAAAAAAGCACAGGTGCCCTGTGGCCATTCTGTACATAGCAATCACTGCTTACATGCGAGATAGCATCCAGGCAGTCTGGATGTTACCTTTCAAAAAAGCACATCACTTTTTCGATGCGCTTTTTCAGCGTGGACGCTCTTTCACAAGAAGATTTTTCATAAGATCTCTTCTGAAAAAAGCTTCTTGTACAAGAAGCCTGTAATCTAGACATAGCCTCCCTTCCTTTGTCTGTCTCCTATATCTCCTTAACTGTGACAAGTGCTGATATCTGCTATTTTCCTGTGGAAAGCCAAGTCTGCCACGCTGACACCTAATTCCTTAATTTAAGCAAAACTCCCATTGCATTCTATCTCCCAGATTTATCCTTGCTGTGATCCCAGCAACTATACCAAGACTTCAGCTATGGAATTATTATCATGTGGCCAAATTTGACTAACTTGAAAGATCATGACTAGATCCTTAAGGATTAAGGAATTGGCTACTGAAGAAAGACCCTGTATAATCTAAGTCAGAGGTTGGCAACCTATGACTTGCAAGCCAAATATGGCTTAGTACAGTGCCAAATATGGCTCTTTTGGCCATCTTCAACTGCTAAGTTCCCTCTGATGTAGTTTGGCTCTTTGGTTTGAAAAGGCTGCTGACCCCTGATCTAAGTGGTCAATTTAAGTTAATATAGTTAAACTAGAGCGAGCTCCTCTTCAGCACTCATTGGAAATATATTTAAAGTGAGATAAGGGTTTTTATTGATTCTAACTATTGGTTTTTTTTAAATTGAAGTTAAACCTTGCATCGTTCCTTATCCTGTAGATAAGACCTAATGTATGATCCAGGCTGGAGACTTAGGCTATGTCTAGACTTCAGAGCTTTTCCAGGATGCTGGAATTATCCTGGAAAAATTCTGCCGCATCCAAGGAATGCGCCTACTTTTCCCAAAAAAAAGTCAGAAAAGGAGACACGTTTTTTCAGCACCCCCTATAGGCCTCATTTTATGAAGAAGAAGGGATGTTCCGAAAGAGGGTTTTTTTTCTGAAATTTGGCCCCATGTAGATGGGCCAAATTTCGGAAAAGCTTCTTTCAGAAGTAAATCGTAAAAAGATACCCAATTTGCCTACCAAAAACTGCATTTCTTTTTCCAATGTATCTTTGTGTAGTGTAGACATAGCCTTAGATTTTAATGGGACTACTCGTGAATAATATTAAGCTAGTGAAAAATAAGTCTCTTCAGGATCAGAGCCAATATCTATTAAGTTTAAAAAGCAATCTAATACAACTTCCCTTGATGGTGATTAAGTGTTATAACTTAATTTTTAAAATTCAGGTATCTGCTTTCACAGTGTTGCAACTAGATGAAGTTATCTGTATTTTTAAAATGCAGTTTTCCTCTTAAATAACATAACTGTGATGTACCAGGTTAGTTTGTCAACATGGGATCAATATTATGAAATCCAGTCTCCTCCTCCTTTCCTGATTATTTTTAACAGCTGTTAACTTGGGAGTTAGTCCCTTTGTGTTGCAAAGATCATTTTAAATAGCCCAACTATCCCACTGACTTCAGAGAGGGTTGACGTTGCTCAGCACCTCTCCAGAGATACTTAACACCTAAGAAGCATGGACTTCAAAAACTTATTTTTGTGAGCCATTCATTGTCTAGTCAGCAAATGAAACTGGTTATCAGATAAATTATAGAGTGTATCTTTCTATTGCTTAAGATCCTGCAACTTAAACCTCCTAGGCTGCTTATCTGACTTTTGCCACCTACCTATGGTTTGTCGAGTGCACTTGGCATTCCTGATTGTTCCCTGCATAAATTTCAATCATGCCCGGAGGGTACTTCTATTCTATAACAGTTGCATTGTGAACAGTTTAGCAAGAGGGCTGTTCTGTCCAAATTGTGAGTGAAAAATTTTTTAACAGGAAAAGAAAAATGCTTGGGGGCTCCGTGCGTATTTCTAAAGCAACACTGTAATAAGTCAATTGTATTGAAATTAAAATGGAGCTCTGAGATTCATCTGCCCTTTCAGTCACAGGATAATGTGGAACTATCCAAAAAGCTTGAAGCAAAGCATTTCCTCTCGCTCCATGTGCCAGATCATAAGGTACAGAAAATCAGGTGGATTGGTTAACCATTTCTATAGTGATTCACAGCAGTCATTAAAATATGTCCTTATCTTAGCAGGATAACTTTGCAATGTATTAATCTTATTATATTCCAGTTATCCATTTCTCTGCTGCTCAAGTTATATATAATATTTGTTTCCAATGCTGCTGACTGGGAGTGCTGCTAACTGGGGGTACAGGTGAGGGTAAATAGGGAGGTTGCCCTGGGGCCCAGCGATTTTAAAAGGGCCTGGGGCTCCTGACCACCAGCGCCAGCGCCTAGGCAGCAGCTGGATCCCTGGGACCTGTAAACTGCCACAGCAGCCCCATGTGGTGCACCCCCAGCAGGGCTGAAGGGCAGGCTGGGAAAGGGTAACCCCAACCCTGCCCCTTCTACCTGAGACCCAGCCCTCTCTGGGGAGGGACCAGATCCCTCTGTCCTCAGCCCTGCTTTTCTCTTACGATTCATCAACAGCCTCTAACTCTATTTCATGGAGGTTGCCAGGTTTCATATTTTAGAAAGGGACGCTAGGTCCTGTGGTAAAATCATTCCATCTCACTGAGGGAGATGCTCTTGAAGCCATTGTTGGAAGTGCAGTCAGGAGTACATGGGAAGTTCTGTACTAACATGCTCGGTATGTTTTGTATGTTAGTGGGAGAGCTTAGCCATAAGGAGATCATCACAGAAAGGTTTCTTGGAAGCAGTGACTTTACAGGGCTGAATAGAAGAAAAAAGAAATGGTGGAACTTAATGTACAGTAAGTGAGAGGCTGTTCCTGATGTAGGAAGACTCTGGGGCTATGTCTAGACTGCAAGCCTCTTTCGAAAGAGAGCGTCTAGACTGCACGTGGAATTTCGAAAAAGCAAGCCACTTTTTCGAAAGAAAGCACCCAGTGAGTCTGGATGCTCTCTTTCTAAAAAGCCTGTTTGCTTTCAAGAACGCCTTCTTTCGAAAGAGCACTTTTGAAAGAAGGCGTTCTTCCTCGTGGAATTAGGTTTACCACCGTCGAAAGAAAAGCCGCATTCTTTCAATTTAAATTCGAAAGAACGCGGCTGCAGTCTAGACGCAGGTGAAGTTTTTTCGAAAAAAGGCTACTTTTTTCGAAAAAAACCCTGAGTCTGGACACAGCCTGAGGGAGCAATGAGACATGATGTAGAGGAGCATAATGCACTATGGGAAATGAGAATCAGGGGACAGAAATGAGAGCCTTAAAGGCTGTGTACCTGAGTAAAGCTAGGATTTTTTTTTGCAGAGGTCACAGAAGTCAGGGAATCTGTGACTTCTAAAGGCCTTTGTGACTTAAGCCTCAGCAGGTGGAAACTGTAGGGCCCCTCCACTTCCAGCAGCGGCAGGGAGCTGTAAGGTACCCCCACTGCCAGAGATTTCAGGCAGGGTGCCTTCCTCTGCTGGTGTCTGCCCAGTTGTGAGAGTGGACACAGATTGATGAGGAGAGCCTAGCCCCACCCCCTCTGCCAGGATCATAATCATAGGCCCTTAAAGAAATCATAGAATCATAGAATCATAGAATAATAGGACTGGAAGGGACCTCGAGAGGTCATCGAGTCCAGCCCCCCGCCCTCAAGGCAGGACCAAGCTCCGTCTACACCATCCCTGACAGATGTCTATCTAACCTGTTCTTAAATATCTCCAGAGAGGGAGATTCCACCACCTCCCTTGGCAATTTATTCCAATATTTGACCACCCTGACAGTTAGGAATTTTTTCCTAATGTCCAATCTAAACCTCCCCTGCTGCACTTTAAGCCCATTACTCCTTGTCCTGTCCTCAGAAACCAAGAGGAACAAATTTTCGCCTTCCTCCTTGTGACACCCTTTTAGATATTTGAAAACCGCTATCATGTCCCCCCTTAATCTTCTTTTTTCCAAACTAAACAAGCCCAGTTCATGAAGCCTGGCTTCATAGGTCATGTTCTCTAAACCTTTAATCATTCTTGTCGCTCTTCTCTGTACCCTTTCCAATTTCTCCACATCTTTCTTGAAATGTGGCGCCCAGAACTGGACACAGTACTCCAGCTGAGGCCTAACTAGTGCAGAATAGAGCGGCAGAATGACTTCACGAGTTTTGCTTACAACACACCTGTTGATACAACCTAGAATCATATTTGCTTTTTTTGCAACAGCATCACACTGTTGACTCATATTCAACTTGTGGTCCACTATGACCCCTAGATCCCTTTCCGCCATGCTCCTTCCTAGACAGTCGCTTCCCATCTGGTATGTATGGAACTGATTGTTCCTTCCTAAG
This sequence comes from Pelodiscus sinensis, assembly GCF_052426305.1. Lineage (NCBI taxonomy): Eukaryota > Metazoa > Chordata > Testudines > Trionychidae > Pelodiscus > Pelodiscus sinensis. The sequence goes on from NC_143059.1 coordinate 52,514,091, forward strand.
TGGAGCACTCTGCATTTCTCCTTATTAAACCTCATCCTGTTTACCTCTGACCATTTCTCTAACTTGCTAAGTCATTTTGAATTATGTCCCTATCCTCCAAAGAAGTTGCAACCCCACCCAGTTTGGTATCATCTATAGTGCCACTGCTGCTTCTTGGGACCTCTTCCTCTCTACATCTATTCCCCTTTAGATCCTCCACTATTTCTGTAGGATCTTGCAAATCATTAAATGGCCATGCCAGATGATGGGATGGGCTGACTACTGGGCAAAACTTAAGAGCACACAGTCCCATAATGAGTTATTTAAATAAGATTGACAAACTCCCACCAATTGAATTTCCATTATAGTACAGTAATTCTTAGAGGCTGCAACTGAGGTAAGAGACCCGTTTGTGCTAAGGGTTGTTCAAAGGTATGATAAGAGATAGTCCTTGCCTGGAGGACTCAACAATCTAAACAGATGAGATGAGAGAAGTATTATGTCCATTTTACAAATGGAAAACTGAGGCTACATCTACACTGCACACCTTATAATGGTGAGCTGTGCTGCTACAGTCATGCAGTTGTAAAGTAAGCAGTGTAGCTGCTCTTGGTTACCTGGAGAGAGGTCTCCTGATGAGAAAATAAAATGACCCCCCCAACAAACGGTAGAGGATTTGTCACTGGGAGAGTGTCTCCTGCTACAAAATGTTGTCCATGCCAGTCCTTTTCTTTGTTAATTTTGTTGTTGTTCGTGGGTGGGTGTTTTTTCACACCCCTGATCTACAAAAGTTTTAAGCCACAGCTACACTACCAGATGTAAACCAGATGTCCTGTCTGGGACCATATGCAGTTTGTTTTTGGGCAGAGATGGTATGTGTCTTCCCCTCGCCCTGGTGATGGCACAGTGGCAGGGAAGGTCAGCCTTCTGTGCTCTGACAGCTAACCTGAAGAGAAGGGTGGCACAGCAGCTGCATGAAGCTTTCTGTGAGGCAGATTCCCGAGACGTAAGAGATTGCTTCAATGGTCTGTTCACCATTTGATTGACTTCTGCCGGTAGCAGCATCACACAGCACCCAACCTCCTTTCTGTAAGCCTCTCACTCCCAGCAAGTTTATGTAGCACTTTAAAGACTAACAAAATGGTTTATTAGGTGATGCGCTTTCGTGGGCCAGACCCACTTCCTCAGATCAAATTGTGGAAGAAAATTGGCAAGACCATATATACCAAAGGATACAATCAAAAAAGTGAACACATATGAAAAGGACAAATCAAATTTCAGTACAGAAGAGGGATGGGGGGGGGAGGTAAATGTCTGCAAGCTAATGATATTAGAGGTGATAATTGGGGAAGCTATCTTTGTAATGGGTAAGGTAATTAGGGTCCTTATTAAGGCCTAGGTGTAATCCCTAGTGTAATCTAGAGCATTAACCTATAAGCTTTTGCTGATCAATCTGTCAGTTAATCGACTACTATGATTAACTATTGGATTATCAACTAGTCGACTAGTTTTTAACATCCCTAGTGTAATCTAGAGCATTAACCTATAAGCTTTTGCTTATCAATCTGTCAGTTAATCGACTACTATGATTAACTATTAACTATTTGCTATGATACGGCTACTAATGTTCATATGCTAATTTCTTTATCAGACAGGAAGAGTCAATGATCACGTTTCTGCAGCATTCCTCCTAACGTGTCATATCCTACTCTCATTGAGTTCAATGACAACATTCCTACTATCTGCTTGTGGAGCCACATAAGGCTCAATGCTTATTATAAACAGTTTGTGTGATAGTAATTACAGCTATTTATTTTGCTACACAATGAGTGTGCTAGACTTGCCTTTGTCTTTATCCCACAAGCTATCGTATATCTAAAAATCAATCAAATTGATACCTTTGAAAAAGATTTGTTGATGTTTGGACTTGCACATAAAATTAGGTACACTAATTAATATCACTACCATGTCCTATTTGAAGTCCTTCCTCATTTAGCCATTTATAAAATAACTGCATCTTGTAGTAATAAAAACTAAAAATTATTGCAAGAATATTTATTGACATCAAGAAGTAAACTGAAAACTACTTTTATAGCACCTTCTCTCTCCTGATTTTCTCTGCGTGTTGTCATTTATTCACCACTTGCTTTACATGGGATGTCAGAGCACTTAACACAATGTACAATATAGATTTTACTGTGAGATTTATGCAGGAGCTATTATATTGTAAATAACATTCCACAAACAGACAGCATTTTTTCTATGGGGATTGAACTTGAAGCACTTACCCATATATAATGTTCTCTTTACATAGTACTGGCTGTAGCATCAGTAATCAATGTTAGTTGATTTCTTGAGCTATGTAGATTTATATAATGTACCAGAGGACTTTTGTTCTGCTACAGACTTTCATTCAGTAAAGGGACTGACTGTGATCTTAGTTACACTGGTCTAAAACTGAAGTCAAACTTATGTTAGTGTAAAAAGAGCTGTAAAAGAGACCAGAAGAAGATACAGACTAAAGGCCAAGGACCTAAATTTCCTGTCATGCCCAATATCCAACAGGTGTAGTATGGGGTAGCTAGGGTTGCCAGATGGTTTAAACAAAAATACCAAACACCCCCTCCAAAAAAAACCCACCGGGGAAAAAATTCTGCTGAGGGGGGGGGGGGAAAGAGGGGGGAGACCAAAGTTGTTGAGGGAAAAAAAAGGACTCCGAGTTATTAAGCAAAACATAAATAAAAAAAAAATTAAAAACCGCATGGCCCCTTTAAGAAATGCTTTTGCGGCTTTTTGGCTCTAGCAGGTTACCGGCGGCCGTCCGCCATCTTGTCTTCCTTCTCCGGGCCAAACCGCTTCCCTGCGGAACCAGGTAAGCACCCGGGATTTTCGCCACCTGGCCAGGAAAAAAATCAGAAAATACCGGACATTTTAGGTGTCCGGTATTTTCTGAATTTTTTTTACTGGACAGGAGCTGAAAATACCGGACTGTCCAGGTCAATACCGGACACCTGACAACCCTAAGGGGTGGCAGAAGAACCAGCTGGTGTTCACCTTTCAAGGGGCTGTAAATTATATTTACAGCAGCCTTGAAGCTACAGTAAAGTAAGCCTGCTTGCCATGACACCATCCTTGGACTTCATCAGTAGAGACTAGCTGGGATGTAGCTGAGGAGTAAAATAGCTGGAGTGCTGTATTGTTCTGGTTACACGCAGGGTGCTGGCGCGGCAGATGGCATAGGAACTGGTTGCATGCCAGCTACAGTCTTCACCTGTGTTAAGAATCCTTGGCTGTAGAGAGCAGCTTTTGTATCCCTTTTGCACCTTAAATTTGTATCTGTTGTATAGAAAGGAGGGGTTCCGTTTGTTTTATAGATTTGTTAAAGGAACATAGCTAATGGACTATGCTGGGAGAGTTCACTGAGGAAGGGAAACACTGACCTTTTTTTCAGTTACAATGCCCACTGCAGAAAATAAGATAGGGAGGCTTTGAATATACATGTGTGCGGCCCAGAAAAATCACTGGACCTAACTGCTCATCTAAAATAGTCTTCTGCTCTTTTGGCTTCAATGCATTTACTCCTGAGTTACATCAACACGAGGAGGATTGGGCCCAATCTCCTTAGCACTTCCCCTCTACTCTCAATTTCCTTTGTTGCAGATGAACTGCAACACCTAAAAAGAGTGCCTTTTCCTACATTCCTGGATTCAGAGAGAGCTAATGAGATGGCACTTGACAACAAGCCACATGTTAGTCATGCCTACTGCTTTGGACAGTGGGTAGTATGGGCAAGGGAAGGCACTGCCTTCCCAAAACTGCCTATATGCCCCACCCACTGGGAAAGGCTGGAGCTGAGACCGAAGCCAGGGCTGGCACCTCAGCATGACAGCCCAGGCCCTCCAGATGGCCAGAAGGCTGGAGTGGTCAGGACTTGGCTCAAGTGGCAGGCCTCAAGGGGAAGGGCCTTTTCCTGCTGGGCCTTTACCCGCTGCTCATGTTACATGTCTAATTCATTTTATGGCCCTTCTTAAAATTTTGTCATGTCTTATTGCCTTTTCACAGAACTTTAGTATCATTGAGTCTTCTCTGTACTTCAACTTTTGCCACCAGCTTGTAGCTCCTTTAAGCTTTGTGTAGACATTTTCTTTCTGGTGCTGAATGTGGTGTTCTTGCATTTGTTTAATTAGCTACCTGAAGTTGCACAGCAGATCAGTTGTGGAAGAGGGAATAGACCTCGTTCTCCTAGCTCCTGGGCCAGTGCTTATCCACTAGATTATACTGCTTCCCAAGAACTACAAATGAAACTTTCTGAAATGATTTGACTTACTTAAATGAAGATAGTTACAAGAGACCTGTTTGTGGCTGTAAATTGTTAAAGAAGCTATCCTTATAAGTATATGGGATCTCCTGTCAGAAATTGGATCCAACAGCTAGGAACAAAAACATATTTGGGGTGGGGACTGGACTTTCTTCTGTTGAAGGGAGAAAATGTATAACAGTGAGAAAAATGCCATGATTTTCTAGAGCTGGTTCATGCTTCAAGATCAATTATTCGGCAGTAAGCTTGGTTCTTCTGAATTAAAATGGGGGATTCTTATATCAGTTCTTTTACACTTCAAATGTTAAAATGTGTAGATGTGAAAACCACTTGTTAAGATGTCTCTGAGGATGTTTGTACCTAATTAAACACCTTTAGCTAACACAATTCTTTGTTTTGAAGAAACCAAGTGTTTTTGTTAAAATCCTGTCATAGTTAATTTCATTTCATCATCCTGACACCCCATTGACCAAAAAAAAAAAAAAAAAAAAGCATTTGCTTCTGCTCTGGATGAAAATGAAGCACTGTTGAGATTGTGTAATTAAGTTCTCTAACATAGCACAACATTGGGGAAAGGAATGTGTCTGTGAAATGTGCACTGAATCTAAATGGAGAATTTAAAAAGCCCCTAACTTCTGCATGTTCATAAAAGAAAATCGTCCTTCTTCTTCAAGTGCACTCTGAGTCGCCGGTGCAGGGTCTGATACCTGTGCCGGGCCAAAGGGCTGCTTCCATGAGGATGATCTTCAAGGGAGACTCTCTCTTACACTTGGTGCACAGCTTGAAGCCCTTGTAGATCTTGCATGACTTGGACAGATGGTCTTCTCAGAGGCACTAGAGGCAGTTGGGGGTCCCCACTGGCATAGGCTTCTGATACTTCTCACAGGACTTGATGCCTTAGGGTCCAGGCATGCCCCGCCTCATGCACCAGGGATGCAAAGTGGGCTCTCTGCCGAAGTAACTATCAGCGCTTGCAGAGCGAGAGCAAAGCAAGTTCCAAGCACCATCATGAGTGGTAAGAAGGAACTGAGAGGGTGGAGGGCAAGCAGGGATATATATTAGCTGATGTAATGGCGCCACTCTAGGGGGCTCCCCTGCTGGCCCAATGGGTACTTCTAATGGAAAAACTTACAATGACCCGTGCACGCAGTGCATGCACCCCTATATGGAATGGACATGAGCAACACATCTCGAAAAACAATGTTTATGAAAGTAAATAGGTTGTGAAAAAACGGTTCTCTCACAAGCAGGGGCTCCATATAAGGCCAAATGGTGGAGCCCATACTCATGCCATGAGCAATGACTCAGGTAAATCATTCCGTTGATATCAATGGGACCATTTGTGGAGCAAGGTGTTATTTAATAGGAGTATCTGAATCTGGAGCACAGCGAGAGTCACTTGCAAGTAATTAAGTAGCTAAAAAGTGAAGTTTAGACTCTTGGTGCAAATTTGATTCTCTCAATGGTACAGTTACATTGGGTTGCACTGGGTGTAATTAAGAACACTGTATTGAATACATTTTTGGACAAATCCTGGGGTCCGATCACCCCCTGCCGGCTGGGCAGGAGGGCTCAGCAGACACCCTCAACCGACTGCCGGCTCCCGGGAGGGATTCCTGACCCCAGGGCCGATAGGTTGGGTGCGATCACCCCCTCTCAGGTGAGCCGGAGGGATTCAGTTAGTGAGTCTGGTCCCTCTGGGGGGGAGGGCTAGCCCCGTCGGCTTTTGCCTGATCGGCCTGCCAATGTGTGAGAGCGTTTGCATGTCCCCTGGTGGGAGCTGTGGATAGAAAGGGGGAGGGGGACCTTGGCCCACCCTCTCCACCGGGTCCCAGCCCAGGGCCCTAAGTGCAGGGGGCCCACATTGCCCCTGCACGACAGATGGGGTTGCGTTCTCTAAACGTGTCTGTCCATGGGCGCCACAAGGACCCCACCTTGGGCTGCTTCCTCCCCTCCACGGGCCCTTGGGGCCCGATTTCTGCCCCCCCGCCCTCCATGCCTACCAGGGTTCTGGTGCTCGGTGCCTGTGGTTCTACTCGGTCGCTCCTCCTGGGGCTCTGCTCTCTCGTGCCAAGTCCCTGCTGGATCGCACCCTCCTCGAGTGGTGTGAGTTCCCCCGCTTGGGTCCGGCCTCCAGGCTGGCCGTCCGCCACCTGCAGGGGTTGTCCCAGGGCACCCTGGGGTGGGGGCGGGCCATCTGCTGGCCTCAGGGAGAGCTCTGGTCTGTTCTCGGCCTGGCCCTCCACTGCCTGCAGCAGAGGAGGCTGCCCCCTTCCCTGCTGCTGGCGGGCCCTTTTGAACTGGCCCACCGGTTGTGACGTGGCCCGGGAGTGCTGCCTCCCCTGTGACGGGGCGGCTTCCCTCACCACGTCCCAGCCATCACTCATGGACCTGGCCCCTCCTGGTGCTGCGCCGGGGGGTGGGGCCCACAGTTTCCCTGCCGCGCATGCGTGGGGGCAGGTTCCGGCCCCACCACTGTTCTCCGGTGGCGTTGGGGCACTGCGACACTCCACCCCTGGCCCCGCTATCCTCCTGTCGCGAGAATCACAGGTCCGATGATGCATACCCAAGGGGGGAAGGACAGAACCAGGTGTACCGTTTTATCAAATAAAAAATATTTATTTATAACAGTGATGAATTTATAGTATTTATTCTGAGATTTTTAATAGACCGTGTTAATTATGAATTTACAGTATTTATTATATTTATTCTATGATTTCTAGTTAAACGTGTCAGAGATATAAGGATGGGAATGGCAAGGGGAATAGTCTCTATTCTAACAATATCCAGCTACATTAATTAAATAACAATGATAACTACAAACTCTATGTACTACCCAAAACAACTACAACACTAAGCTTACACAACAAGAAAAAATCAAATCATACATACCAACTTACACAGCACACGGAACATTTGAAAGATATCAGTTCGGTTGCGAAGGCCTTGGTTACGCTCGAGAGTCGGGGGAGGTGACTGGTCGGTTGATCAGGCCGGCAGCGCTTTGAAGAATACGGGAAGGCACACGCACGGTTATACGTGTGTTGCGAAGACCTCCTCGAGCGAACTGTGCGATGGGTATTTATCCCCAACTCTGTACATCGCTTTGCCGCACTTGCATATTACCATACATGGCCCAATGTTCACCAAGAAGGGAGTCTGTGTCCCAGGGTTTGGGCCAAAACTGAGCAGGTTTCATGCGACCAGGTAAGCCCCGCAGTTCTCACGCCAAGGTGACGGGTGGAAGAGTCTGAGGCTATTTTCCCCTTTTCACACCTTCCCTTTTTCTAAAGGCAATGGTATGCAGGAAGGGTGCGGCCGGTTTCTCCGGAGGAGTACTGCAGCCCACTATAGCAAGAGCAGCCTGGCCAAACTTTTTACTGGGGGGGGGGCAGTTTTTTTTCTAACACTCCCACCTCCCTGGGTGGTCCGGCGTGCAGGCCTTTGGTGGCCTGTCACACCTTCCCTCCCCCTTAAGGCGTGGTCACCTCCCTCTCTGTCCTGCTCGTACACCCGTGAAAAAAGGTCCGCGTTCTGGTGTTTTGCCCCCGCCCGGTATACCACCTCGAACCAATACGGTACCACCGCATAATGCGGGGATTGGTATTTTTCATAGAATTCAGCCAGACTAGTAGTGCATGGTCTATAACCAACCTAAATTTGTTACCCCATAAATAGTACCTTAACAGCTCTATTGCCCACTTTATGGCCAGGGCTTCCTTCTCAATAGTCGCATAGTTTCTCTCCTGCGGCAGGAGCTTCCGACTGAGGTACAGCATGCGGTGTTCCTCTTCTCATTGCTCCTGCACCAAGACTGCCCCTAGACCGTACTCAGAGGCATCTGAAAGGGTTTTTCAAAATCTGGCTGCATTAGGACAGGGGTCTGGGTTAGCCTATGCTTTAGCTCCAGAAAGGCCCAATCTGTTTGGGGGGTCCACTCCACTGGACCTTGGTGGGTTTCACATTCTTTGTTTGTACCGTCAGAGGTTCCGCTATTGTTGCAAAGTTTGGGACGAACCTCCATTAATACCCAGCGAGTCCTAGGAACTGTCATACCTGACACTTGGTCTTGGGCGTTGGGTAATTCTGCAGAGCCCCTACCTTGTCCATCAAGGGCTTCAGCTGGCCCCTCCCCACCGTGTAGCCCAGACACGAAACCTCTTTCTGGGCAAGGTGGCATTCCTTAGGTTTGGCTGTCAAGCTGGCGTCCTATAGGGCCCGCATCACGGACTCCAGGTGGCCCAGGTGTTCCTGCCAGGTTAGGCTGTAAATCACAATGTCATCGATATAGGCGGCCGCGTACCTCCGGTGAGGGTCTAGCACCTTGTCCATGACCCTCTGGAAGGTTGCGGCGGCTCCATGTAGGCCGAAAGGCATCCTGCGGAATTTGTAGAGTCCGAAGGGGGTTGAGAAGGTGGTCTTTTCTCTGTCCCCTGGTTCTAAGGGGTTTGCCAATATCCCTTTGATAAGTACAGGGTAGATATGTATCTAGTTCGTACTAGACACTTCAGCAATTCGTCCACCCGGGGCATAGGGTAGGCATCAAACTGGGAGATGGCGTTAACTTATTGGAAGTCAATACAAAATTGAGTAGACCCGTCGCTCTTTGGAACCAGCACAATGGGACTTTGCACCGTGATTCCTCGATAATCCCCCACTGCTTCATCAGCTGGATCTCTTGTTGTATGGTACCCCACAACTTCCGTGGGAGCAGTTTGTGGGGTTCTCGGACTACTCGCCCCATCTCGGTGACTATGCGGTACCTGCCTGCCTCGGTCCGCCCTGGTGTCACCGTCAGGCCATGTTGGAATCTCCGCAGCAGCTCCCTTACTTGTTGCTGCTGCTCCCCCGACAGCTCTTCTCCTAGCGACACCTCCCCCTCCACTGAACACTCTTCGCTTGAGGGCCCGAGGTCATCTTCGGGGCTGAGGGATGCTAGTAAGAGGCCTTCTCAGGCCACCCATTTCTTGAGGAGGTTAACGTGGAAAATCTGCATGTCCCGCTGCCTCCCTGAAAGTTGTATCTCGTAATCGACGTCACCCACCTTGCGAATCACCTCGTACGGGCCTTGCCATTTTGCCAGGAGTTTGGACTCCTTGGTGGGAAGGAGTAGCAATACTCGGTCTCTGGGCTCGAACTGTCGAGCCCTCGCTGTCTGGTTATAGTAGTGGGCCTGTCTTGTTTGGGCCTTTAGTAGGTTTAATTTTGCATAGCTGCCCACCCGCTGGAGACTTTCTCGGAGTTGCAGGATATACTGCACAGTGCCCTGACACCACGTGGTTTGCACCTCCCAGTCCTCCTGTAGGATGTCCAATATAGAGAGTTGTAGAGAGTCTCTGGGTTAAGCTAAAAGGGGTAAAAAATGAGGGTGATATCATGCTAGGAGTCTACTACAGGCCACCTAGCCAGGTGGAAGAGGTGGATGAGGCCTTTTTTAAACAATTAACAAAACTATCCAAAGCCCAAGATTTGGTGGTGATGGGGGACTTCAACTATCCAGACATATGTTGGGAAACTAACACAGCGAGGCACAGGCTATCCAATAAGTTTCTGGACTGCATTGGAGACAACTTTCTGTTTCAGAAGGTTGAAAAAGCTACCAGAGGAGAAGCTGTTCTGGATTTGGTTTTAACAAATAGGGAGGAACTCGTTGAGAACTTGAAAGTGGAAGACAGTATAGGGGACAGTGATCACGAAATACTAGAGTTCATGATCTTAAGGAAAGGTAGGAGGGAGACCAGCACAATTGAGGTAATGGATTTCAGGAAGGCAGATTTTGATAAGCTCAGAGAACTTGTAGGTAAGGTCCCATGGGAAGCAAGACTGAAGGGAAAAACAACTGAGGAGAGTTGGAAGTATTTCAAAGGGACGTTGTTAAGGGCCCAAAAGCAAACAATTCCGCTGTGTAGGAAAGATAGAAAATAAGGCAAAAGACCAGCTTGGCTTAACAAGGAGATCTTGCACGATCTCAAAATAAAAAAGGAGTCATATAAAAAATGGAAACTAGGACAACTAACAAAGGATGAATATAGGCAAGCAACACGGGAATGCAGGGGCAAGATTAGAAAGGCAAAGGCACAAAATGAGATCAAACTAGCTACAGGCATAAAGGGAAACAAGAAGACCTTTTATAAATACATTAAAAGCAAGAGGAAGACCAAGGACAGGGTAGGCCCACTGCTTAGTGAGGAGGGAGAAGCAGTAACAGGAAACTTGGAAATAGCAGAGATGCTCAATGACTTCTTTGTTTCGGTCTTCACCGAGAAGTCTGGAGGTGTGCCTAACGTAGTGAATACAAGCAGAGAGAGGGTAAGTTTAGAAGATAGGATACACAAAGAACAAGTTAAAAATCACTTAGGAAAGTTAGATGTCAGCAAGTCACCAGGTCCTGATGAAATGCATCCCAGGATACTCAAGGAGCTGATAGAGGAGGTATCTGAGCCTTTAGCTATGATCTTTGAAAAATCATGGCAGACAGGGGAGATTCCAGAAGACTGGAAAAGCGCAAATATTGTGCCCATCTATAAAAAGTGGAATAAGAACAACCCAGGAAACTACAGACCGGTCAGTTTAACGTCTGTCCCAGGGAAGATAATGGAGCAGGTAATTAAGGAAATCATATGCAAACACTTGGAAGGTAATAAAGTGATAGGGAATAGCCAGCATGAGTTTGTGAAGAACAAGTCATGCCAAACTAATCTGATAGCTTTCTTTGATAAGATAACGAGCCTTGTGGATAAGGGAGAAGTGGTGGATGTCATATACCTAGACTTTAGTAAGGCATTTGATACGGTCTCGCATGATATTCTTATTGATAAACTATGCAAATATAACTTAGATAGGGCCACGATAAGGTGGGTGCATAATTGGCTGGATAACCGTAGTCAGAGAGTTGTTGTTAACGGTTCTAAATCCTGCTGGAAAGGGATAACAAGTGGAGTTCCTCAAGGGTCTGTTTTGGGACCCGTACTGTTCAATATCTTCATCAATGATGTAGATATTGGGATAGAGAGTACGCTTATTAAGTTTGCAGATGATACCAAATTGGGTGGGGTTGCGACTTCTTTGGAGGATAGGGATATAATTCAAAATGACCTTAGCAAGTTAGAGAAATGGTCAGAGGTAAACAGGATGAGGTTTAATAAAGAGAAATGCAAAGTGCTCCACTTAGGAAGGAACAATAAGTTCCATACATACAAGATGGGAAGCGACTGTCTAGGAAGGAGCATGGCAGAAAGGGATCTAGGGGTCATAGTGGACCACAAGTTGAATGAGTCAACAGTGTGATGCTGTTGCAAAAAAAGCAAATATGATTCTAGGTTGTATCAACAGGTGTGTTGTAAGCAAAACTTGTGAAGTCGTTCTGCCGCTCTACTCTGCACTAGTTAGGCCTCAGCTGGAGTACTGTGTCCAGTTCTGGTCGCCACATTTCAAGAAAGATGTGGAGAAATTGGAAAGGGTACAGAGAAGAGCGACAAGAATGATTAAAGGTCTAGAGAACATGACCTATGAAGCCAGGCTTCATGAACTGGGCTTGTTTAGTTTGGAAAAAAGAAGATTAAGGGGGGACATGATAGCGGTTTTCAAATATCTAAAAGGGTGTCACAAGGAGGAAGGAGAAAATTTGTTCCTCTTGGTTTCTGAGGACAGGACAAGGAGTAATGGGCTTTAAGTGCAGCAGGGGAGGTTTAGATTGGACATTAGGAAAAAATTCCTAACTGTCAGGGTGGTCAAATATTGGAATAAATTGCCAAGGGAGGTGGTGGAAACTCCCTCTCTGGAGATATTTAAGAACAGGTTAGATAGACATCTGTCAGGGATGGTGTAGGTGGAGCTTGGTCCTGCCTTGAGGGCGGGGGGCTGGACTCGATGACCTCTTGAGGTCCCTTCCAGTCCTATTATTCTATGATTCTATGATTCTATGATATCCCCCAGGGCTGGTGCCCATGCAATAGTTCGAAGAGGGAGAATTCCATAGATACCTTGGGCACCTCCCAGATCACAAACAGGAGGGCCAGAAGCATTTGGTCCCAATTGCGGGGGGTCCTCTTGTACTATTCGCCTCAGCATGTCTTTTAGGGTACGGTTAAACCTCTCCACCAGCCTATCTGACTGGGGGTGGTATACTGAGGTCCGGAGGGTTTTTATCTGTAACAGGACACATAGTTCCTTCATCAACCAGGAGGTGACATTGGTACCCTGGTCTGTTAAAATCGCCTTTGGGAACCCCACTAGGGCAAATAGTTCAAGTAACTCAGCTGCCAGCGTGGAGGCCCACGTATTCCGTAGGGAGAAGGCCTCTGGATACCGCGTGGCATAGTCTATTATTACTAAGATGAACTGGAGTCCGCTCTGGGACGGTTCAAGGGGCCTTACCAGATCCAGGGCTATCCTCTCGAAGGGGATGCCCACCACAGGGAGGAAGACCAGAAGGGCCCAAGGTACTCCCGGGGAGGATACCTTCTGACAGTCCAGACAGGAGGCGCAAAAGTCGCACAACACTGGATAGTGTTTTTGGTGTGTGTTTACATGTGTTTGATGGTGATCAGATATGAAGAGAGACCTACAATATTGAGATTTTGGTGGCACCTGTAATGCTGGGAGTTTCCTTGGTAGCAAGATGGCAGTGATCATAGTTGGGCATAGCTGTTTTTTAAAAATGAAACTCTTTGATGCTGGTTATAAGTTCCCCCACAGAGAGGCAACTAGATGGTAGTATTTGCTTCTTATTTCTGTATGCAGTACTTCTACCAGTGGGGATGGGAATAATTACACTGTATCCTAAATATTTGGTAAGGGGACATTCCTGTCTCTTTAGCTACTCTTCTTTCCCCCTCCACTCCCAAAATATATAAAGCCCAGAAAGACTTTAGGGGTGTGTCTACACAGCCAAGTTATTTCAGAATAAAGGCCGTTGTTCCAAAATAACAATGTGAGCATCTACACAGCAATTCCGTTCTTTCAAAATTATTTCAAAATAACAGATGGCTTATTCTGACTTCTGTAAACCTCATTCTATGAAGAATAACACCTATTCCAAAATAGCTATTCTGAAATAAGGCGTGCATAGACACTTCCCTTCTGCTATTTCGAAATAGCCCCTCATAAGGACCATTCTAACTTATTCCTCCTGAGGCTCTAAATTGAGATAGCATATCTACATTAGGGAAGCCTACCTTGGACTAATTTTGAGGCTTCCCTGCAGAGTAGATGTGCTATTTTGAAATAAGCTATTTCAGTATAGCTATTCCAGAATAGCTTATTCCGAAATAATTGCGCAGTGTAGATGTAGCCTAAGTGTTAAATCTTTTCATGGCTTATGTAATAATCAATCACCTCTACTTATTCCATCATAGCTTAATTAGTATTTCCATGGGTGTTTCCTAATACTTATCAAAAAGCTCTGGGTAAACATCTAGACTACATCCCTTTTCCGTAAAAGGGATGCAAATTAGACACATCGCAATTGCAAATGAAGCGGGGATTTAAATCCCCCCTGCTTCATTTGCATAAAAATGGCTGCCGCTTTTTTCCGGCTCGGAGCTTTGCCAGAAAAAAGCGCCAGTCTAGATGCGGATCTTTCAGAAAATAAAGCCTTTTCTGAAAGATCCCTTATCCTTCTTAAAATAAGGGATAAGAGATCTTTCGGAAAAGGCTTTATTTTCCGAAAGATCCACATCTAGACTGGCGCTTTTTTCTGGCAAAGCTCCGTGCCGAAAAAAAGCGGCAGCCATTTTTATGCTAATGAAGCGGGGGAGATTTAAATCTCCGCTTCATTAACAATTGCGATACGTCTAATTTGCATCCTTTTTACGAAAAAGGGATGCAGTCTAGACACAGCCAACCTGTTCTGGTGATTACTTAACCATGTTATGTTTGGCTGTCCTACTACAACTTGTCTTCCTACTATTTAGTATTGCCATTACATACACTGTCATCTGTCCTTGTACTAACTTATACTTAAAGGAATCAGTCATACTAACTATTGCCATGACTGCTTGCTGGAGTATTATGGAGAAGCACTCTGACAGTGCGTGCACAATATTTGTATTTAAATGCAACGGATTGATTCATGATATGAAGACACTAACATTAATGAGGCAGAAAAAATGAATCATCATTCTCCACTAGCATCTTCTGTTGTTTCTGGAAATGGTGCCCTGGAAAGTGGTGAATAGCTCTGAGAGCAAGAAGCAGCAGAGATATTGAATTGACTGCCCCGTCTCAAGGGCTAGGTTGTATCCATGTGTTCACAGAGACATTCACATCCTTGTGGGATTTCCCTCCAATATCAGATCTACTTACACTCTTAGAAAAAATAAAAGAGTGATTGATTCGGCTCTATGCATGCACTGCATTCAGTGGGAGAAATGGAGTGCTTGTCATATTGGATGTCCAATGAGAATTAGACTTTTTAGGGCTTGAGTCATTGCCTGTTAAAGTCTACTCAGCTGTATGTGGTTAGAGATAGGGTTGCCAGTGGATGAGACATAGAATCAAATTATTTAGTTATTCTTGCATGGTTCTTGACAGCCTAATCTGCTATCCTCCTTTGTTGATTGACAGCCTGCATACGTTTATAGCACATTTTATATTTCACTGCAAACATTAGAATTATATGTTTTAGCTAAAAGGCAGCCAAAACATCTGAAAGGCCCATTGTTTCCCCAGTGCACATTTTCAATACAAATTGAGTTGGAACAATTCTAGAAAACAACTGTATATTACACTTCTGCAACTACACTGGCTATTCAAGCCCGCATGTTAATGTAAACTGTAGCGTGACTTGATAAAAGCATTATGAAAGGTTCTATTTTTGTTAATATCAGTGACCTTGCATAGCTGACTGAGAACTGTTCAAGCTCCTATTCAGGATGTATAAAATTGATATACAGGGGAGGATGTTATTAGGAGCAAAATCGGAAATGCTACAGGAAATGCTGCTGATAGAAGGTTGAAATTATCCTGTAGAGATTGTTCAGACAGATCCATGCTTAAAATTAAACCTACATGAAATCCTTTTAGTAGTTAGTCACCAAACAAAATAAGTCTATTGATTGCATCTTCATTTATTGCATCTTAATAAAAGACAGGGCTTTAAAGGTAGAGAAAAGAACAGGGAAAATGATATTAGAAGTGTTAACATATTAAAAGGTAACCACAATGGATGTAATAAAATAGAGTAATTCACAAGGCATGAGAGCAGACCTCCTTGAGAATATTTTTGCACCTGTAAGTTCCTAACATAACTGAAAGGAACTCTTTCTCTTAATTTATTTTCTGTTGGGAGGCTTTCCCTCAAAAGCCATGCATTATTCTCCCATTCTATCTCACTGAACAAGATAATTATCTATGCATGGATGCTTAGTAGGAAAGACATCTCTGGAGAAGATCAACTTTTTTTAAACAAAAGGGGCAAAAGAAAGGTAGTGGGGGGGGAGAGGAATGAGGATCAGTGTTGACAACACAGTTAATGACATGCTAATGCACACAAATGAATATTGAAAGAACTCAAACCTTGCTTTGAAATTAATTATACCTCTCCCATTGTCCTTTAAAAATGGAAGATTAAAACCTGTACAGCAGTGTTTACTATATTTTAATTTTCAATTGTTTCTTTGATGTAACAGATAGAAAGGCTTGCACCTGCAAAGTAAAAAGGTTGTGAACAGATTGCAAACATTCTGCAAACACTTCATCAGGAATGTTAGTTGTCTGCCTCCCCTAGCATAAGGGAGCCTTGATGATATCTTTGTGCCTTTGACTCCTTTTGATTAATAAATGCAAACAAATTTCTCTCAGTAACCTCTGTTGCAATCTATGCATGACAATTAGGGACAACCTCTGGTGAAGGGATACACTGAAGTCTGTTCCCTCTTCCTCTGCTATAGAATAAATACTTGATGTTTAATGCTTTTTGACAATTAGAGAATGAAATCTTTTGTACCCATGCAATCTTGGCTGCTGTTCATTATTCTGCTCTCAGCAATGAAGGATCAATATTTACCACAATATTATGCTAGTCTGGGTGGACAATCAGATTTTTGATGGGAGGGGAGGGGGGAGGGTGACTGTGCCCTGTTACTGAGATATGGAGTGTTGTACTAAAGTTATTGTGCTGGGGTTTGGGTTTTTTGTTTTGTTTTGTTTTGTTCTGTTTGCTTGTTTTACAGAATAGGTTTGCAACTTCATTAAAATGTCAGATTTCAGTGGGAAACATTAGAAAGTGAGGTACCACTTCATTGGAGCTAAGTATTTGGTGACTCTGTGGGTCAACTTACGGTATGTCTACACTGCAATCAGGTACTGTGGTTGCTGCATGAATAGACATACCCTACCTTGCTTTGATCCCCTAGATCAGTGGCCCCCAAACTTTTCAAGGTCTTGCCCACCCCTACACTTGTTTGTACCCCCACAAGAGCCAAACCTATGAGTGGAGTCATGACTGCCGGGTGGAAAGAGAGACATGTATAGAGGATCTGAGGCTGGGGCAGTTGTGGGGCCAGGAGCTGAGCCCTAGCTGGGACCTGAGGCTGAGGGGGCAAGGCTGGAGCCACACAGAGTCTGGAAGCTGGGCCAGGGCCTGGCACTTGTCTGGGAGTCAGAGCTGTGCCTGGAGGTGAACCTGGGGTAAAGCAGGGTTGTATGTTGCTCCTTCCCTGACCTCCATGGGGGCTGCCTTGCCCTTCCTGCACCCCGTCCCTGAACATTCCTCCATGTGCCCCCTAAATGCTATGTACATTGGACAAACATCTCAGACACTTCGCCAAAGGATTAATGCCCACAAAACAGATATCAGACAAGATCACAAAGAGAAAACAGTTTCTTGCCATTTTAACCAGAAAGGACACTCTCTCAATGACTTAACCACCTACATTCTGCTACAAAGACCTTTTACATCTGCACTTGAAAGGGAATCCTCTGAACTGTCATTCATGTTAAAATTCGACACTTTCCAAAAAGGACTCAACAAACATTTGAACTATCTCACCCATTACCAAGATAGTTTCCCCAATTATCACCTCTAATACCATTAACTCACAAACATCCCACTCTCCCTACCTCTAATATCATCAATTCACAGACGCTTACCTTCCATCCTCCCCCCCCCCCCCCGCATCCCTCTCCTGTTCTGCAATGTGATTTGTCCTTTTCATATTTGTTCATTTTTTTTAATTGTATCCTTTGGTATATATGGCTGTGACTACTTTCTTCCACTATTTGATCTGAGGAAGTGAGTCTGGCCCACGAAAGCTCATCACCTAATAAACCATCTTGTTAGTCTTTAAAGTGCTACATTGTCCTGCATTTTGCTTCAGCTACCCCAGACTAACACGGCTACATCTCTATCACTAGAATTTAGAGGAACATGTTGGACCTCCCTGATCTGGCACCCTCAGGCCCTGACTGGTTCTGAAGGAAGGAGTTTGCCAGACCACGGGAGGTCAGTCCCTCTGCTGACAGACTTTGGCTCTGCAGCCAGCTTCACCACTCCGTAGCCACCACAGCTCCATGGACTGCCCCAGGACTCCACAGCCAGCCCTGGGGCCACCAGGGCTCTGCTACCCCAGGGCTACTGGGGCTTGGCAGCCAGCTGCTCCCTGCCAGAGCTGTCTGGTCCAGGGCCTCTCTGGTCCGGTAACATCCATGGTCCCAGACCAGAGAGGTTCAACCTGTATTTAGGTGCCTAAAGATAGAGAGAGGCAGTTCTGAAATATCCCACTAGGTGCCCACCTCCCACAGAATATTCACTGTGGATACCTGTTTGTATCCTTAGGTATCTAAATATCCTTTGAAACACTCACCCTAGTGCTATGTCTACAGTGTAATTAGACACTTGTGGCTGGCAAGTGCCAGCTGACTGTGCCTGGGGTTGGAATAAAGGGCTGTTCAGTTTCAGGGTAGAGGTTTGGGCTGTCATCTCATGGAATCCCAGAGCTAGGGCTCTAGCCCAGCTTGAATAGCTAAACTGCAGTTAAACAATCCTTAATGTTAGCCCCACCAGCCGCGCGCCCAGGACCGGCGCCCCTCCCACGTGCCCGAGGCCGGCGCCCCCTCCAAGCGCCGCGCACCCGGGGTCGGCGCCCCCCCAAGTGCCACGTGCCCAGGGCTGGCACTCCCCCGAAGCGCCGCATACCCAGAGTACAGGCGGCCAATCTGTGGCGCTCCCGGGGCCGGCACTCACCATGCGCCATGCGCCTGGGGCCGGCTCCGGCACCATGCATGCACCACGTGCCCAGGGCCAGGTCAGCCCCGAGCACTTGGCGGGCGCACACAAATGCCCCCGCGGGCGCCATGGCGCCCATGGGCACCGTGTTGGAGACCACTGGTGCCTTCCCCTTCCCCTCCGCACAAGCACCTTCCTCTCCCAGCCCTTCCCCTTTCCCTCTGCACAAGTCCCTTCCCTTCCCCCTCCCATACCTTCTGCCTTCCACTTTGTGGGGCCGGAGTCTCTGCTCTGTCCCCGGACTCCGAAGCCGCAACTCAGCCATCATAGCACCCAGCAATTTAAAATCCCGGGCTGTGACGTTATGTCACGTCCGGGCGTCTCTCCGCCCGCTGGTTTGAGCACGCTGCTCAGGGCAGCAGCAGCCAGCCAAGGGGAGCTCAGGGAAGGTCGCGCATGGCAGGGACACTCTGGGGCTGGGAGGACGCGCGTGCACGTGGGGTCGGGACCAGCTCCAGCTCCAGCTCCAGCTCCAGCTCCAGCTCCAGCTCCAGCTCCAGCTCCAGCTCCAGCTCCAGCTCCAGCTCCAGCTCCAGCTCCAGCTATTGCGGGAGCATGGGCACCACAAGCCACACAACTTGCCGCCCATGCCTCTTCTGGCTAGCCGTCTCTCTCTCTCTCTTTTTCAGAGGGGGCGGGGGAGCGCTGGCTCCTCGTAGAACCCGTCATTGTGCTTCGCGGAACCCCAAGGTTCCGCGGAGCACCAATTGGGAAACACTGCTCTAGGATCTTTGTCCATTAACAATGATTTTAGTTCAGGATGGTGCTTCTAGAATTGTTTTAAACTCAGTACATCTTAGGTCTCATCAACTGTGGTCACCTCTCAATCAGCTCCCTGCTTTATTATGCAATCTTTAAGTTTAGTTGTAACCAGCATGGACCATCATGTCTCTTCTGAGCTCCCTGAAACCTTCTCCTACATGCTGCAAGGGTCATTTTACACTTGAGCAACAAATCTTGTTATTTCCTCATAATCTTTATAGCCCTTCCTGTCCATAACTGAAAATGTCAGGAACAAAGGCTTATGGACAATAGTGGAGCCAGATGCCATACCATGTCCTCCTATCCCACCTTGCTCACTCACACTCTATATCAGAAACATTTAAAATGCATTCTCCTCCCTAAATTGAGGAAGTAACTCCAAATCTATACCACCCACTGGAACAGGTACATTGGGCTCTGGCTTCACCAACTAAGTGAGGGTTCTGCTGGTACATTCTCTCCATCTCAAGATGGCATTGATATTTCTTGTCCTTCTTGCTCCATGAGGGTATGTCTACACAGCAAAGTTATTTCAAAATAACAGCTGTTATTTTGAAATAACTGTACTAGCGTCTACACAAGCCAACAGCTATTTCTAAATTAATTCAAAATAGCGGAGGGCTTATTTCAAACTTGGTAAACCTCATTCAAGGAGGAATAGCACCTATTTCGAAATTGCTATTTCGAAATAAGCACTGTGTAGACATGGAATGGGGTATTTCGAAATAGGGGGCCTCCAGCCCTTCCCAGGGTGCCCTGCTGGCCACTCTGGCCCCAACCAGGAACACTCCTCTCCTCCCCCCTCTCCCCGGAGCCCTTAAAGGGGTAGAGTCTGGCCACAGTGTCTGTGCCAGTTCCAGGCCTGCCAGCCCAGAGCCAGTATTCACTGCCCCTGACCCAGTGGCCCCAGCATGAGCCAGGCAGCCAGTGCCAGCCAGCGCTCCCCGGACCCAGTCCCCCAGCTCCCAGAAGCCTGCCAGGGGCCAGAGAAGGCGGGTGCCTTCCTGGTCCAGTGCGGAGATCATGGACCTGAATGAGGGTTGGGAGGGATGCCTCCAACATCCATGATCTCTGCACTAGATAAAGGAACACGGCCGTCTATGGCAGGATGGCTGCCAGCCTGGCCACCAAAGGCCACATCCGAACCCAGGAGCAGGTTCAGATGAAAATAAAGGAGCTGCAGCAGGCCTATGCCAGGGCCACAGGGGGGGCTTCCAAACAGGGGCAGATGGTCTGTGCCCCCAAGGTGGCACCGAGGCCCCCGCACCCACGGTGCTGGGAAATAGTTGGGCCGGCAAGACCCCCAACTCTGAGCCCTGAGCTTCTCCTGCTCCTTTCTCCCCTTGCCTCCCCCTGCCAGCTCCCTCCTCCCAGATTTCTCCGTCCCCTCTCCCACCTTCTTTCCCCAGTCTCACCTCAGTTTCATTTCCCCCCCACCCAGTTTTGTTCAATAAAGAGACTTTGTTGTAATGAACACATGTGTCTTTTATTGTACAGTAGGAAGTGGGGTTAGGGAGGGGTAAGTGGAAGGGCGTGAGGGAAGAATGAGGCACAAGCCCCCAGTGGGGCACACCAGGGAGACTGTTATTGCCTGCAGAACGTGCTGCCAGGCTCGCAGCAACACGTCAAGGAGAAGCACCAGAGTGACCAAGGGCAGCTCCGTCTCCATGTTGTAGAGTGCTGTAGTGTCCTGAGTGAGGGCAATCAGAGCACGCAGAGAAAAAAATGCTTTGCTGTCCCTCAGCGAGGTAGGCAAGCAAGTAGGGAAATCTGAGAACTGACTGTCCGGGAGGTCCCTTTAAGCACAGGCCTCAGATACCTTGTGTGGCTGCTGCCTGAGGCTAACTCCTGACCTGATGCCCTGCCAGAACTGGTTCTAGTCAGCCTTAAATGCGATTCAGCATTCAATCAGTGTGGACATGCTATTTCGAAATAGCAAAACGCCATTTCGAATTGCATTTTGTGTCTAGACACGTTATTTTGAAATAAGATATTTCGAAATAACTATTTCTAAATAAGATATTTTGAAATAACGCTGTAGTGAAGACAGACCATGAGTGAGCAGTGCTCCTGCTTTTTATCTTTTCACTGATGCTGTGATGGTGTTTCTCCTCCTCTTTTCTTTCATATTGACACTGCTTCTTTTGGTCTGCAAGCTTCTCATTTTCCAAGAACAGTCAGTCCCTCCTCAATTGTATACTTTCTTTTTCTACTTATATCCAATGGAACATAGTTGCTGTCTTTTCTGCTTACTTCTGGAGAGTTGGCGCCACAATTTCTTCCACCTGTGCTGGATCCTCTGCCAGTGGGCTGAATGTTTCTGTGGATCTGGACTATCCTTTTTGTTTGGTCATCAGAGTACAGCAACTCAAATAGCTGCACCTTTGTCGGCTCCTTACAAGAAGTTGCCATATTTGTCACAATGGATCTGCATGTTCTTAATGCACATTTAGCAACGTTTCTCTTTGTTTTTGAAAACTTCATTTTTATGTATTTTTTAAATTCACCATTTATATGCTGTGAGAGTCCACTTCTCCTCCATATGCCCCAACTCTCTTTTCTTGTAGCAGAGAAAAATGGTACACTTTAGATCCACTGAATTATACCAAAGTAAGTGTGTGAAGAACCAAGTTCATGTGAGAGGATGCAGTCACAGAAGATCCTTTGAGATTGTTCCCCAGTGTGTTGATCATGCCATTGACACCCACCTTCTTGATCTCTGGGCTCCCCATGACCACGACCTGCTGGGCCAGATCTTCTGGTCTCCATCAGACAAGGCACAGAGTTGGGATTACTGCCCCCCAGAAGAGCAGTGTGGACACTGAACCACTCAGCTCGGGGAGGATGCTCTTCTAGGGCACAGCACGGAGGAAAAGGGACCAAAACCCCAAATAAATCCCTCTTTCTCCGAGTAAAAGTTTTACACAAAGAAAGCTCATGAAGATGTTTGTTTTCTTTATCAATGACAGAGGGATATGCACACTGGTTATCTCCCAACACGCTGGTACTAGTTATTTACTCTGGGCTGGATATTAGTGTTTTTATTAAGTACAAAAGGTAGAATTTAAGGCTACGTCTACACTGCAAGGTTTTTGCGCAAAAACCCGTGGATCATCCACACCTCAAATGCACTTTTGCGCAAGGAAATCAAGAGTAAAACAGCAGAACAAAAGGCTTCTTGTTCAAGAAGCATGTAGTGTAAACGTAGCCTAAGTGATTGTAAGTGAAAACAGACAGATCAACGCTAGTTACTAAGTTTAAGAGAAAAGAAAATGCATAGCTAGTTCTAATTCACCAATAAGCTTATTGCAAGGTGATTCTTATTCTAAAGAGCTCTTCTTGTTCTAGGCATAATCTTCAAGTCAGAGACAACCTCTTTTATCTTGACTTGGGTCCCTAGTTTTTTGTATCCTTCCAGGATTTCCAGACCAGACAAAAACCAAAAGGCTGATAATTCCCTCTTGCTTAAATAATCTCCCCAGAGTAGGAATCTTTTGTTCTATATTCTCCCTTCCATGGAAAACTACCTGGGTCAAAAAATGGAGTCCCAGTACTAGATGGTATGGTCACATGTCTTACTATTCCAATCACCTTTGGACTTACAGGACAAACAAGGCTGTTTACAAGTTAAGTTGATCACCCAGTTTCTAAGGCTTCTGGGTGGGGAAGAGGGGACACCAGTAATGGCTCTCGTTAGCACATTTAAAACTATAAACGCTTTGTAGTTCTAATTTTGCCTATAAGAATGATACACGCACCAAAATAGGATATATAGCTCCAGTAGATTGTAACATTAAAATTGATAGGTTACATGAAGTATTTGTTTAAAGCATCTTTGAGTTATGCATATTTATATTCATAAGCCAAACTTCCTAAAGCATGTAAGGAACCATCACAGTTCCCTCACTTCCACAGCTGATGAGCTGGAGGGAGCTCAGGGAAATCCCTTGTTAATGGAGCAACATTCTTTTTAAATAAAAATTGAGGGGCCCTAATACTCTACCATTACCAGTTTTACACTGGCCTACCTCCTTTTGAGTCCCCCTCCACGCCACATATAAATAATGACCCACCTCACCAGATACTGACCACAGTGCCAACCTTTCCCTGTATTATTGAAATTTCTATGCTTTCCCCCGCCACCCCGCCATCACCACCACCATCTTTTCCTCCAAGACCTGTGACTTTTTATGATGCTTTTTTTTCTTGGTTTTCTCAGAATTAAGAAAAATGCCAGTGCTGCCTGTATTGTAGAGATGAATGTCAGAGAACAACAGCAGCAGCTACTTCTCAATGTCTGAGACATTTAAGATGACCTCACTGTGGGGAGATGAATTCTAGGGTTGGTGCCTTAGACCCAGAGCATGGAGAGGGGCCAAAGCAACTTACCTAACATGATGGCACAGAAGGGCATCTCCCTGCACACTTCCCTAATGCCTACAGACATTGTCCGTACAAACATTATCTATATGGACACCATTTTGTTGTGTATTACATTTGGGCTACATCTACATTGCAGGCTTCTTGCACAAGAACTGCTTTGCGCAAGAGTTTTTGTGCAAAAGTTCATGTGCAAGAGTGTGTCCACATTGCTATGTGCTTTTGCACAAGAGATGTGCTTTTGCACAAGAGCATCCATGGCAGTGTGGACACTCTCTTGCACAAGAAACCCCTATTGCCCGTCCACGCTGCCCTCTTGCGCAAGAGCTCTTGTGCAAGAGGGCTTATTCCTCATGGGGAGAGGAATAACTCTTGTGCAAGACGCCCTCTCTTCTGATGTTTTACTGTAAATTTATTTGCGCAAGAATGTGCATGCAATGTAGACCAAGCCTGCACAACTCGGAAAGCGGCGAGTGCCATATTACTCCAAAGAAAACAGTTGCGGGCCGCAAGTAGGGATGCTCTCCCAAAAAATACCGAACACGCAGACTAAAAATTTTTGTTGAGCAGAGGTGCTTTCTCCTGACCTGCCCCCCTGCCCTCAGCACAAGCCCCTTCTCCTCCCTACCTGGCTTCTGCTTTCCAGGTTGCAGGGCTGCCGGAGCCTTTTTTAATCCAGCACTTGCTGGCCATGACGTCATGACGCCATGGGGCATCTGCCGGCGTCCCACTCTCTGGCTCGCACCCCACCTCCTTGCGCCGGAGCTGCATGCAAGCAGCCCAGCAGCGAGAATCGCCGAACTTCCCCCTGCCCGGTGGTGCTCCACTCCTCCACCCAGCCGGCAGAACAGATGGGACCGCACCACCTGTAGTCGGCACAGGCCGCACAGTGAGCCTCTGCGGGCCACATGTGGCCCTCCAGCCGTATGTTGTGCAGGCCTGGTATAGACGCTCCCCAAGTTTTTGTGCAAGAATGGCCATTCTTGTACAAGAAGCCTGCAGTGTACATGTAGCTTTGCTGTAGCATCTAGAGACCACAGGCTTATGGATCTATCAGGCTTGGAGCTGTACAAAAATATACCAGAGATTGACTGTTCCTGCCCTGATGAGCTTAGACTGTCAAAAACCAAGAGAAGGGGAGAGGCATATTGTGAGCAGTCCAGCTAATGATCAAGGAGATATCAGAACTAGGCATGAGCTGGGGACAGTGGTGACTGCACAGATGACATGCAAATTATGTTCCTATGGTTATGAAGCTAAGAGAAAATGCACTTATGTGAGGTAAGTGTGAAGGTTAACGAATCCCATCTCCCATGTGCTGGGAAGGGAGATAAGTGAAAATGCCATCTCCCAAGGGCAAGAATTCAAGGTTGGATCTCTGGCATCTAAAGAAAATTGGCAAAAGTGCACATGGGGTTGAACTAATATTTTTTCCACTCCTGCCCAAGAATAAAAAAAATCATCAAGGATTCCTGCCATTTAGTAAAAATTGCCATGATAGACATAGAGCTTTATATTTTGAAGGCTCTGTTAGCATGAGAGAGGCTAGAGGTGAATGTGTCTCTTTAAATGAAAGCTTAATGGTGATTGTAACACTTGCCAGGCCATAACATGGCCTGCTATAACATGTGCAGAGAGTCTCTTATAGCTCCCAGATGTTAAAAATCCCTCCTCTAACTCAAAGGGCTCGTCTACACTGGCCCCTTTTCCGGAAGGGGCATGTAAATTTCACCAGTCGTCGTAGGGAAATCCGCGGGGGATTTAAATATCCCCCGCGGCATTTAAATAAAAATGTCCGCCGCTTTTTTCCGGCTTTTAAAAAAGCCGGAAAAGAGCGTCTACACTGGCCCCGATCCTCCGGAAAAAGCGCCCTTTTCCGGAGGCTCTTATTCCTTCGAAGTAGGAATAAGAGCCTCCGGAAAAGGGCGCTTTTTCCGGAGGATCGGGGCCAGTGTAGACGCTCTTTTCCGGCTTTTTTAAAAGCCGGAAAAAAGCGGCGGACATTTTTATTTAAATGCCGCGGGGGATATTTAAATCCCCCGCGGATTTCCCTACGACGACTGGTGAAATTTACATGCCCCTTCCGGAAAAGGGGCCAGTGTAGACGTAGCCAAAATGTTTCCACTGCTTCCAGGTGAAAAATAGCTGGGCCTAGAGCTCTGTAAGTGCCAGAGAATGTGGGTGGGTCAGGAAGATATTGGCTGAACAGGACAGTGTTTGATACCAGAGCTGGGGTAAAGGCGTTGAAGGTTAGGAAGCCAGGAGGATAGGCTGATTCTTTGGAACTATGGACTACATTGGACACTTGTTACCCTGGAAAGGTTTTGGACTAGCTGCTTCTCAGCTGGAGGGCTGAGTGGTGCACAAAGATTGCTTGGAGCAGGTTCAGGAGATAGAACAAGCTTCTAGTATTGTGTAACCCACACAGCTAGTGTGATTCACTGACCCATGCAGCGGCACCTAGACCACAGCAACAGGTAAGACCAAGAGGCTTCTACAGCATAGGCTGGGAGCCAGCTGCCTCAGAGGTAGAGGCTCCTATACTGAGGTCTCAGGTTCAAATCTGGTTACAATTGCACCCTGGTACATTATACTCTTTCTCCACTTCCTGAATTTCCAGTTGTTCTAATTATTCAGTAACCTGAAGCATTGTTGTGTAAGATCTGTTACAGCCATTCTCTAGGAAAAGAGATGTTTGTAGATGCTAATGATTAGTTAATAGACAAAAGTGCCAATAGATGTCACTCAAAAATATGCCCCAGTGTTCCTGGATTTTGTAGGACCAATAAACTTTTTGTTGGGTGCACTCCAAATGTCTTTTTGCAAGCAGCTCTTTACATGCAGCTCTTAACACCCATTTAAGTACTTCTGGGGCATTAATTTTCTGTTCTGTTTCTTAGATAAGTACTGCTAGGGCACTGAATGGTATTTTTAAGTAAAAAAAACTCAGTCACATATCTCCAGCCTTATTTCATCTTCTTAATGTACTTCAGTGTCTGCTCTGGTAGTTTACAAAAACTCCCATTACTATCACTCTGCCTCTTTATTGCTTTTTTTATTTGCTCAATCTCTTCACAGTCCACTTGTTTGTTTTTGGTCAGGTGGGCTATAAAATATCCCTGCGTCCAGTTCAATCTCCTGCCTCCCTTCATGATCACTTTTCACCATTCGTAGTTTATTCCAAATCAGCACTCTCAAGAACTAAATTCATTCTCTCTCTCTCAAGGACACAGTTTATCTCAAAATCACAAGGAGTGTGTAATTTCCAATGCTACCCCTATTCCAGAATCCCCTGCCAATATTAGAATTTTAGAGCTGCATTTTTCTTATTTTTAAAAAATGCTTTCCTTTCTTTTTTCCTTGCTGAAGGAAACATAAACATAAATAAAAACATTGAGAAGTAATCAAATGAGGCCTAATCCTGCAACAAGATCTGCTTGTTCCCTCTAACTGTGTGGGTCCTATTTCTACCCACGTGAGGTCCTTTTTCATAGCTGGCGCCTGACTGAATTCAGGGAAAACTGAAGCTGTCTCTACATAGAGTCTGTCGTGTTTTATTTTTATTTAATTTTTCTTGGGAATTTATCAGTTTTATTTCTTCAATAAAAAGTGAAAATTGGTGGAAAAAGTATAAATAATTTTTCAGGGTAAATACTGGGGTGTATTTTGGTAGATAAAAGAACAGGGGGGAAACATAAGCAATAGATTAATGCTTTCATGAATGAAGTTCAACATGGTTTGCTTCAGAACTAAAACAGAACTCAAAAACACCTCACCAATGCCACATCTGAGTTTAAGAAAACAATGCATCTCTTATCCCCAAATAAAACTTCATTTGAATTAACAGAGCTATTAGTCTATAAATATTTACATTTAATATTTGAGCCACACCATTTGTAAAGCATACATGTAACTTCATTCTTTTCTCCTGTTTTTGCTCTCTTTTTTTAAAATTTCCTTGTTCTGAAATGTGGTGTTCTACAGACTTTTGTTTTCCTCCCATGTGAATGCGTCAGATCATTAAACTGTTATCTGTTAACAGCTTGAAATGTATACATGGTGGGCAGGAGATACATCAGTATGTTCAGATGCACATGCATTTCAGAGCTTGCGAGTGTGTATCTGTTTATTGTGTTTATCTAGATTAATACATAGCCTTAATTCAACAGGCAACCTTGCATATACACACTGACTAATATATTATCATAATACATATAGCTCGTGCAATGTATTGTATTTTCCTAATAAAACAAGTTATTTTTTTCATAATTAAATGATATAAAAGTAGAGTTAAAATCAGAAACCCTGAACATTTTTACATTTTACATTTTTTGAAAAACAGAAAAAAGAACACTTTTTTGTAAAACGCAGGATTTTTACTGAAAATGAAGGATCTTAACTATGCAGTGTGCACAGGCAATGGAACGTGGTCT
Source organism: Pelodiscus sinensis (assembly GCF_052426305.1). Taxonomy (NCBI): domain Eukaryota; kingdom Metazoa; phylum Chordata; order Testudines; family Trionychidae; genus Pelodiscus; species Pelodiscus sinensis. Next base: position 52,542,190 of record NC_143059.1, read on the forward strand.
ATAGAAGGGCCCATCAAATCTGTCGTCCTTGTGCTCAGGTGAGGAGAAGATTGATCTGGTAAGGACCAACATCATCTCTTGGAGCAGGCAGGCTGACCCAGAGGGTGTATTGTAAAGGATTGTACAGGCTAATACCAGGTGTCACTTGCCACTTTTATAGCTACCACTACAGCTGCTGAATTGAGTTTCCTGTGCTGTCCTGTCAATAGGACTTGAGGGCACTCCACTTCTCTGAGTCTAGGATTTGATCCTGTGGGGCATTATGTGTCCTTAAGCCCCAGTGATGTCTACAGGAGATGAGGCACTTAGTACCTCTGAGTATTTATTATTTATATAATGAAGATGCCAAGGAACCCAGTTAAGAATCAGAGTCTAATTGGGCTCAGCTTTACCCTGATTCTAGCTATTGACTCCAGGGATGCTCCACAGGAGGCTCAAGGAAGAGTGGCAGTTTGAGCACTTCCACGGTTGGGAGGAAGCTGGTGCCTGTGGCCCTAAGAGCTCAAAATGGACACCACAGACAGGACTGAGACTGAGTCCCTGGAGAGTAAAATAAACATTCAAGACACACTTTAAAATTATCACACTACCACCAACCCCTGCTGTCCAAAATTATGAATGAGATTCCCCCCCAGCAAACCATGAGATTGGCTTTCAAATCCTAAGATTTTATTAAAACAATACCACGTTGGGGGGAGAGGGGTCTCTTTATTTGCCTTCTGCTTTTTTTGAACCATGAGGAATGCTTCACTTGGGCTTTTCTCCATTTCCCCATGGAAGGACTTTTTCAAAAAATAAACACTGAGATTCTCATGCATTCACACAAGTTCAGGAGCTAGAGCTTTATTAAAACCAAATAGCAAGAGATTTGTGATTAAAATCACAGAGGTTGGCAACACTTGTCGCAGTCTATTTTTTAACGCCGTCACTGTGAATGGTAGGAATATGTTTGTGGTGGGAGCTGCCATGATACTGTTGGCATGGAACAGTACCACTGGAATGCTGCATCTTTTCGAGGTCTGACAAAAGAAGGCTTTCGGTGTCTATGCACATGCTCTAATTCTCTTTTGGGGTGGAAGGGAAAATCGTGTGGGTACAGGATGTTTCTGTTATTAGCCTTGAGATATTTTCAAGTAATGAAACTTTGTTTTGCAACAACTTTAAAAGACTCCATTTTTTTTTAGTGTTCAGATAGTTCTTCCTTCCCATGAGTTCTACCCTGCAACGTGAGTCTGTCAAGCTGGAAACTTCTGCTTTAATTGGTTTAAGATTTACTTTATGTTGTAACCAGAGATGGAATATCTACAATATCTTTGTTGTAGATTTTAATGCATTTTTCCTTTAACTGCCTGGCCGTGATTTCCTTCTGCTATCTTGCAGGTAAGCATCATCTCCTATATACCATGTATTTTATATCTTTCCTGAAAGTAATACCTATATAAGTCAGTACTTTAGTGATTTATGTAATTAAAATATGATGGATCAAGTAATTAAAATTCACAGGCACAGCCATCTTATTCCCATCTACATGAACCCCTGCACTTCAAATAAGAATATTTTGGTTACTCAAACTTTTATTCTATATAAAAATTATTACCATTATGGCAGGCTGAAGAGAGAAATTAAGAACAAAAGTGCCTGGTATATATTTCTGCTTGTATTTACTTTGTCACTTCAGAATGACAGCCTTGAAATTCTTGCATGATCTTCAGCATGTTCTAAAAATGACAGCAACAATAATTCAAATTTACTACTTTTTTTTTACTAGTAATGAAGTTGTAAATGCAGCATTTCTTTCATTACCTATTCATTAAAGATATGCCATGAAAACAGAGTTACCATGGAAATGGCTCTGTGAATTCTGAGTACATAATAAGAATTTCATTGTTTACACTACAGCATAGATAACTGATGGATGTTATTGCATCTGGTAAAGTCTTATTTAGCCTGAGGAATGCTTGTAAGGGGAAAAAGGTTATACAGTTGGTCTTCCACTAAGTGCTTGCATACAAGCTGAGCTCTGTAAAATCATCAGGGCAAAAGAGTTTTATGATGAAAAGGACTGACTGTGCTGTTAGCTTTAAATCTTTGAGCATCATTTGGAGTTGAAAATTTAAACACTGAAAATAGAATCTAGTTCATGTGTTACTAATATTCCCATTGCAGAGCTAATGTGCACACATCTAGTGTAAATAAATTTGCATATAGAACTTAAGGTTTTTATACTTAAAGTGAACTCCAGGGTTTAGTAATGTGTACGTGTCCAACTTACTGAATAACATTGATAGCTTTGCGAAATCAGGTAAAGGTACTATAAGCTTTATTTTTTACTGCTAAGATATTAAATTTGAATGTGGTATGGAGTAACAAACTAGAAGCAGAGTCCTTCAACTGTACAAAAGGGCTACACTTATGAAAATGATCTATTACATTATACAAAAGTCTTTTTTCATTTTTAAATGCCCAAACATCCGTGTAACACTTTGTGATTCACGCTAATGATTGCACATAGTGGCTACATTTAAATTATATAAATAAAACTTTATACATTTTAATCCAATTCCCTTTGTAGTGCATAGTTTACACAAAAGATGTTCAACAGGGCTTTTATCCCATGAATTACTCCTAATAGTCACTGCAAAATCCTGTCTACCTGTTTATCACTCAAAGTTGACACACACTAGGAAAAAAGAGAATATAATTGGGCATGATGAAGGCAAACCTGACAGACCATCTGGTACAGTTACTACCATGCAACCCTTCTGCCTTAAATAGGGATGTAAGTGTGGCTCCACTGAAAACAAAGAAATCTGTACAGAAGGACTATGATAAAGGAAAACGTAGGTTACCGGGCCTGTTGCAAAGCCCTTTGAAGTCAAAAGAAACATTCCCTTTTACATCAAAGGACTTTGGGTCAGGCTGTATCAACACCTTGCAATTCCAGAATCATGGATACATGATGGAGCACTAGGAATACTGTAATCAAGAATGATTAACAGAGTGATATAAATGGTGGCCGTAGAACAAGCAGCGTGTTCCATTTTCCTAGACACTGTCTGAGTTGTAAAAACAGCAGCAGCTGAGAAGAAGTGATGCCTGTGAAAATAGATTGTGGGAATGAAAAATCAAAGGGCTTGGTCTTTCTCATGATTTAGTGCTCAGGAATATAGGGGTGGGGTGTGTGTGTGTGTGTTCAACTCTTTAGCAGATGAGCATGGCTGATGGTCCTGTAAGAAATTTCCTATGCATAGTCCTTCAGCCTAGCCAACACCCATTAATTTAAACTCCCTCCTTAACAACTTTAATTAACCTTGGTAGACTAGGTGCTAAGTCTGCCCCTTTTTTGTTTGCTTATGTCTGCTTTGATGTGTTCTCTGGCAGAGTTGTTTGATTTGTTTCCATAAATGTTGCACACCATTGCATTAACCATTTCAGAACAAGAGAAGAACCTAGCACTGCTGGAAAAAAGGAGAACGCCAATGTCATTACAGTAGAACTAGAGACCCCAGCGTGCAAACATGTAGGCTCTGTCTACACAGCAGCAAAGCTGTGCCTCTGTAAGAACTATGCCAACAGAAGATAGTTCTCCCCTCTACATAAGTACACCACCTCCCACAAGCAATTTTCCTTTCTCTATAGCACTGTGCACACTACCTCTGATACTGGCATAACTTGTGTCTCTCAGGAGTGCGTTCTTTTTCACACCCTTGAGCGACTCAGTTTTGCTGATATAAGTGGTAGCATGGACATGATCTCTGTAAAAGAGTCTCTCTCCCCTGAAGGGCTTCTGATCTAAACAGACAAGACAGACCACACAGGGGAAACTACAGTTTAGTCATGAAAAAACTTGTCCAAAGTTACACAGTCAATTAGTGGTAGAGTCATGAATAGAACCCAGGTCTCCTGAGTCCCAGGACAGCACCTTGTTCTTGGCAATGTTGCCTTCCATAACCAAGTAGCATTTGATAAGTGTTTTGGGAAAGGAGGAGTGGCAAGTAGCAGACCTATAAACTTAGAATGAAAAGAATGTAAGAGCTTCAAGTTGTTACCTATTAGTACTAATGTGACAACCATATTAAATCCGTCTTCATGTGTAATTTGATGTTTCCAGTGTTCTGAGGAAGAACCACGAACAGCAGTTACTGCATACTATGTCATAATTATTTTATAATAAAGAATTGGGTATTTCTCAAGGAATTTCAAGTTCTTTAAGGGGAAGTGAATTCCGCATTTGTGATGTAGTGACAGGGCTGGTAAAGAGGAGCCATTACATATCCAGCAATAACTTGCATACTTGATATCAGAGTCCATTTCACAGATTTATATATCTAACCACAATCTTCAGCAATACTAACATACCCGTGAGCTATCTGGTTTCTGTCTATGAATTTATCAGTGCTCAGCTGATGCTCAGAGCCTTGGCAAGAGCTGATCTACCTGTCATGGGGGGAAACAGCCTTTGGTGGTGTTCTTGGCACACTGGATGGACAGATGGATGGATACTTTAGATTAGCAGGTCAGCCATAACATCTGTTCAATGGACTCAGGCTCACATTCCAGTCAGAGATGGCATCCTGTTAGACCTATTCTTCCCAGATAGTGCCTCGCTGGAGGTGGCAATGCATGCAATGCAACTGGTTTCAGAATCCATTGACTAATCTGAGTGAGAGAGGCATTAGGAGGAAAAAATAATAAAGGCAAAAAAGCACGGCAAATGGAAGGGAGACAAAACAGGCATTCAGATGACAATTGGGTGTTCTCGCTGATGGGCTGAGGACTGGTGGGCCATGGTTATATGACTTCCAGGACTAGGTCAAAAGTAAAGTCCTTACACAAGAACATGGACTGATGGCCTTCTTCTGAAGAAGAAAATGTTTGTCTGATTGGCTCCCCCTGTCTTGGGGTAGAGGAGGAGATGAGAATTGCTGAGAATTTTTCAAAGACTCCTTTTTAAGGACTGCACAAAGGGGAAAGTAGGTGAAACAGTTTATCCCCTTATTTTGTGCACCAATTAGGCTGCTCATCCAGTACCCCAGTTTTGGTTCATTATTTCTGGTTCCAAATCTGTTTTTACCAAGTATTTTAACATGGAACCGTATCAGTAGGCCCTTTTTGTTTGGACTCAGGGATGGCTACACTTAAAATGCTGCATTGGCACAGCTCTGCCACTGTAGTGCTGTAATGAAGACATTCTCAGTCAACGACAGGAGAGACCTCCAGTTTACAAAACACTCACCCTGTCTTCTGTCCTCCTCAGTGGAAAAATGTAGTTTCTCTGTTGCTACAGTTCTAGCCCAAAAATCCTTTGTCTGCACTTGTAAACAGAGTAACACTAGAAGTTTATTTTCCTGTCTGTAGTCTCCCCTGAGGATTTTGCAATCACTTGACTGGCATTTCACTCAGACTATAAACAGGTGGCCATTGTAAACCACACAATACACATTTAACAGATACATTTCTTTCAGGTGAGAGATGTTTATCTTTCTGCCACCTTTTCTGATGACCAGCCCCAAGTCACTTACCTTAACACAACTTTTAGTGTATCTACTATATATTTGAGAGAGTTTGTCTGTTTTGTTCAAGAACGCCACTAAATGGTAAGAGCTAGGACCACCAAATTCACTATACAGCTTCCTCTTATAACTTAAAGTAATATAAGGGTTTGGTTGTACCAGGAAAAGGGATGTGCTTGGAATGGGATTGCTTCTCATAAAACCTTATAGAAAACAGACAGAATCACTAGGCAGGTGAAAAGGACTGCTTGGGGGCATGCCTCCCCCCCCCCCCCCATCTGGGACTGCCTCAGCCCCAAGCTTCCCACCTGCAAGACACCCTTTAGGTAGGGTAGGAGTGGACTGAGGCTCCCTTGCCTCCAGATTTGTACGGGGACATTGATGGCTATTTCCCTTTGTCAGGAGTGAGGGGAAAGTGCACAGTTTGCTTCATTCCTCACTCTGGCTGGGGAACGCAGAAGGCAGGAGAGATATGCACTTTGTTCTCACTCCCTGACATGGACAGGAAGGGGAAGAGCAAGCAGCCCTGGTACAAATCTGGAGGGGGGTGGGTTGGCCCCCCCACTCTCTGCTTCCTATACACACCTAGTCCCCTGCCCAGAGCTCCTCCTCACACCACCAACCTTTATTCCTGAACCTCCTCAAATGCCCAGATTGCTGCCCTGAGCCCCTCCTTAAGGACCCAAGCAATGCTGGGTAAATGTGCTAGTACAGTGTTTCTCAAACTGTGCTCCGTGGAGCCCCAGGGCTCTGTGAGACATCTCCAGGGGCTCTGCGAGGTTGACAAACTGGAAACATTGATAGTACAACACATACAATCAGTGGACTGCTGGGGCGCCGCATAAGTACAACACATACAATCAGTGGACCGCTGGGGCTCCGCATAAATTTTTACACATGTAAAGGGCTGCTTGCTCTTCCCCTTCCTGTCCGCTGTGCTAGTACATACATATTTGTATGTACACTTCGCAAGGAGTGAGGACAAATGACACTTTTGTTAGACCATACATGACACTCTTTGAATTAGTATGTTGATACCACATGGATCCAGGGGATTCCTGTAATCATTATGCACTCCTATGCCATTTGCCAGATGCCATCAAGTGGTCCCTGGGTCACATCTCTCCTTGTGTGGTATTCCCAATCCATGGCCACACAGAAACGTTTCTGCAGGGCCTAGAGAAGGGGTTGGAGATTCAGAGGTGCCTTACCATGTCCCCCAGACTTGGGTCATCTCCACAGAGAGGACAATTTGTACATAATACCTATGCTTTTTGAGAGCTTTTATACTACATACCTTATAACAGTGGCAATAAACCCTTCAAACATAGGGATATATAAAGGAGAAGTGCTGATAGACCTCTAGGGTGTGTCTACACAGCAAAGATATTTCGGAATAATGGCTTTTATTCTGAAATAACTTTGAGCGTCTACACAGCAACTCCATTATTTTGAGCTTATTCCAACTTCTTTAAACCTCATTCTGTGAAAAACAATGCCTATTCTGAAATAGCTATTTCAAAATAAGGTGGCTACGTCTACACTGGCATGATTTTCCGGAAATGCTTTTAACGGAAAAGTTTTCCGTTAAAAGTATTTTCAGAAAAGCACGTCTAGATTGGCAGGACGCTTTTCCGGAAAAGCCCTTTTTCCGGAAAAGCGTCTGTGGCCAATCCAGACGCGCTTTTCTGCAAAAAAAGCCCTGATCGTCATTTTCGCGATCGGGGCTTTTTTGCGGAAAACACTACTGTGCTGTCTATACTGGCCCTTTTCCAGAACAGTTTTCCAGAAAAAGACTTTTGCCCGAACAGGAGCAGCATAGTATTTCCGGAAAAGCACTGATGATTTTACATTAGATCGTCAGTGCTTTTCCGGAAATTCAAACGGCTACTGTAGACAGCTGGCAAGTTTTTCTGGAAAAGCGGCTGATTTTCCGGAATAACTTGCCAGTGTAGACACAGCCGGTGTATATAGACACTCCACTTCTGCTATTTCGAAATAGCCCCTCACCAGAGCCATTCTAAGTTATTCCTCCTGGGGCTCTAAATCGAGATGGCACATCTACATTAGGGAAGCCTGCCTTGGACTAATTTTGAGGTTTCCCTGTAGAGTGGATGTGCTATTTTGAAATAAACTATTTCAGAATAACTATTCCAGAATAGCTTATTCCAAAATAACTGTTCAGTGTAGACATACCCGTATGTGGGCTGCTTGATGCCACAGAAGTCCTGTATCTAGAATCATAGGTAGTATACCTAAATTTGTAGCCAACAGCATCAAAGTATCCTGTGATAATTGACTTTATTTTTAATGAAAATTACAATTTGTTGATTTGCTGTGACTAGGAGCCTTGTTTGCTCTTCTAACTGTTATTAGTAATTCAGGGAAATTGATTACCTGAAGAGCAGGCACATCTTTACAGTCGAAGTGATAAACACAGTTGTTTTGTTTGCGGTCAGGGTGGATTTTAGGGGGGGGTTATGTTTATTAAAACTGTTGGAAAATGTGCTGGCTAAAACTGGAGTTGGCAGTTTTCTGAGCACTTTACGTCTCTTTCTGAGGAATTCATTATAACAACAAAGTGCCCAGGCTGGGACTCTCTTTGTGTAAAACAGGCTCTCTGGAGATATTAGAGGTGTAACAAAACAAATGAACGGTGTGCTGATAGAGATAAAAGTATTGATTTGATGAGCACTGCAGCCCAAAGACTATAGGTTATTGGGATGTAATGAAATCTTGTTGCTTGGCTTCAGTGGTAACTCTGCTGCTGATCACTGTACTACTTAATTATTCCAAGATCGTATCTTCAGTAAATGCCTATTTTTTTAAAAGGACGTTTTCAGTTCCACATTGCTCATTCCTTTATCTATGAAATCCTTTACAAAGCTTGAAAATAAAATGTTTCCTTACTAACACTCCCTGTTTGACAAACAGATTTAAATTCTACTCTGTTTCACCATCAGGAATGAAGCAAATAGAATTGTTCTGGAGGTGCACTGGTGCAGGAAAGGGCAGAGTAAGGCAGACACTTCTGGATACTGCCGCAGTAGACACAGCACTGATATTGTTGAGAGCGTGTAGAATTTTAAATATTGTCAGAATTAGACATTATGGCTTTGAAGTTTTGAGACTTAAACAGGGCGGCACTGAGTAAAGCTGTCCCAAAATCAGAATTTCATAGTACAGGAACTGAAGATATTTAAAAAATGTTCAACCCAAATCAGGACAAAAGTCAAAATATCACAGAATGGAAGATGACCCATTTCAACATTGTTGATCAAGACAAAATTTTCCAACATTCCTGAATCCAGTTTTCGTTTTGGTTTGTTGAACTGAAATTTATTTCAGTTTGGTTCAAGATTAATTTATGTCCATCTGAGATGCTAGACTATGTCTTAGAAACAGCATTTGTTTGTCTTATGCCAGGGGTTCCCCAACTTTTTGACACAGGGACCAGTAAATCCATTCACGAACTTTTGGAGGACTGGTAATGTTCATTTGCATATTTGCATATTCATTAATCAAATGATGAATATTCAATAAGTTGTTTCTGGTCCTCCCAAAACCCCCAATGCCAGCTTTAGCAAAGTTTTTGATATGGTCACCCACAATATTCTTGCCAGCAAGTTAAGGATTATGGATTGGATAAATGGGTTGTAAGACAGATAGAAAGCTGGTTAGACCAGGGTTTCCCAAACTTTTTACTTTAGTTGGAACCCTTTTTTTCCAATATATTTTTGGGCTTCAAAAAGCAGCAAACACATAAACAAACAGAAAATACCAGACATATAACATGTCTGGTATTTTCTCGTTAGGTAAGTTGTATTATTACTAGATGTATCAGTTTGTAGTTTTGAACTGCCTGGCGGGTAAATGTGCTCAGGCTGCATGAGTGTGTCTACCAGCCAGACAGTTCACAACTACTCAATGGGGGATGGGGGGGACAATAGAATCCCCGGGCCAGACTAACTCATGCTTTGTGCTTTGTGGGGGGAAGGGAGGGGAACGGGGGCAGCGCCCCATGATATACATATGGCCGGGTCAGTGCCACTCCCCACAGGCCGATTCATTCCTCCCCCCTGCTCCTCCCGCTGCGCCTCTGGCCAGCCCCACTTCCCCCAACCCCCTCCCGGGCAGCCAGGTCCCCCCCACTTCTCCTCCCAATCTCCCTTGGCCAGCCCCACTGCCCGCATCCAGCCCTCCTTCCAGCGGACGCTGCTTCTCCCCCCCCCATCTTCCCCGGCCAGCTCCCTGCCCCCAACCTCGCACCACCCAGCAGCCCTGCTTCCACCGGTCCCCTAATCTCCCCAGCCTACCCCGATTCCTCCATCCAGTGCTGCTTCCGGTGGCCAACTCTCCCCTCCTCCTCACCCCAGAATCCCCTGGCACCTGCACCTTTCCTTAGCCCTGCACCCTCCTGGTGCCTCCCCCTTCCCTTACTGCCCCTGCTCCTTTGCCCTCTCTTTCCCTGATACCCACCCCCTCAGCACTCTCTGCCCCATCCCCTCCTGCCCCACTGTGTCCTCACACATGGCTTGCTCCATCCCCACCTCTCTCATGCCCACCCCTTCTTTCAAGCCTTCTCCTAGCACCTCCTCCTCCAGCCCCCAATGCCCTTCCCCTCTCTTCTCCTCTCCCAGCATCACTGTGCCTCCCCTCCCACTGTCACCTCCCCTCCTGCCCTTTCCCTCATTGTCTGCTCTTGGCCCCCTGGCATATGTCTCTCTCTCCTGCACCCAGTCCCTTGGTGCCTTCCCCTTCCACTCCTCCCCCTCCGCACAAGCCCGCCGCTGCCGCCTCCTCGCCTCCGCCCAAGCCCGTTCCCTACCTTCTGCCTTCCACATCGTGGGGCCGGAGGCCACCGGAGCCAGCGTGGCCCCGCCACGTGCCTCCGAAGACTTTTAAAATCCCGGGCTGTGATGTCACGTCACGCCCAGGCGTCCTCCCCACCCACATGCAACGCTGCACATGGGTGGCAGCAGGCAGTGAGGAGGAAAAGCGTACGTCAGGGATGCTCTAGGGGTGGGGTGGAAGGACACGCCGGGGGGCCGCTCCAGGCAGAGCCAGGGGAGAGACCCAGCTCCACATATTAGTGGAGCAGGGTCCCTGGCTCTATAACTCGCCGGCACTTCTAGGTTCAGGGGCGCGGGGCCCGAATCGGCCTGAGGCCGGCCCTGCCAGCAGCCACCAGCCATGCAGAGGCCCGGTATTTTTTTCCCGCGGCCCATAGTTTGGGAAACGCTGTCTTATGCCACCATTTGCCTTTTTGAGTAGAGCTCCCCAGCCAGATGATTTCCATGATGCCAAGGGTAGTTAAATCAGAGAGTTCTTGGTTATTTCCACTGCAGTCCATCTCTCAACACTTGTTGCTTCAGCTTCACTTCTGTAAGCAAGCGTTTCTGAACATTTCATTGTATTGCCCTCAGGCTAATGGCCACACAAAGAATGCTCCAGGGTGATCAAAGTTGCCTTCTCTGATAATATGGAGCACTTTTAAGAAAGCTGTGTCAGACTTGATTTCAGCCAGATCTCACATGGGGAATCAAAACAGCTCAGCTTTATCAATAGTCTTGAGCTGGGAGAAGGGAAAAAGAGGGTGGAGACTGCAGAGGGTTTGGTTGGTGTCCTGGGGTAGAGGAATGGGATGGAGCAGTGGTCCCCAACCTTTTCAGGTTGTCGGGCGCCAGGGGGCGTGGCCATTCGCCCGCCGGGCGCCAGGGGGCGTGGCCGTTCGCCCGCTGGGCGCCAGGGGGCGTGGCCGTTCGCCCGCCGGGCGCCAGGGGGCGTGGCCGTTCGCCCGCCGGGCGCCAGGGGGCGGGGGCCCCCCATAGCCACATGCCCGTGGCCGGCTCCCCCCCTCCCTCCCGCAAGCGCCGCGCGGCCGGGGCTGGCGCTCCCCCCGCCAAGCGCCGTGCGCCTTGTGCCCGGGGCCAGGCCAGCCCCGAGCACCTGGCGGGCGCATGCAAATACCCCCGCGGGCGCCATGGCACCGTGTTGGGGACCACGGGGATGGAGGGTCTGGGAAGGTGTTTGGGTGCAGGAGAGGATTCTGGCCTGGAGAGAGGTGTAGGGGGGGTACAGGATCTGGGAGGGAGAGTTGTGACCTGGGGTAAAGGGCTGCGGAGGGTTTGGATGGGGGAGGGAGTTGGGGCATAGAAGGAGCTGGGGTGCCAGAGGAAGGCTCTGGCTGGGAGGCACTTACCTAAGTGTCTCCTGACCAGCAGCCCTGCAGCTCTCTCCAAAGCAGGCCGGACTTCTTGCCTGCTGCAGCCCCAGGCTGTTTGAAAATGCAGGCTGTTCCCCACCACATGGCTCTCAGCTGGGGAGGGGAAAGAGGCTTGTGAGTCCCTCATCCCCCAGGCTAATCTCTCATCTTCAGCCCATAGGAGCTGAGAGATTGGTTGGGCTCAGTTCCTGTTGTCTGGTTGTTTCCAGCCAATAGGAGCTGAGGATTGGGCTAGAGGCAGGGTCATCACACAAAGCTTCCCCCGCGTGCATAGCAGAGAGCCACATGGATTGCATTTTAAACTGTGACTGAGGGTCCTGGCAGGGTGGTTCACAGGCTGGATCTAGTGGCTTGATGGGCCAGCTCTGGCCCCCAGGCCGTATTTTGTCCAGCCCTGCAGTAGCATAACATCAATCTTTCGTTTTAATATTGGCTTGCTGCAGACAGAGGCTGTGCAAGGATTCTGCCGACTGAACTGCATTGGCCGCTGCTATCATACTCCAATGGTGCCCATCACAATAGTCTGAGTGCCTTGCAATCTTAAACAAAATACAGGATTATGTAGCACTTTAAAGACTATCACTATTTTGCAATCTTAAAGGACTATGCTCTCCACATCCCAGTGATGTGGGGAAATGGGATGGGCAGATGGGGAATTGGCACCCAAAGGCCTGGTCTATACTACAGAATTAGTTAACGTAAGATAACTTATGTCAGTGTTTATACTGCAGCATTGCTCCCACCAGTAGAAGTTTACACCAGCATAATAACTCCACCTTCATGAGAGGTGTAGGGCTTGTGTCGGCATAGTTAGGGTGATGCAGGGGTCCATGGAGACACTGTGTTACTTATGTTAGCTGTTGGCTGTCACTTTTAGGGTATGTCTGCACTAGCTCGTTAGTTCGAGCTAGGTAGGCAAATGAGAGCAACCAGAGTTGCAAATGAAGCCCGGGATTTAAATTTACATGTTCCCAGGTGCCGCCATTTTTAAATCCCCCTTAGTCCGAACTCCATGCCCGCGGCTACACGTGGCACGGAGTAGGTAGTTCAAATTAGAGATCCTAATTCGAACTACTGTTACTCCTAATTCTAATTACCTACTCCGTGCCGCGTGTAGCCGCGGGCACGGAGTTCGGACTAAGGGGGATTTAAAAATGGTGGCACCTGGGAACATGCAAATGAAACCCAGGATATTTAAATCCCAGGCTTCGTTTGCAACTCTGGTTGCCGTCCTTTGCCTATGTAGCTCAAGCTAACGAGCTAGTGTAGACATACTCTTACCAATTTCACAGCTGGACTCTAAAATGGGACTCGTAGCTAGAGCTGTGAAATGGATAAGAAAGGCTGGTAGGCTCCTTACTGTGAAATTGAACACAGCGGGAGGGGAGCCAGCTGTGAGCCCCGTGATGTCAGCCAAGCACCAGGCTCAAAACTGGAGCTTCTGTCCCCCTAGCCTGGGGTGACACCCCAGCTTTGAGCCTGGTGCCAGCTCAATTTCACAGCAGGAACCTATCAGCCTTTATTGTCAATTTCACAGCTTCAGCTGTGAGCACCTCTCCCTGAGCCTGAGACATCTGAGGAGTTTACAAGAGAGGCTGGCTGGTTCAGTGCTGTACACCTGTTTTCCCAAGGCCCGTCCACTCACTTGTTCCTCTTTGCCTTTTCCCTTGAGGCTTGCCCCCATTCTCTGTGGTAAAGAGGAATGAGCAGCAGGCAGGGGTGGCCTCAGAGGAAGAGGAACAGAGAAGGTGGCCTCAGGGGAAGAGGCTGAGTGGGGGACAGGGACTAGGGTGGTAGTGTAGACATACCCTAAGGGACTGCAAGACTATTTGTTGTTTTTTAAGTTTTTCCAGTTACAGACTAACACAGCTACCCCTCTGAAGCTCTTGTTCTAAAGAGAGGGATTGAGTCACCCTTCCAGCAAATTGCAGCCTCTGGGCTTGTGCACTCTCTTCCATATAGAATTTTGGATCTAGACCACTTATATGCTATGGGCAGATGACCTGGCTATATCCTCCCATTAATTTCCCCAGTCCATCTAAAGGCTGACACATGCAGTCCCACACGGAGCACTGCATCCTACAGGGAAGCAATGCTGCTGGTATCTATTTTATCTTAACTTACTAAGCTGTTTGGAGAACTCATCTGCTTTTTAACCTCCCAGGTAGAACAGCTAGCTTAAAAAAAAAAGTAAATCCTTTCAGCCCCAGAGTAGTTTAAAAGAGATAGTCAGATGCATGTCATAGGAATGAGTTAAAAGCAGCAGAATTGGATTGTTGTGACCCTTTGTATTGTTCATGCAGAGTCACAGATATAATCAGCCCTATCCCAAGAAGCAGATTTCAGTCATCCATAGGGAGAGAGTGCTGTAGACACTCCATTCAAGCTCTTGTGTGACAAGTAAAGTCACTAGCATATCCCCTTAGTGTGATCTTCCACCCCCCCTTCTCTTCTAATTTGATGTAACTTGCTTCTCTTTGCCTTAGATGCCTTTGTAGTATAGTCCCAATTGTGCTTATCTCACTACACAGAATAGTCTGTCAATCTGTTTTATCATAAATCTTTGTTATTACTCTTTTGTGTTTAACTGTCAGATAAAGGAAAATAGGTAGCATTTATCTATGGAGTCCTTTTTAAGATACTATTTTATTATACACACAATCTTGGTGTTTAGAGTCTTTTTAAGATAGTGTACTTCACTTTTATGTTCTGCACGTAACACACTTCTGCATGTGACCCTTTGACAGTAATAAACAAGTTTTAACAACACATCTACTTCTGCTATAAATTCTCCTGGAGTTACCCTGTTCCCATTTACAATATGATCTTCATAGCACCCAGTTTTCATACAACAATACACATGAATGTTAGACTGCATCATCCATAGTCTCACAATGAAAAGCAGTTACTCTACTGGCAATGGTAGTATAAGGTGTGAGGTGGGGACTATAGACAAGGAGAAGCAAGTAGATTGTGAGGATTGGTTTGATACTGCTTCATGGAATGACTGAATACTTCATTGACTGCAGGCAACATAGAAAACTTAGGTTATGAACTACACTTTAAGAGCAGGTGGGGGAATCGCTAAGGCAGAGGCTGGTGGGTTACGAGTCACTATATACAGAACAGCTGACGTGATAGCAAGTGACAGATCTGAAAGTTGAGATTAGGGAACTAATGCTTGCTCATTTTTCATGCCTGTGTCCCAACTACTCTATTGGGGCCAAATCCAGAGAACAATAAGAACATAAGAACGGCCGTACTGGGTCAGACCAAAGGTCTTTCTAGCCCAGTATCCTGTCTACCAACAGTGGCCAGCACCAGGTGCCCCAGAGAGGGTGGACCGAAGACAATGATCAAGTGATTTGTCTCCTGCCATCTCTCTCCAGCCTCTGAAAAACAGAGGCCAAGGACACCATTTTATCCCCTGGCTAATAGCCTTTTATGGACCTAATCTCCATGAAATTATCTAGCTTCTCTTTAAACTCTATTATAGTCCTAGCCTTCACAGCCTCCTCTGGCAAGGAGTTCCACAGGTTGACTACACGCTGTGTGAAGAAGAACTTTCTTTTATTCGTTTTAAACCTGCTACCCATTAATTTCATTGGGTGTCCTCTAGTTCTTCTATTTAGGGAACTAATAAATAACTTTTCTTTATCGGCCCTCTCCACACCACTTATGATTTTATAGACCTTTATCATATCCCCCCTCAGTCTCCTCTTTTCTAAACTGAAAAGTCCCAGTCACTTTAACCTCTCCTCATATGGGACCCATTCCAAACCCCTAATTATTTTAGTTGCCCTTTTCTGAACCCTTTCCAAGGCCAAAATACCTTTTTTGAGGTGAGGAGACCACATCTGTACACAGTTTTCAGTCAACTGGCCCTGTGCCACTTTTAGCTTTCCCATGAAGCTAAGATCAAGGTTGACGTGATTTATCCCTCACTATCTTAGCTCAGCCGCAAGGGCTGCGGCTTAATAGCGGAGTGCTTAATTCGAATTTAGTAAACCTTATTCTGAGACGAGTAACGCCAAATTCGAAATAGCTATGTAGACACTTAATTCGAAATAGGGGGCATCCAGCCCTTCCCAGGGAGCCCTGGTGGCCACTCTGGGCACAACCAGGAAAACTTACTCTCCTCTCCCACAGCCCCGGAGCCATTAAAGGGGTAGAACCTGGCCACAGTGCCTGTGCCAGATCCAAGCCTGCCAGCCCAGAGCCAGCAGTGGTCACCGGGGCCCCTGACCCAGTGGACCCAAAACATGAGCCAGCAAGCCACTGGCAGCCAGCCCTCCACCGCTCCCCAGGAGCAGTCTGCCAGCTCCCAGGAGCCTGACAGGGGCTGGAGAAAGCGGGCGCCTTCCTGGTCCACGGTGGAGATCATGGACCTTATTCAGGGTTGGGAGGGATGCCCCCAACATCCATGATCTCCACACTAGACGGAGGAATGCGGCCGTCTATGGCAGGATAGCTGCCAGCCTGGCCACCAAAGGCCACATGCGAACCCAGAAGCAGGTTTGCATGAAAATCAAGTTGGTCCGGTGAGACCCCCCCCAACCCTGAGCCCTGAGCATCCCCTCCCCCTTCTTCCGCTTGCTTCCCCCTTCCAGGTCCCTTCTCCCAGGTTTCCCCCTCACCTCTCCCACCCTCTCTCTTCCCCTCTCCCACCTCCTTTTCCCAGTCTCCCCAGAGGTTCATCCCCCCCCCCCAGTTTTGTTCAATAAACCCAGTGTCTTTTATTTGACATCAGGAAGGGGAGCTAGGGCGGGGTAAGTGGAAGGACGTGAGGGAGGAATGGGGCATGAGCCCCCGGTGGGGAGGACCGGGGTGGCTCTGAGGGCTCCTTGGGGTAGACACTCTCCCGCAGGGCCTCCTGGATCCTGACACCCCACTGATTGACCCCCCCCCCCCCCCCGGATGGCAGACTGCAGTAAGTGCAGCCGGGCTGATGGCAACAACCCCACGAGACGCACCAGCATGCCCAGGGGCAGCTCTGGCTCCGTGTGGCCAAGTGCTGTGGTGTCCCGAGTCCAGGCACTCAGGGCACTACAAGACAGGACTGCTTTGCTGTCCCTCATCGAGGTAGGCAAGCAAGTGTGGAACCCTGAGAACTGTCTGTCCAGGGTTGGGGTAGGGCCCCTTTAAGCAAAGAACTCAGTTAGCCTCAGGGAGCAGCCCCACACACTAAGTGCTAACCTGATGCCCTGCCGGCACTGGTTCCAGCCAGCCTTACCTTCGGTTCAGGGTCCACTCAATGTGGACACACTATTTCAAATTAGAAAAGCGCTATTTTGAATTAGTTTTTGTGTATAGATGCATTATTTCGAATTAGTTTATTTTGAATTAACTAATTCGAAATAAGTTAATTCGAAATAGTGCTGTAGTGTAGACATACCCTCACAGGAAAAAAACAGCAAGCTAATGGTCTGGTAGCACTTTATAGACTAACAAAACATGTAGATGGTATCATGAGCTTTCAAGGTAAACTGCATAGACTCACTGCAAGTAAACTGAGGTCCACTGTCTGAAATTACAGTTTGTGATATCACATCTCCTGAAGTGCTTCATTGTTTTGTCACTGCGGTAGTGTCTGACTGTTCATATAGTTCCCTGAATTCTTTATAATAGACAACCAGGAGGTAGTCTGTATGGTTTGCTGTAAAAAGATCCATTCTGCTTTGCTCCAAGGTCTCCATGGTCTCTCCTTGATGCTTGGTTTGTATTTCATCACAAGTATTAAATCTGCTCAGCAGGCCTCATATATCCTTTGTTATGTTTGGCCAATTATTGAGTTCTCTAGCTTTCCAGATACAGTGAGCCCTCGCTACTTCGCGGTTCGACCATCGCGGATTCACGACTTCGCGGACTTTTTTTATATCCGTATCATATCGTGCTTGCCTATTGTCTTTATACTTTCATATCATTCGTCATTACAGATGGCTTTTGTGCAGCATTAAAGAATGATATGGAATTACAATACAGTATAGGCTAATCACAGGGGAAACTTTGTAGGGGGTGGGGGGACCTATCGGTTTCTATTTACAGTACGTAAATATGGTGTCCCTACTTCGCGGATTTTCAGCTATCGCGGTCGGGTTTGGAACCTATCTACCGCAATAAACGAGGGTTCACTGTACAGGATTCTATTTCAGAATGGCTCCAATTTGTTGTTGAAGTTTCTCTATTTTCAGTGAATGGGCTATTATGATTTTGCTACATCTTGTCCATTCCGTTCATCTCAGTAGTTCCAGTGCTAGGGAGGAAGGTGGGGCTTCTTTTACGTCTGCTCATCGACAGAATGACAAATGTGAGCACTTGTAAATCTCTATTTGTAAGGTGTGTTCTTAGGTCCTTTCCAGTGCCTGCCTTGAAACTGGCACATTACTATCTTCCTGTAAAGTGTTTTGAGACCTCCTGATAGAAAACACCACATAGTATCTAGCTCTTATAAATTAACAGAAACATTAACCTGGTTAGCCATATTCTAAAGGAGATGAAGATTAGGATTTGTTTTCAGCCTTTGCAGCCTTCCTTAATGAAAGTTAGCACAGAAATATGAAAACTGAAGGGTAAACTGCATTTGACTCAAGCTGCCCAGTTTACTCTAACAAAGGTTCCCATTCTGAGAAGCACTTTTGACTCCATATAAAGTTTGAGACACACTTTGTCCACAAGAGGTGAGTGGGAGATGTGGGACAGATTATCTTGGCAAAACATAGCTTGAAAAGAACAATTTTTGCCAGTTCAGAGAAAGGAGGCTAGTAAAAATGAGTTAAGAACATACCCATCCGTGTATATTTTAACTTTCATTGATGTGAATAGCTGGGGGTGCATGACTAAAGTCCCACGCATCAAGATGAGATAATTACAGTTATATAGTAGTGGAGGCATTGCCAATTTCTCATAATTAATTTACACAGAATATTTCCTCCTCCTTCCACACAAGCCCCCCTTCCCTTTAAGTGTGGAGAAAAACGTTCTTTGGAGTTGGCAATTTCTCTTTCGTTTGCATAGTCCTCCCAAATATGAACATTATGTTGTTTACTAATCTGTTAATGACAGCTGATTATCAAACCATAAATATACATGTTGTATCTAATGGCTTGTGAACATTAAACATCAGAATGTAATATGTGGGTGTGTGTAGAAATCTAGTACATAAGTCACATTTAGCATGTCGGTTTTTGTGGTGGAGTCTGTGTGCAATTGTCAGCTTTCCTTGTGTAAGAGAGAACTTATTTCCCCAGCTTCTGATAAGATGTTTGTTTGCTGCTTTCAGTAAAAAGGTTATTTTTACTTTGCTTGAGCTGGGTGGTATGCACAGTCTGGAGGTCTTGCTGCTTTTTGCTAGCTTCTATGTGTCTTGCTTTCAGTATTATAGCTGTGTTGGTCCTAGTGTATTAGGGTTTGTCTACACTACAAAGTTAGTTCGAACTAATGGACGTTAGTTCGAACTAACTTTAATAGGCGCTACACTAGCGCTCTGTTAGTTCGAATTTAATTCGAACTAACGGAGCGCTTAGTTCGAACTAGGAAAACCTCATTTTACGAGGATTAAGCCTAGTTCGAACTAGCTAGTTCGAATTGAGGGGTGTGTAGCCCCTTAATTCGAACTAGTGGGAGGCTAGCCCTCCCCAGGTTTCCCTGGTGGCCACTCTGGCCAACACCAGGGAAACTCGTCTGCCCCCCTCCCGGCCCCGGAACCCTTAAAGGGGCACGGGCTGGCTATGGTGCCCGTGCCAGGTGCAAGCCTGCCAGCACCCAGCCAGCAGACCCTGCACCTGGCACGGATAGAGCCACCCACCTGATGCCCCCCAGCCCTCTCCCTCTTCCCGGGACCAGGCTGGCGGCTCCCGGGAGCTTGCCCGGGACCGCAAGAGGCGGGCACCCGCCTGGGCTAGTGCGGACATCGTGGACCTTGTCCACGACCTCCGCACTAGGCACAGGAAAGTGGCCGACTAGGGCAGGAGAGCTGCCAGCCTGGCCACCCAGGAGCAGGTGTGCATGAAAATCAAGGGGGTCCACTGAGACCCCCGACCCTGAGCCCTGAGCTTACAATGGCCGTCCTGGGTCAGACCAAAGGTCCATCTAGCCCAGTAGCCTGTCTGCCGACAGCGGCCAACCCTAGGGACACTGGAGGGGATGGACCGAAGACAGTGACCAAGCCATTTGTCTCGTGCCATCCCTCTCCAGCCTTCCACAAACTTTGGGCAGGGACACCACTCCTACCCCCTGGCTAATAGCACTCCATGGACTCAACCTCCATCGCTTTATCTCACTTCCCTTTAAACTCTGTTCTAGTTCCAGCCTTCACAGCCTCCTGCAGCAAGGAGTTCCACAGGTTAACTCTTTGCTTTGGGAAGAACAACAACTTTCTCTTACTAGTTTCAAGCCTGCTACCCATTCCTTTCCTTTGGTGTCCTCTAGTCCTTCTTTCTGGGAACTCATGAAGAACTTTTCTGTATGCACCCTCTCCACCCAACTTCTGCTTTTAGAGACCTCTATCCTGTCCCCCCTCCATCTCCTCTTTTCTAAGCTGAAAAGTCCCAGTCTCTTTAGCTTCTCTTCATATGGGACCTGTTCCCAACCCCTGATCATTTTAGTTGCCCTCCCCTCTCCCACCCTCTTTCTTCCCCTCTCCCACCTCCTTTTCCCAGTCTCCCCCAGTTTTGTTCAATAAAGACAGATTCCATTTTTGAACACAATTGTCCTTTATTTTGTACATCAAGAAGAGGGGCTAGGGAAGGGTAAGTGGAAGGAGGTGAGGGAGGAATGGGGTACGAGCCCCCGATGGGGAGGACTGGGCTGGCTCTGCGGGCTTCTGGGGGTGGAAGCTCTCCTGCAGCCCCCCAATTGCCCGCTCTCCCCAGATGGCAGCCTGCGGCAAGTGCAGCCGGTCTGATGGCCGAGTGCTGTGATGTGCCCAGTGTGGGTACTCCGGGCACTCCAAGCCAGGAATGCTTTGCAAGCGGGACACCCCTGAGAACTGTCTGTCCGGGGTGGGGGCCGGGACCCTTTAAGCACAGCCCTCGGCTAGCCTGAGACAGCATCTCCACGCTCTAAGTCCTCCTCTGATGCCCTGCCGGCACTGCTTCCGGCCATCCTTAAGCCTGGTTCAGGGTCCACTTAATGTGGACATGCTAGTTCGAATTAGCAAAATGCTAATTCGAACTAGTTTTTTAGTCTGGATCCGTTAGTTCGAATTAGCTTAGTTCGAATTAACTAATTCGAACTAAGTTAGTTCGAATTAACGTTGTAGTGTAGACATACCCTTAGAGACAAGGTGAGTGAGGCAATATGTTTTATTATGCCAATTTCTGTTTGTGTGCATGTGTGTTTGTGAGAGAGAGAAGCTTTCAAGCTACTCAGAGCTCTTCTTCAGGTCTCAAGACACTGAAGCCTTCATTTCTTTCCAGCTAACCTTTTGGATGTCACTACAGTCTCAGAACAATGAACAAATAACTCCTCAATTTAAATGTAGGGGAGACAATCACCTAAGTTGTCCAATGTCCATTCCCAAGGTTTCTAGCACTACTTCACTGCCAACAAATTGAGAATCTTTTCCTGCAGGCCCCACCTTGTCCCTCTCTGTCCTCTCTAGAGCACATGTGCATGTTTTCACTCAATCACACCTCTGCCTAGACATCTCCTCTCAGACTAATTGTCTCCAGAACAAAGCAGGTCCACCTACTTTCAACTCCACTACTTCATTTGTCTTTCAGTGATAAAATCACCATCCTCCCTATCACACATTTATGTAATCACTACCTTCCTCAAAGATAACAGATTTTCCTCAGTCTCCTTGATCAGGAGATAGAATCCTGTATCTGGAAAGCTAGAGAACTCAATAATTGGCCAAACATAACAAAGGATATATGAGGCCTGCTGAGCAGATTCCTTGTCTAGCTTCCTTGTCAGGTCCAGAGGCTAACTTTAAAATTTAGGGGGTATCCAGGTCCAGGATATTAATGTGGGCAATATACCATCTAATAAATTCCATTTCCTTCAGAAATCCTACATTTTTTTCGAGTGATGTCCCAACGAGTGTTCTGTTGTAGGTGCAGCCGCTTGCACCTGAGATCAGAGATCTTCTTCAGCAGTGCCTGTCAGAAAGCACAGTCACACTTCCCCCCTCCCTTGTACTGTGAGCAGGATGTATATTTAGCACTGTGCAGTCCAACTGCCCCTCAGTTCCTTCGCTGCTGTCTTTGGTCTGAGATGGAATTTGCAGCACAGCCAGCTTCTCTGTTCCCCTCAGTTCCTTTTTTTCTCTTCTTCCTCTAAAATGCACCAAACTTTTTTGTTTGTTTGTTTGTTTTTGTTTCAGCTTTTCCTTTGTAATTTTTCCATAGATTTGGTTTTAATTTCCCCACTGCCCCACTTTTCTCTATCAGAAAGCTTTTTATCTCACCTTTATGATCATATCTGTGCATTTCATGCACGGCTGCCTTCCCAGTAATTGACAGCCCCCTGCAGTATCTGGGAGAGGAACACATACCACAAAAGCATCCCACTGCCATGACTTGATTGATAAGGCTGGAAAAGATCAGGACATTCAGATAAAACTTCTCCTCATGTAGAAATCACTGTGTCCAGCCTCAGGCCTGGTCCTGGACTCTCCTCGCATGGGCTTCACACTTCAGTTTGTCTTCTGATCCTCACTTTCTGCATCCTGCTAAGAGAAAGTTGTCTTTCTCATTCTGATGGGTTTCCGCCTCACACTTTGTGGCACAGTCCACCAGGCCTCCATCCTCTGCAAGTCAGTCTCCTCCACTTTCTGATGGCGGCCATGATTCCACAACCTGACTGGAGTACCTCATGCACCAGCACAAAATTACAGACCCACAGGTGGCTTTTATTTTTCACAATGGGTGTTGATCACTTTCAGTACAAGTTACTGCCTTTTGGACTATCAACAGCTCTACAGGTATTCTCCAAAGTCCTTGTGATAAGCAGTGACTATTTCAAAAAACAAGGCATCATCATTTTTCTATACTTAAATTAATGCCTCCTCAAGGCCTCATCCAAAGCTGACCTTCTTCATACTGTCTGGGTGACAATGAATCTTTTCACAAACATTGGGCTCCACATAAATTTGTACAAATCTATTTTAGCACTGGTACAACACCTATAGTTGATTGGCAAAACACCATACAAGCTGGGATCTGCCTTCCACCTCAGGTTCTTGATTATAGTGAATCTTGTATCCATGGTAGAAGCCTGCCCCCAGATTTTCTCCAGAACATATCTCCAGCTACTAGGCCACATGGCAGCAGCCACAGTTGTGATAATACATGCAGAGTTACACATGTGATGTTTTCAGGCATGGTTCTATATAGAATATGTCCCTCACAAATACAGTCTCCCCAAAACTTTATCTATGCTGATGAGGGTCAAGGAATCACTACTATGGTGGACACAGCCCAAGAATATCTGCCTGTGTTCCTTTTCTTCAACTGAAATCAACAATGATTCTCACAACCAAAGCCTCCTTAATCAGTTGGGGAGAACACCTTCACAATCATGCAATGCAGGGCAGATGGTCCTTGTCCTAATCCATGCTACACATCAATCTCCTAGAGCTATGAGTGATCTGCAGTGCCTGCCGGCATTTACTCCCACTACTCGAACATTACATTATCCGAGTCATGATGAATATTGTCTGCATGTTTTACATCAACAGACAAGGCAGACCGGTGTCCCATTCCTTATGTTCAGAGGCACTGAAATTATGGAATTGGTGTATTGAACACAACATCACAATCTCAGCCACATACCTCCCTGGACACCAGAACTGTTCTGGGGCTCCTTAAGTAGTAGACTCACCCATGCCTTCAAGTGGGAACTGGATACGAGGATCCTTTGGCTCATCTTCAACCAATGGGGATTCCCCATCATAGATCTTTTTGCTACTCCACAAAATGCCTCTCAATTCTGCTCAAAAGTTGAACCAGGGACATGGATCTCTGGGAGAAGCATTCCTCATCACTTTGGATGCACCACTACTCATGCCTTTCCTCTCCTCCTCTTCCTGTTTTGAGTACCCTGCAAGATACAAGTGGATTGAGCTTATGTCATCTTTATAGTTCCAAAATGGCCACATCAGATTTGTTATACTTACATCTGCATGCTTGCATGCCAACTGATCTCTCTCCATCCAATGTTGTGGCTCCTTTCACAGGATGCAAAGTCCATCCTCCATCCCCAATCCACAGATGCTCCAACTCAGAGCCTGGTTCCTCCCTGGCTCCAGGATTCAGAAATAACCTGTTTGGATGCAGTAAAACAGATTCTTTTGGACAGCAGATGTAACATGACAAGATTAACTTGCCTTCAGGAATGGTCTAGATTCCAATACTGGTGTGCCTCCCATCAGGTTAACACAGTATATACTCCACTACCATTTATCTAGGACCACATATTACACCTTAAATAATCAAGACTATCCGCCAGCTCCATTTGGATGCATTTTCCCCTGCCACATGGAGGACCCTTCTGTCTTCACCCACCCACTCATGAAATATTTTCTGAAGGGTCTCCAAAATCTTTATCCCCACATTTGAGATCCAAGCCTAGCCTTGGACCCCAGCTTTGCTCAATGTTCTCTGACTGTACTGCCATTAGTTTAGTGAAAATGGCCTGTCCTTGTCATGGCCATCACCTCAGCCCGATAGTGTCTGCAGAGCTGCCTCCTGTTGGGTGCTGTGAGGCTTCCGGAAGAAGCAAGGAATGTGAATTAATTGATTAAGATGGAAAGATGATGTAATCTTGGGTCAAAATGTTGGATGTGAGCACAGCGTAACTTCGTCTTTGTGAAAAAGTTTATAGGGAAGATATCCCATAAGGGCTGCACTTTCACTGACCTGTCAGGCTGAGGTTAAGGTGATGGCAAGAAAGGCCATTTGCACTGATAAATAAATGAAAGCACAATCTCTGTTTGAACTAATGGCAGCCATAGTGCTGAAGGTGTCAGTAGAAACAGTGATTTCCCCATAACACATAAAAGGGGAATGCTATTATTAGCAGCACCAGGCCATGCCAGCAACACAAGCCACAGCCAATAACACACCTTCTGTCTTCAAAAGCAGCCTTTGCTGAATGAGTGGGATGAGCTCTAGGAAAACTAGGTTAGATCACTGCTCAGAAACTATGTTCACGAGTGATAGAGACAAATTTAGTAAGCTAGACAAGTGGGAAGAACAAGAGAGCACAGCAATTCCATTGTGGCACAAAGGTGGGCATAGACTGCTGCTGGGCCCATTAAAACCAGAACCTTGTGCTTCCGAGGAAAATCAAGAGCCATCGCAGTGAATGAGGCTCTTGCGCCAGGCTGTATATGAGATAGAAATGTCTTCCTTGACACTAGCCGCAATCGGCCTGAATCACGAGATGTGACTGTTCTTAATATCTACCTATATCATAAACTGATCATAAAATCATACAGCCATTTTAAAAATCCAGCTTCAGTTATTTATCTCTGACTCCTCCTGCAATCAAACAATAGATTGCTGGAGATGGTCCTTTTAGTCCCCAACATATACTTTACAAGGGATTTGAACTTTCCTGGTGCTCAGCATCTAAAATGATGAAATCCATATTGCATAAATAAATCTCTTACCTCTTACTCAGTCCTTTGCACTGAGGTTAAGGGAAAAGATGTTACATTGTAATGAATAGAACAGGTCACTTATCAATGACAGCTTATTTTCATATTCTGGAATTCCCTTCACAAATACCTGTCTGTCAGCATTGTGCTGGTCTAGTTCCAGGCACAATGACTTGCTTGCTGTAAAATCTGGCATGCTGGCAGTGGAGAAATATAAACAGTCGATCTTCTGTGTTCACCTGCAGCTTTGTTCCGTTCATCAATAATTGCTAAAGAGACAAGTAAAACATTCCCTTCGCTGACTCTAGAATTATATCACCAGTGAAATGGTGTTTGATATGTTTTCTTTAACTTGAATTCTATAGAAAATTACAGCCCTGAGCATTATGTGTGCGTTACTTGTACTGGGCAAGTAATTCCACTGAAGTTTACTGGTACTACCCATGGGACAAATACTGCTTACCTCATGCAAGCAGTCCCAAAACATGCAGTTATTCACCTGCTTCTGTCTCTTCTGCAAGTAATAATATT
The DNA here is from genome assembly GCF_052426305.1 of Pelodiscus sinensis. Classification (NCBI taxonomy): domain Eukaryota; kingdom Metazoa; phylum Chordata; order Testudines; family Trionychidae; genus Pelodiscus; species Pelodiscus sinensis. Next base: position 52,568,066 of record NC_143059.1, read on the forward strand.
CTCAGTGCCTCAAAGCAGTACACTTTGTATACAGGTACAATGGGACTGTATGAATGACATGAACAGGGTTTCATTCCAGGGGCTCAGTCCTGCAAGATGCTAAGCAGTCCCTTGAAATGGTGAGTGCCTTCAACTTCCATTTTCTTTTGTAGGAGTCAGGACCCAGTATATCCTAGACTGTGTGCCGCTTGAATCAGGATTACGTATATGAATAAAAGTTTATCCACTCCAGTGTAGTACTATATTGTTAATATACCTTCAGTCAGTCTGCCTCTTTATTTTAAGTGGAAGTGTTTAGATTTTGGAAGTCTCCATATGAAAGATCAAGAAAGATTTAAAAACCCAATGAACTTTTGCTGACCCCAATAATTGCATGAATGGACGTTGATAGCATCAAATTTTTGTGGGAATGGGACAGTATGGATCCTGAATGAAATTCCTTGTGATCTTTCCTTGCAGCCCTGACCTGTCACTCCATTTGTCTGTAAAGCACACCTGTAGTTGTATTAAAACATAAAAAACTATGTTAGGCCAACTCTTGAGATCCTCCTGCAGTTTTTATTCAGTGCTTATTCAGGAAAATTCTCATTGTGATCAATAAGAGGAAAGGCTCACATTTTGTCCCTGTAATAACAAATTTTATGCTGTATACATTTTTCTCAGGTTTCGTATGTAGATTTAATGTTAAAGAAAAAAGCAAACATTGTAAAAGATGCATTGTCAGAGCTTCCATGAACAACTAATAGTCTGTGTCTCACACACATGCTGCTATTAACAACACTAGAGTGGAAACTCCCCGGTCTGACATACAATTACCAATAAATTGTCTCAGATTGTCGGAAAACGGATGGAACCATTTTCCATTTGCAACGATAGCTTTACCAAAATGCTTTTTAAAAAAATGCCAAAACTTTTGTTAGAGAAACACCAAAGAGATGCAACAATGTAAAATCATTTGGTTTTCACACTTTTGGAGCAAATTTTAATTTTTTTCACATTGAAATAATTATATTCTAAATAAAGTCACTATTGAAACAAACTGTCCATTTTTTTGTCAAAATGGAAGGTTTTGATTGACGCAGACAATTTTTTTGCTTTTTAAAATTTTCTTTCAAATAAGATTTCTAAATATTGGATTTCATTCCTAATCAGAATGAAGAGAAATGCTGAAATGCTCACTCCTTCAGAAAGCACATTTTCTATCTTCTGTATAGCCGTAATAGCATTTCATTTGGCTTCGGGTGGAGGCCAATCAATTAATTAGATGGCAGACTTGCCTTACTTGAGATAAAAATAAAGCACTAGTGGGAAAAGGAAAGGTGGAAGCAAATGAAAGGAAAGGGGCAAAATCAATATTACATGGAGACTGGGAATTGTCCAAGTATTAGAATGATAATGCTATGTTGTACAGAGAGGCTAATAACTGTTAGCTGTTGATTAAATCTTTTTTATAGAGCAGAAAGAGTTGGTGAAGAATGAAACAAAATACTATCTTCTATTTTCTTGGCAACCGTGATCTTCTCTATTAGGATTATCATAGAGCTAGTCCCCGGATGTGAGTAGCAAGGCAGATTTCCAGTGCCTTTCAATTGCTTTTTTTGGCTGATGTAACATGATGGTTGGCCACAAATGTAATACTTAGGACCCAGGAGTCCTAGAATGCAGATGTTGCTCATAGAGTTTAAGCAGAAGTGTAATGCGTTGCTGCAACTTGGACACTTTCAGTGCCAGTTTTCATGTAGCTAAAACCTCAGTGTTGACTCATCCTAGCCTCTGGCAGCTGACAGGTTATTCAGTCATTTAAAACAGTGCACGGTCTGTTTCCAAGTTGCAAAAGAATAAGTATTCTTCCACTGCTGATTTTGGTTTCCATAAAGGAACATAGGAATTCCCATATTGGGTCAGATCACTGGTTATTCTACAATGGTATCCTGATTCTAACAAAAGCTATTAATTGACGCTTCAGAGGAAGAGAAAGCAAGTAGAAAACTAGCCACCATTATATCTAGCTAATTGCATAGAGAGCTACATAGGTGAGAGGAAGGATAATTCCTTCCTGACATCCACAGGTGATGAGACTATGCATTGAACCATGAGATGTGATTACCCTTATCATTATTTTAGATTGCATAGCAACAAACATAATTAGTGGTCATAAAAGTATCCAGCTGTTTAGAGTTTTTTGAATAAACAGAACCAAATGCATTCCTGATGTAACTTCTTTTGTCAGCTTATGCCAGTGATGTATTTGGCCCATCGAGTCCACAATCTGTCCTTGACTACAGATAATAGACAAAAGCCAAGAATTAAAACTACCTGACTATGGCCTCTTAAGGCCGTGTTTATCACATCCTTCTACTGTTTAAGAGGTTCTATTCAAACATATTTTTTCATATTAAAAATGAGTTAGCAAGGTCAGAGGTGAAACTGTGCCGGGAGTAATGAGAATAAGCACAACAAAGAACAACACTTCACGCAGAATCTAAATTGAAATACCATTAAGCAACATGCTGTACTAATCGAAAGGCAAGCACTATCCCTCATTTCCTCCAAACTTGAGGCACACTCTAGTAAATATGCATGAAAAGGAACAGTCCGGTATTAGTGACACTGGCATGCAGCAAGAGATCCATTAGCACAACTGTGTCAAGCCAAAATGTGACCAAGTAAACACAAACCCAGCTAACCACATCAGGCACCTCCTGTGTCTAGTGAATAAATAGATTCCAGAGTATAGGCCATAATGCACAGACTCAAGAAAACAGGAATAGCAACTTGTTCAATACTGGCAGAAGTGTATTAACCAAGTCTGGTGCCTGACAGTTACTATTCAAAGCAAAGATGTTACCCTAAGTTAGAGATTCACTTTTTGCTATGTAGCCACAACCTTCAGAGGAGTAGCCATGTTAGTCTGTTTCATCAAAAACAGCAAGGAGTCCAGTGGTTCTTTAAAAAGTAACACATTTATTAGTGTATTGGGGCATAAGAATGATTAAAGGTTTAGAGAACATGACCTATGAAGAAAGGCTGAAAGAATTGGGTTTGTTTAGTTTAGAAAAGAGAAGATTGAGGGGGGACATGATAGCAGTTTTCAGGTATCTAAAAGAGTTTCATAAGGAGGAAGGAGAAAACTTGTTTATCTTGGCCTCTGAGGATAAAATAAGAAGCAATGGGTTTAAACTGCAGCAAGGGAGGTTTAGGTTGGACATTAGGAAAAAGTTCCTAACTGTCAGGGTAGTCAAACACTGGAATAAATTGCCCAGGGAGGTTGTAGAATCTCCATCTCTGGAGATATTTAAGAGTAGGTTAGATAAATGTCTAATCAGGGATGGTCTAGACAGTACTTGGTCCTGCCATGAGGGCAGGGGGCTGGACTCGATGACCTCTCGAGGTCCCTTCCAGTCCTAGTATTCTATGATTCTATGAGCTACAACTCACTTCCTCAGATGCTGAGGAGAAAAGAAAAAAATAAGGAAGGGATACAAATATGGGAGTGTGATATCAGTGCTAATTGAATTAGAATGGATGTGGCTCATCGCCATCAGTGATGAGAAGGTGAGAGTACCAAAATGGGAAATTACCTATTGTAATGTGTGAACCACTCCACATGTCTATTTAAATTTTGTTTCAGGGTGTCAAATTTGCATATGAATTCCAGCTCAGCAATTTCTTGTTGCAGTCTGAAGTATTTTTGCCTGAGAATGGCAACTTGAAGTCCAAAACTGTATGTCCAAGGAGGTCAAAGTGCTCCCCCACTGGTTATTGTATGTTTCCTTTCTTAATGTCCGATTATGCAAAGGAATACATGGATATAAGAGACATTTCAGTTTGTCCGATGTACATGGAAGAGGGGCATAGCTGGCATGTGATGGCATATATTACATTAGTAAATATGAATGAGGCTTTGATGGTATAGCTGATGTGGTTAGGTTCTGTGATAGCATCACTAGCGTAGATGTGAGGGCAGACCTTGGTACACCATTCACAGCCTCACCATTTACATCTTCTCTGTTATTTTAATTGTTGTGCAATAGCCCTAGCAGCCTCAGTTATGGGCCAGGTTACTACCCTGCTAGAGGCTGTACAAAACAAACCTTCTCTCTTTACCTTGGCAAAAGCCAGCAGCAGTGACTTGGAGACAAAGGCATTGTCCTGGTGTAAAACAGCAAGAAGCAAATGTACCCTGTCACCTTTGAAGACAAAATATGCCCACCCAATTGCTTAATAATACCGAGACGAACCAAGAGGATACTTAAAGGAGATGTTTCACTGGGTACTTTAATATGCGTTGAACTGCTACGATCTTTAGATGTTGCAATGCCCAGCATAATTCATCCCATCTATATCCTGTGGCATAACTAAAATCCATAGTGTAGGTCTGTTTCCTCATGACTCATGAACACACATGTTCTCAGGTGGTGCACTCTGAGAATTTCCCACATTTACTTACCATCTAAATTTCAGCTTCCCTGGTAACAATATGAAGGCCTGATGGTCACAAGCAGGATTTACACAATAACCTTGTTTCAGTCTTCTTGGGTAGGTACTGTTTTCATAGCATGTAAGGTACTATCTGAATTTAAGTGGGCCATACTGGGCAGTATTCTTTTCTGGTAAGGATATTGACTCTCTTGTATATTCAGTATATGTGTAGGCTCAGAGTTGTAATGTGCCCTAGAAAGAGAACACAAGAGCTAAGGAGGGAGTTCAGCTGGTGAAAGCACCCTGTCATTGCCCCACGTGACAAATGTCTGAGGGTGGCTCTGAATCAGTTCCCGGAGTGATGGAGCCACACCCCATTTCCTGACCACTTTGGGGGTTGCTTTGGCTTGTTATAGTTCCCCCAACAATTAAAGGGAAGCTTGTGTTGCCCTTATTCTTTACTCTGGGGCCCTCTAACCTATCTGGCGTAAGTCAAACCTCAGTGTAGCCTCTTGCATATTATTGTTTTTATAAAGGTTCTGAATTCCCAATTGCATCAGCATAGAGGGAACATGTCAAACTTCATAAACACTTGGCCTCTCTACTGAAAATACTGTAAGCGTCTTTTTGATACTGTAGCATGCATTACTACAAATTAAAACTTATTGCCCTTCAGTTTTTTCATGTTTGCCTGTCAAGGTTAACTGCTTTTTTGAGACTGGTTATGTGCCCTCAGATGTCTTTCACTGCCATAGTGCTTGTTGCTTAACACAGGTGTCCTTAATAGACAGCTTTGTGACAGTGGGGCACTCGCCTCTTGTGTATGCCTTCTGTTGGCTGGGGGTGGTGCTTCTGGCACACCCAGGAGATGGCTGACCTTCCCAAGTGGGTTTTCAGTGGCTCATCCTTCAGCTAAAATCACGTAGTCAGCAATGGATGAATCTCTTCTGGGATATCAAAGGTCCATATCACTGTGCCCTCCTTATTGCCTGTAGCCCTAACTCTAACAAGGCAGTTCTTGTAGAACAGGGGTGGGGAACCTCAGGCCTGGGGGCTGGATGCGCTACCTTACCGCAGGGCTGGAACACACACAATTTAACAGGCTGGGCCTCTCTAGGCTCTGGTGTGCAAGGGGAATGTGGGGAGTGTCTATCTCCTCAATTTGGGACACGTTAGTGAGGCTTTTGATCCCCCCCGTCTCACTTGTGTGCGGCCCCCGACTGATTTTTCTGTGGGTCAGTGGCCTTGAACCCAAAAAATGTTCCCCACCCTTGTTCTAGACAAAAGAGTTTTATAATGTTTCGTATAGCTTAATTGTAACGTGAGCTTAATTGTAAAATGCCTTTCTTCTCCGGTTAGCATCAAGCAGACTGTATGTGTCTGATATTAACACAGAAAGAGATCAGAAGGATCCTCATGACTCAGCGTGATCACACTGTTGCTCAGAATACAGATTGTATGATGAATGATTAAAAGTTTGTACTTATAGAAGCTTTGTATTAGAAGTAGATTGATACCTTTCAAATGGACAATTGTATCCCTTTTTGACAACTGTGTAGTTCCTGGAGGGGAGGAGTGAATGAGTTTTGAATGTGAGTGTTTGGAGAAAGTTAACAACTTTAAGGTTCAGCAGTTTCAGAGTCCAGCTTGTTGAAGAAAGGGGAGAAGGAGTTGGAAGACTCAGGGGAGTTAAGGTGCCATCCATTGGGCCCAAGATAAGACAGACTGGTGCTGGACATGTACGTGGCCTTGGCGTTCACCGCAAGCACCTCATGCTGATGTCAGATGACAAAGAATAACAAATTCCAGATAAACAGATGTTAAACGGACTGATGGTGATTAAGAACTCACACAGCAAAATGTATAGACCTGAATGGTCTATAAAAGATGGGGTGTCTTGAATGAATCTTAGGTCTCATCTTGTCAAGATCAGCGTGTCAATTCAGACCGACAGAAGCCCCTGCTCCTCCTTCTCCTTGCATTTAACTTACTTGGTGAGCAACAAACTGGTAACTTTAAACAATAACAAGACGGAGCGAGCGTGTTTCTGTGTGTATTGTGTGTGTGGGTGTGTGTGAATATGCGTATAACAGAATAATGTTACATTGTCAGTAAAATGTGGCATTTTGCATTATCCCCCTGAAAAGATCCTGTGGAATTATTTCAAGTATAACATTCTCAACCCCTTCCGTACTGAGTCCATCCTTTGCTCTGACAGAGCACTGCCCAGCCTTTTCTCCTCAAAACTGTATGTTCACCAGTTCTCACTGCCCCCACTCTCCAACCTTAAGTTCAGTCCCCTTCCAGGGTAGCGAAGTTCAGCAAACGGTTGGCCATCTCTTGGGTCTTGACTTGATTTAAACTCCAGCCCTTTACACAGGCTTATAGAAAATAATTGTATCCCTGTCTCTGGGCTTAGGCCACTTCCCCAATGCCCTGGCAGGAGGAATCTGGGTTTACATGCTACTCTGGGTACCAGCCCAGGGATCCTATGAACAACAGTCAAGCACTGTTCCCTTTGGCTTTGTTTACTCTGCAGGGTTTTTGGGCAAGAGATCTTCCACAAAAACTTCTTGCACAAAAGCACATCCACACCTCAAAGCACTTCACAAAAGCACTTCAGAATAGCTCTACTGGCAAAAGCCCTCTGTCTGTCAATTTACTGTATTTGTTTTTGCACAAAAACCTTGTAGTGTAGACATAGCCTTTAACTCCTTCAATTCCCTGTTACTTTTTTCCTCTGGACGTCTTCCCCCGTGTCTCTTCCCTGTCACCCAGTCCCTGAGGGTCACTGATGTCAAGGCTGAACTCTCTTTGCAGAAAGCAAAATGCAGCCAGAACTGACCTTCCGGTTATCTGTCAGGCTCCTGTGGTCAGAGTAGGTCCCAGCCAGGAATTGACCTGCCTAGCTGCTGCAGCTCCTTTTTATGGAGCCTGCTGGGCTCTGGCTGCTTCTGTGCAGTCTTTGTAGGCAGACCTGGAGGGCCCTCTTTCATAAGACCTGTCTTGGATCAGGGTGTGGTAGTACCACAAGGCCCCCCAGCCGGCATTTCAAAGGGCTTCGCACATCCCATCACAAGCTTGTACTCATTGCCCATTCTCATGACTTTATCATGACTCTTGTGATGTCTGCTGTTCTTCTAAAGCCCCAGCTCCTGAGTCGAGGGGGTCCGTGAGAATCCCAGCTGTTCTTTTAGTATCAGGAACAACACAGGACATTTCTAGCCCTGCTGATGGTGGAGAAAAACTTGAAAGTGTGACTCAAATCCTTCATGCATGCTCAAAAAACAGAAGGCAGAAGAAAAAAATCCCCAAACGTTATTGAAATCTCATCCTTTTCAAACTGGTCCCTTTTGGGGTCTGACTCAGTTTTTGAATGCTTCAGGTTGGCAGCTCTGAACTGCATTCTAAACTAAAGTCTATGTTGTGACTAAAGGTGCAAGGATGGGGGCTATGGAGAGGTGCTTGCTGCCAGTGCCCAGAAGCATTCTAGATGCCACAAGCCCTTCTGGGACACTGGAGAAATGCATCACCGAGTGAGGACTGTTGTAAACACCCTGTAACAGGATGCAGCGTGTTTTGTTCTCTGCTTTGGAGCAGCTCAACAGGCTGCTGTGGAAGTAGACCAGGGCCATAGTCCTACCTATGTCTCTTCCTCAGGGGAAGACTAGTGCTGTAAACTTGGCTAGATACAGTTATGCTCAAAAGCAGCATACAATGACTAGGATATGCTGCAGTTTGGTCCATGGAGTATACAAATCAGGATAGCAACCTGTGCATGCTAAGAGGGTTAATACCACGTGATTCTTAGGTGGGCTTATGCACTTAAGCAGAGAGCGCATCTCATATAATTAATATTTTAATTGAACAAATGCTTGTTGCACCAACTATTGGATGGAGAGAAAATAAAATATTTAGTCAGATTTCTATAAGTTAAAATACAGCAGACAACAAAAGGATGGCATTTATGGCTCATACTCTTAAATGAGAAAATAGTCTGTCAGAAAGCACAGACTCATTTAAATAGCATAAAGCAGTGGTCCCCAACCTTTTGGGGCTGCCGGGTGCCCGGGGACGGGGCTGCTCACGTGCTAGGTACTGAGGGGCGGGGCCGTGCCTTGGGGAGGGGCCTCCCATACGCCACATGCCCGGGGCTGGGCTGCTCCTGTGCCGCGTGCCCAGGGGTAGGGCTGCCCATACGCTGTGCGCTGGGGCCGGAACAGTCCATGCGCCGCATGACCGGGGGCGGGGCTGGCACTGCCCATGTGCTGCATGCCCAGGTCTGGCGCCACTCCTGTGCCGTGCGCCCAGGGGCCAGCACCGCCCATATGCCACACGCCCAGGGGCCGGCACAGCCATTGCGCTGCGTACCCCGGGGGCGGGGCTACCCACACGCCCGGGGCTGACACTGCCCCTGTGCTGCACACCCGGAGCCAGCGCCGCTCCTGTGCCATGTGCCCAGAGCCGGCACCGCCCATATGCCGTTCACCCGGGGCTGGCACTGGCCTTATGTGGTGCACCCTGGGGCAGGGCCACCCAAACGCTGCACACCCGGGGGGTGGGGCAACAATATGCTGCGTGCCCAGGGCCGGCACTACCCATGCACCGTGCGCCCGGGGGCGGGGTCATCCCCGATCACTCGGCAGGTGCCATGGCACCCATGGGTACTGCATTGAGGACCACTGGCATAAAGCTCATAATTTCAACAAGGCCATAATTTCCATAAAAAGCCTGGATTTGGGATCCCCCCCTTTTCCCTCTTGCAGATTTGCAGTTAAAGTGAACAAGACTTTCTGCTTCCAGAGAAATTCATTTTTATTTTACTTTGCCTTTTTTTGTCAATTACAGAACACTTTGTTAAAATGATTACATAATTTTTGCAGAAGCTTGGTATTGCAGGCTAGAGGAGACAAACCCACTTAAATGTGACTAATGTACTCACAAATTCCTGCCCAAAGCAGAGTTTCTCAAGTAGACATCACTCACACCATCTCCTGAAACCACTGCACAGAATCAGTGCAAATGTCATAAAAGACAAAAAGCCCCCTTTCCTGATGAAGGAGGGAGGGTATGATTTCTATTTTTGAAAGCCAAAGGTCATTTGGTACTAAAAACTCTATTTCATCACACCTCGCCTCATTGCTTGGTTCCTGTCTTGTGATAAGGTTATACTGAATGGTGCTGGCATCCTTCAAGGTTACTGTTCCAGAAAATATTTGCAAATAATTTGACGTGTTGTCAGCCAGCAGGCAACAGTGAACTCATATAATTCAACATACTAATATGGGTTTTCACGCCTTAAGCTATAAATAAGCTTGATATTCAAAAGTTTCTGTAATGTTTATTTAATAGCAATATTTTACAAATAAATCTTGATAATTTCATTGCACTCCAGGGGAGATCTTCTTCCAATATAACAGTTGTTTTTGACCTGAGGCCTCTTTGTCTGTCCTTTTCAGCCCTCCCCCCATTTCTCTTAAATAAATAGTATTTTCCTTACCACGATTTCTCTCAGACAGTCACCATGATAATTCTGATCTCTCTGCTTCTGCCATTACCCCATATTCAAGATCTAGAGGGTCCTTTCTTGAAGTCCTTAATCAGACAAGATTGCTATTGACTTCAGCACAAGTTTTGCCTGGGAAAGGACTTCTTAAGGACTCCATAATAGGGTCCTGAAAGTCTAACTTAAAAGAACCCCAAACTCAGATTGTAGATGTATCAGTTATGGAGGAACTGATGGGCTAGAATGTCATGTGTACCTGAGATTCAGGAACGGGTGGTTTACCCCATCTTTTCAATATCCAGGGTCTCCCCTGTGCAAGGGGAATCCAATGAAGACAGCTCTCCATCCCATTTATGCCATGCAAATCAAGGGGATGCACAGGTCCAATCTGAACGTCTTCAATTCCCATTCACTGATGACTTCTATCTGTGCTACCCCTGGAAGTTAGGTCCCAATGCAAATACCACAAAAGTCAATGGAAGTCTTTACATTGACTTCAGTAAGAACTGGATTGGGTCGGTTAGGAATCAGGAAGAGCTGACAATTTTCAGAATTAGTTTGTGACGGTTTATTTTCTGGTGGTGGTAGTGGCAACAACAAGAGCAGCAGTTTCTGGTTATCTTAGTAGAAGACTATTCACCCAAATCTCTAGCTCAGACTTGCTCCCTTAATCAAAGTGATCCTGTAGTGTATGTGGGTTGGATCATTGCATTACTGTGATTCCTTGTTTTTTCTGATGGTCATAGAACCACAGAGCTAGAAGAGACCTCAGAAGGTCATCAAGTCCAGCCCCCTGCCCTAGGCAGGACCAATCCCAACTAAATCAACCCATCCAGGGCTTTGTCAAGCTGAGACTTGAACACCTCTAGGGATGGAAACTCCGCCACTTCCCTAGGTAAACCATCCCAATGCTTCATCACTCTCCTAATGAAATAGCTTTTCCTAATATCCAACCTGGACCTCTCCCACCACAACTTGAGACCATTGCTCCTTGTTCTGCCATCCGTCACTACTGAGAACAGCCTTTCTCCAGCCTCTTTGGAACCTCCCTTCAGGAAGTTGAAGGCTGCTATCAAATTGCCCCTCACTCTTCACTTCTGCAGACTAAACAGACCCAACTCCCTCAGCCTCTCCTCATAGGTCATATGGTCCAGCCCCCTAATCATTTTGGTTGCCCTCCACTGGACCTTCTCCAATGCATCCACATGCTTTTTGTAGTGGGAGGCCCAGAACTGGACACCATACTCCAGATGTGGCCTCACAAGAGCCGAATAAAGGGGAAAATCACATCTCTGGATCTGCTGGCAACCTAATATGCCATTAGCCTTCTTGGCTACAAGGGCACACTGTTGACTCATATCCAGCTTTTCATCCACTGTAATCCCCAGGTCCTTTTCTGCAGAACTACTATTTAGCTGGTTGGTCCCCAGCGTGTAACAATGCTTGGGATTCTTCTGTCTCAAGTGCAGCACTCTGCACTAGTCCTTGTTGAACCTCATCAGTTTTCTTGTGGCCCAATCCTCCAATTTGTCTAAGTCACTCTGGACCTTATCTCTGCCGTCGAGTGTATCTACCTCTCTCCTAGCTTAGTGTCATCTGCAAACTTGCTGAGGGTGCAATCCATCCCCTCATCCAGGTCATTAATAAAGATATTGAACAAAACCAGTCCTAGAACCGAACTTTAGGGCACTCTGCTAGAAACTGACCACCATCCTGACATTGAGCCGTTGATCACTACCCGCTGGGCCCGACCTTCTAGCCAGCTTTCTATCCATCTTACAGTGCATTTATCCAATCCACATTCCCTTAACTTGCTGGAAAGAATATTGTGGGAGATCGTATCAAAAGCCTTGCTAAAGTCAAGCCATATCACATCCACTGACTTTCCCATGCTCTTCAACATTCTGTACAAACAATCCACTATTGCATATTTAGTAAACCAGAGACACACACACTAAAGGCCGTGCAGTGTCTCTACACAGCACCTAATACTAAAAGGCAGAGTTACATTCTGGTTTTCTGTTGGTACATTCCAAATCAAGTGCTGTAGGAGTCATTGCACTGCTCTGTTTGATAATGTTTAAACTCAAATCAAAGAATACAGGATCTAGCATATAAGTTGCTAAGAAGCACATTGCCACAGAGATGGAAAGGACTGTGAGGACCAGTGGAGCTCCGCATAGGCATAGAGGTCTGTTCAGCTCACTCTCTTTGCAAGATTGGAACCTAGGAGTTGATCCTAGGAAGTACCAAGTTCAAAGGGTATGTAATCCTAGCTCAACTGAAATCAGTCACATTGTCATTAACTGGAGCAGGATTTTACTCCCAGAAATTTAAATTGCTCAGTACTTTAAAATGGAGGTTACTCATTATAGCCCAATGCTTTATGTTAATGAAATATAAAATAAATTAGGAATTTTGGTGAAACAACTTTTCTCTGCTGTACTCTGTGCAAATATTTGGATTGCTAAAGTGAATTTATGAAGCAATTACTTCTAATGCAATAGAGGAAATTAAGTACTCATTGATTCTTGATTTATAATGTAGAGCTAAAAGATCATGAAAAAGCAAATATAACTTAATTAAATGTCCTTTGGCTTTGCTACTATTGCGGTCCTCACTCATAAAGTAAGTAAAATAAACCATTCCTGGAACATAAACGTATATTGGTTTTTCTAGATTGGAGGACAAATAATTTACTGTTTAAATAAATTCAACTAAGTTAAGTAAAGTGAAAGGTTTTTCTAGTGGCCTCTGGGTCTTGAAAGAAAGATGAAAAACAGACTGGTATAATTTTAAGGAATTCACTTGACTTGGAATGACAGGAGCATTTACTGTGAAAAGAGGAAATACTCTTGTTTTTCCCTTTTTATACCGGAGGAAAATATTTTGATGTGTTCATGAAGTAGAATATGTTGTGTCAGGAATGAACTTTTATGGGCTATTCATTGTCTGCATGAGTGTGATGATTCATTCCTGACAATGAGCACATTACTATAGGCTTTGATTTAAACTTCCTAGGTTAATGTTGCTATTTTCCCACTCTGAAGTGTAAATAATTTGAAAAAAAATGAAGTTCTATAATGTAACACTTCAAGTGATATATTTAGCCATTTAAATAGCTAGTTCAACTCTTCCTTTGTGCTGCAGAAGAAAGGGAATAAGGGGAGGGGGGAGAGAATTCAAGAACAAAGTGCACCCAGATGAATCATGGAAGAAAATCCATTGTAACAAAAGGTAAACAATTTTAGATACTTTCAGTCAATCTTCCATTACCCTTTGAGTAATTAATAGGATTTTATTTCTGTGTGAACATAGGGATATTGTGAACCTATGAGCATTGCTATGCCAGAAGGCAAGGAGCTCCCTGTTTTCTAGTGGTGAGTTTTCTAGTGGTGACATGACCAGCACAGTGTACTCCAAGTCGCTGTTGTCATAATTTGTATCTAACAGGTGTCATGTACTTTAGGAGAATATATTTCAAAGGCTACCAGACTGCAAAAAAAATGAGAAATCCCCTAAATTCTCCTTTACTTCTGGAGACAAAGAAACTGAGTACTTTGAGCTTCTTTGAAAGGTTCTTCTTTGACCTTCTTTGAAAGGTTCTTGCTAAAAAACTGGTCAGCCCTGCTCAAAGAAAGACTAATGAGAACATCTTTGAACAAAGGACTCTAGGTTAGGTTAAAATGAAGCATGAAGGGTGCGTCTAGACTGCTTTTGTGCAAAAACTGCCAGCTGTCTACACTGGCCGCTTGAATTTGTGCAAGAGCATTGACTTTGTAATGTACAAAATCAGTGCTTCTTGCGCAAATACTTTCACGCTCCCGCTCGGGAAAAAGCTCTCTTGTGCAAGAATACTTGCAAGAGGGCCAGTACTGTAGACAGGGAAGAACTGTTTTGCGCAAAAAAGCCCCGATGGCTAAAATGGCGATTGGGGCTTTCTTGCGCAAAATCGTGTCTAGACTGGCCACGGATGCTTTTGCACAAAAGCACTTTTTGCGCAAAAGCATCCGTGCCAATCTAGACGCGCTTTTGCGGAAATACTTTTAACGGAAAAACTTTTCCGTTAAATGTATTTCCGCAAAATCATGCCAGTCCAGATGCAGGCGACATGTTTAACCATTTCTATCTTTATTCCTTTACCTATCACTTAAGCCCATATCCTTTTATTAACAAGCTTACTTTACTTCTTTTATAAACCAACTTAGTGCTTAGATTGAAATTGTGTCTTACTAGTTAAAGTAAGAAGCTGCTGTTAATTGTCTAATTAAAGGAGCAGCAAGCTTGATAAGGTTTTGTGAGTCTTACAGTAAGAAGGAACAGTGCACTGTAGAAAGATGCCTGAGGTGCTCAGGAACTGGAGTACACCACTTGGTCTCAGGGAATTTGCATAGCTTAGCATCTACAGAGCTCTCATTTGCAAGACACAGGTGAGTAACACAGTAACTTGCAAGTCTGGGAACTGCCGCAGATCATGGATGCAATCAAAACAATTTTCAACCCACTTGAACCTTGAGGGTTTCTCAGTTATCTTTGCAGCTTAACTTTCTGAAGGCCTCCATCTCCCTTGGCAAAGTACTATTGAGTACATCATCATCTGTGAAACAAGTTTTAAGATTGTTTGTTTGCTGCGATTGCTGCTAAGAAAATGATGGTGCCAATGCAAATAGCACACACACAGTTACTCTTAACACCAGTGGTAGCTATGCCCAATGCAGACCGTGGTGACTTGGGCTCCTATGAGGTCTTGTTGCCAGAAAATCTATGATTGTGAGAGCCATGATTGAGGCTAGGGTCTCTGAATGGACCCCCGGGATCAACCAGCCCTCCTAACAGGATGATGACAGAGAAGATTTCCTTATCTGGAATCTCCTTCCATGAATTTTATGACAGGAGTTGGTAATCTGGGCCCATACATGTTAATGCCTGTCTTTGGCACCCAAGTTCAAAATTTTGGCTTTAGGTATTTTCAGTGTTCTATTTCTAGGGTTTCACTTTATTGAAAACCTGCAACTTTAAAGTTGTGAGGAGTTTAAGGGGGGGGGGCTATTTAATTTCTTAAACTCCATGTGGTGGGAGTAGGGGCAAGGGTGTGGGGGACACCGCATTAAATGGGCACTACCTCCACTCCATGTCTTTCATTGCCTTTAGAGCTCACTTAAGCATTAAGAGGTCTTCAGAGCCTCAGTACCCTCACTCAGGCAATATGCAAATGAAGAACGCTGCAGCACCCCTGCTGTGAGGATAGATAGCTTCCTAATAGTGGGACTTATAGTATGCTTTTGTATTGGGTAGTGCTAAGAACTCAGAATGTTATTTTCAAGAAGTGCTTGATAGCTAGGGCTATATGGGTGTGTCTAGACTACATGGCTCCGTCGACGGAGCCATGTAAACTAGTTTACCCGACATAGTCAATGAAGCAGGGATTTAAATAATCCCCACTTCATTAAAATAAAAATGGCTGCTGTGCTGTGCCGACTATCAGCTGATCCGACACAGCGCGGCAGTCTAGACTTGGATCAGTTGACAGGGAAGCCATTGTTGACTGCTCCCTTATGCCTCGTGAAACGAGATTTACAGGAGAGGTCAACAAAGGCTTCCCTTGTCGACTGATCCACATCTAGACTGCCATGCTGTGCCGGATCAGCTGATTGTCAGCACAGCGCGGCGGCCATTTTTATTTTAACGAAGCGGGGATTATTTAAATCCCCACTTCATTGACTATGTCGGGTAAACTAGTTTACATGTCTCTGTCGATGGAGCTATGTAGTCTAGACACACCCTATGTGTGGGAAAGGAATAAAGCCTGAATATTGCACTCTCTTGGCTCTTGCTTTTTATGCTTGAACCCCAGCCATGGTGTCAGATGGAAATAATTTCCTGCAGATACCTGAAATAAGGAGCTAAGAATATTCCACACAAAACAAAACAAAAATCAGAGCCAACAATAATGGCACCATACCAGATTCTTCCCCCCAAGCTGATGAACATGAAATGGGATGAGTTTGGCAAATGGACGTTCCTTAATTCACAATGGAAAAACTACAAAATTGCAATGGGGATGGAAAAAAGGGAAATTGAAATAAGAGTAGATACTGTACACTGTTAGCTGGAATGAGCAAAGGCCACCACATGCTACTGCTATAAAGCTGCTCTGGAAAATGTCCATAGTGGACTCTTTTCAGTCCCTTTCTTTTAGTCTGGAAGCAATAGCAGAAGTGATGAAGGACTTACACAAAACCCCAAAGTACTTCAAAAGTATTTTCAACCTACAAAGAAAACTTGATGTACATAATGTATCTCTTCTACAGATTCTTGATTGCAGCTCTTGAAACAATAGATCCAAATATTGCCAAACTGCACAAAATGGTTGACTCACGTCATCTTAAAACATTAACTAATTGGTGATGGATGAAAGAGCTCCCATTATTTCTACCAAGAGCTATAGCTATTGCAAAGCTAGTGACCAAGATCACATCCAAATGAAAAGAATAAGTAAAGCAGGTACAGAGATTATTCACTAAATTGCACAGGGGAACCATGAAAATATCAGAAAAAAATACACTAAAGTTTTGTTCAGAAGCAGATGACCAAAAAAAGAGTAGATATACAAAATGCAAAGAAAGATCGGTGGGTACCACGGAGAAAAAAACAATGGAAAACACCAGGCTTGTGGAGATGTGTGCAATAGTTTCGGTAAGATAAACTGTCATGTCAACGCTTGCAGACAAGGAAAGCAGCTACCTCACCATGTTCTGGACAGCAGTAGGTAGATGCAGATTGTTGAAAATGCAATTTGTGACTCAAACCTGCAGCACAAGAATTGCAGCCGCCACCACCAGGCACACCATCCTGACACACAAGGATCAGAATCATTGCTGATATCATTGCAGGCTTTGTCTACACTGCCGAGTTTTTGCACAAGAAGTTTTTTGCAGAAGAGATCTTCCGCAAAAACTTCTTGCACAAAAGTGCATCCACACCTCAAAAGCTCATTGCAAAAGTGATGTGCTTTTGCACAAGAAAGCATCCACATTGCATGGATGCTCTTGCTCAAGAAAGCTCTGATTTCCATTAACAGAATGGCCATCAGAGAACCTGTGCTTTTTCCGATAGGCTCTTTTTGCACAAGTAACCCCTGCGGAGCATCCACACATGCCTTTTTGCGGAAGAGCTGTAGTGCAAAGAGGAGTTATTCCTTGTGGGGAGAGGAATAACTCTACCTCAAAAAGCCCTCTGTTCTGCCATTTTACTGTGATTTTCTTACCCAAAACTGTGCTTGAGGTGTGGACGCTCTGCCGGTTTGTACAAAACCAGCCATTTTTGTGCCAAAACGTTATAGTGTCATAGCCCTGGTGTATGGCGGTAGAGACATTGAGATGGAAGCCGTGCAGATCATAAGCCATGCAGATTATCTGTCTGCTTGAAAGAGGCAGGGAAAGACATTTAACAATGAGATAAAAGCAAGATGAAATCATTTGACTGTAGTACTGTACATGGACTATGATTTGATATCAATAAGGTAAAAGCAATATAGCAAATGCCCATACTTGAAGATATTAAGTCAGTTAAGAGTCTGATAGGCTTTGTAAATTCTGACAACATATTTTCCAAGCCTCTCAGATGTGTGAGCTTGAGAGAGCTACAGAAAAGATGCAGGATGGTCCCTTCAACATGATGCAGCCATCATGGGGCATGTCTACACTACAGAGTTTTGTTGGAAAAATGACTGTTTTTCCGACAAAACTTGAGGAACATCCACACTACAATTGCGTTCTTCCACAAGAAAATTGAAAGAACAGAGGAGTTTTTTTCCAGCATTGGTAATCCTCGTTATACAAGAGAGAAGCCTTTTTGCAAAAGAGCTCTTACGCAAAAAGGCATATGTGGAGGGGGAAGAGGGAGTTCTTTCAGAAGAATAAGAAATAGGAAAAAGCACAGGTGCCCTGGTGGCCATTCCATCCATAGCAATCACAGCTTACATGTGAGAGAGCATCCACTCAGTCTGGATGCTCTCTTTTGAAAAAGCAGATTGCTTTTTTGATGCACTTTTGCAGTGTGGACTCTCTCCTTCAGAAGTTTTTTCGGAAGATCTCATCCGAAAAAAGCTTCTTCCGAAAGAAGCCTGTATTCTAGACATAGCCATTCAGATCAAGGAGCTGGTGACCAGCTATCCCATCTTGAATACTATGATGTGGAACAAAGACAATGTAATACTAAGGAGAGAGTGCGTGGAGTATGATTCCAATAAGGACAACCAGTTCCTTTTGCATCAAGGTCACAATCACCAGAGGAACAAAGATAAGCCCAAATTGTAATAACATTTGCATGTGAAATATTACACTCATTTGTTCATGGATGGGAAAGCATTCAAGTGGAACGTAACCATAAACCAGTAGGGAGCAATTTTAAAAACAACCATTGGCATCTCCACAGCAATCATCAGTGTTTGCTTCATTGTACATGCTACTTAAACGACAATGTGATAGCCTGGCTTTAAGTTACATGAAAGAGACCGAAAGGAGCCCGCCTTGGACATTATCTGGAGCAGCCTTATACTATGAAAGTATGGCAAATGCATGTGAGATTCTCTACTGATAGAAAGCACTTTTGTTTTACAAATGAGGAACCTGAGGCAAGAGAGGGATGTGACTTACCCAAGGTCACTTAGGAGGACAAGTCCCAGTCCAGTGCTGGATTCACTAAGCCACATGACTCTAGACATAATATCAAATATGGACAAGCAGCAGAAAATAAGAGTAACTGCCTAACAACAAAGATCTGAACCTAGCTGCATCGCCTTATGCTCTTAGCAACTGCACGTACTTCTCACATATACCTCTCTGCTTCCTTTGAAAAGAGAAAACTTCTATTTCCACGCAACTGTTCAATGTTGTCATTAACCACATAGGATGATCACAGGCAGCTATTTGTCATGTCACCATACTAGCCTTTTACAAATGGCATACCAGAGCATCTCCAGCTTCTAAGTATCAACCTCCTTGAAGAGCCAAATGTGCTGATTTGAAGACTCTTACTGTCTACAGCTAGGCATATTGAGGAACAGTCTATTATTGGTAAGTATCCCTCATGTTTTAGAGAATTACCGGCATGCTTGTTTTCTCCCCATGCAAACCCACTGTTATCAGTTGGATTTCATGGGGTATATATCGGTTCCCACTTTGGGCCCATATCTTTTGATCATCACTGTATAACTAGAAGAGACAGGAAAAGCGAAAAGATTTGGTAGAAAATGGCTTGGGTTGTAGAACAGTGTAAAGCACACTGCATTGCTAAAAACTGATTTAGAGGGAAACTGTTATTTCATCTTCTGCCTCTGTGCAACTGCACTCACTAACCTAAACGTGTAACTGTTAATCTAATGTACTGTTTAATATATATTAATGTACTCTTAATAACTGAATGACTTAATCTAACAATGGATTAGGAGGACAGCGTAGACTTAATGACTCTAATACAAAGTTTATGAATGATACTGAGCTGGGAAGGGTTGCAAATGCTTTGGAGGATAGGGTTCAAATTGAAAATGATGTAGACAAACTGGAGAAATGGTCTCAAGACAACAGGATGAAATTCAGTAAGGACAAAAGCAAAGAACTGCACTTAACAAACACATACAAAACAGAAAATGACTGCCTAGGAAGGAATACAGCAGAAAAGGATCTTGGGGTCATAGTGGATCACAAGTTAAATATAAGACAACAGTATAAAATAGTATCAAAAAAAGCAAACATCATTCTGGGATGTATTATCAGGATCGCTTTGAGCAAGACACAAGATGTAATTCTTCTACTCTGCTCCACACTGATTAGGTCTCAACTGGAATATTGTGTCCAGTTCAGGAAATATATGGACAAATTGGAGAAAAACCAGTGAAGAACAACAAAAATGTTAAAGGGCTAGAAAAACATGACCTGGGAGGAAAGATTTTAAAAACTAGGTTTGTTTAGTTTGGAGAAGAGAAGACTGAAGGGGGACATGACCATTTTTGAGTACATAAAAGGCTGTTACAAGGATGAGGAAAGAAAAATTATTCTCCTTAACGTCTGATGATAGGACAAGAAGCAATGGACTTAAAATTGCAACAGAGCAGTTTAGGTTGGACATTAGAAAAAACTTTGGGTCAGGATGGTTAAGCACTAGAATAAGTAGTCCAGCGAGGCTGTGGAATCTCCATCATTGGGGATTTTTAAGAGCAGATTAGACAAACATCTGCCCGGAATGTTCTAGCGTGCTAATTTTCAAACTTTTTTTCGCATGACCCAGTTGAAGGAAGTTGTTGATGCCCAAGATCCAACATAATTTGACTAGAGTATGGGCTCTGGGATGAGGATGAGAGCTTTAAGGAGTAGAAGGGAGCTCTAGTTCTTTTGGAGGGAGCTTGGGGGTGAGTTGGAGGCGCTTTCCATGAGTGGCTCCCGGTCTGTGGTGCAACAGGGAGTGCTAAGGTAGGCTTCCTGGAGAAATGGTCTCAAGACAACAGGATGAAACACTACAGACCACGCTATACCCCAGACACAGCCAGCAGCAAGTTCCCCGCCAATGGGAGTGTGGTGCTAGTGGTCCAGGCAGGAGCAGTGTGCAGAGCCCTGTCCCCTAGGAGCTGGGCATGTTGCCAGCTGCTTCTGGGACACAGTGCAGTCTGTGGTGCCAGGACAAGCAAATAGCCTGCCTTAGTACACCCACCTGATCACCCTGCAGCAACAAAGCCCAGTGCCTGACATCCCACGACCCAGTACTGAGTCACAACCTGTAGTTTGAATACCACTGTTCTGGATAATACTTAGTCCAGCCAGAAGTACAGGGGACTGGGCAAGATGACCTCTCAAGGTCACTTCCAGTTCTACGATTCTCTGCTTCTATAAATGTTAATAGTACATGCTTATTGTGCAACATTAGTTAAATTCCTGCTTGCTGGTAAAGTTTTCCCACTTATAGTTGCGCATCTCATGCAAAATTCCCACTGACATTAGTGGAAGTTTTGTTTTGAGAGCATACTACAAGAGTCAACCCCAAACTCACAATTTGTCACGAGTGGTTTATTATGCTAACTACAAAGTAGATAGGATATTTGTAATGTCTGTTTATATTTATATGTTATCTTCCATCCTACCAAATTTGCCAAGACTATAAATTATCTACCAAACTTCAAAGCACCATTTAACATCTGTCCTTATACTTTATCCCACCAGCACCACCACTAAATTCATCTACCAGTGGAATGCTTTCTAATTGATTCCATATGTTTTTACCAGCCACCATCTAATGCTCAGGAGTAGTGATATTCAGATCTGGACTACACATGCTTAAGGTCTGATACTTTGCAAGCCTTCAGAGCTAGAAGCAGCATCTTTTTCCCACTGGGAAGAAAAAGGGAAAGAATCCCAACCTCCCAATAGGCTACACCTCTTGCTTCTAGCCCTTGAAGGCCTGGAGGTATCAGACATAACTTTTTTAAAATAAACTATTTTTAGTTCATTTTGAAAGTTTTATATTAAAAAATGTAATTTCCATTCCATCTGAGGCCTCTAGTTAGTATGCTGTCTCTTGTCACCGTGACAGGAGGCTTTCCATGTTGGGGGGGAAATAATTAGAGTCCTGCATATCTGCAGCTATCCATTTGCTTTATATCCATGGATGTTGAGGCAGAGATCCACAACTCATTTTTGCAGATACGGATACAAATTTTGTATCTAGAACCCTGCAAATTTGCAGCTGTTTTATATCCATGGGTATCCACATCCGCGGGTGTCGTATGCAAATATGGATGGCTCATTTTTTGAGCGGATGCTCATTTTTGCAGATGCGGATACAATCTTTGTATCCATGAAGGGCTCTAAAAATAATCCCAAATCTTTCAAATATTTATAGAATGGTTCAGTATTTTTGTCACATATTCTATGTACAACCAAAATGGCATAAAGGCTTTCTTGCCACTTTTTGTCAGCTGACCCGCCTAGCTCAGTTGCCACTAACACAGCAATCCCAAAATCATGTTAACATGCTTCCCTGTCAACCAGCCCAGGTGGGAATGGTTATGCTGTCCAGGGGACCCAGGGATGCACTGTTCCACCTGCCTGCCCGCTGTTTCCACCTTGGAGCAAGATTCCAGTGCAGGTTCTAGTCCTGCTACTTCCATTCTCCAGCTGGAGCATTGAGCAGGGTAAGCCCCCGATCCCACTACCCGGTTGCAGTGCCAAGTGGACGGAGCAGAAGATACCTTGATTAATTTTGTTCACAACATCTTGATTCTGTTCAAATGCTCATTTGTTGCTTCTTTTCACTCTCCCCTTCTGTCATTCATTTAATCTCCTCCCTGACCACTCTAGACGGTCTGTCCCCAAAGACATTGGTTTCCCTTCTACTGAGGGGGAGGACATCCAAACTATATGGGCACCTCTCTTCGTAAAAGATGGATTAATATTCCACATAATCAAAATCCTCTATTTTAACACCAGGCTAGGTAGGTGATGGTGTGACTTTGTTTGTGGGACAGGAAGTATCTCAAGATTTTATGAACAGTCTTCTTTGGTTCCCTGAAGTCTTCCATCTGCAAGATCTTTTGTGATGCCTTGTCATCGGTGATGATATGAACTATCACAAATAGAGCCTTGCCTGTCTACTTTAGAGGCCTATCCAATCTTAGGGTACGTTTACACTGCACAGCTATTTCGAAATAAGCTATTCTGGAATAGTTATTTCGAAATAAGCTATTGTGGAATGTCAAAGTCAGACAGGACTCACAGATTTGTCAGACCGCTCTGTTTATTTGCAAAGCTCTGCTAAATTAACCCAGAAAATGTGAGCACCATACAAGGTTTATACCCCTTGATTTATAGTCAAAAGAAAGCCAAGTTAACAGGATTAAAAAGAGGGGCAAAACTTCACATGATTAGTGTGAGACTTAGTCAAGTATCTTCATTTCAACATCAAGCACACAGCAATCTCCTGTCCATATCTCCCTGGTTATTGCAATTGCTTTCTGCTTAACACTTAATGTTCCTTTTCCTGTTAACTCAGGCCCACCTGGCTAGCACGTTGATCTGCATACCTACAAACAACATTAACATACTTTTCTTCTTCCTCTTAAAAGACAAACAGTATTCCTTCAACTTATTCAATTATTACAGCACAATTCATCTTTCTCTTACAGTATAATTCTTTCTACTTTCACAGGAATATTTATTCCAAAATAGCACATCTATACTGCAGGGAAGCCTCAAAATGTAGGCTTCCCTAATGTAGACATGCTATCTCGAGGGGGCACTGGGGAGGAATAACTTAGAGTGGTCCTGATGAGGGGCTATTTTGAAATAGCAACAGTGGATCGTCTACACATTCCTTATTTTGAAATAACTATTTTGGAATAGGCATTATTCCTCATAGAATGAGGTTTACAGATTTCAGAATAAGCTGTCTGTTATTTCGAAATAACAGATTAGCTGTATAGATGCTTGCATTGTTATTTCAAAATAACACTAGTTATCTTGAAATAATGGCACAGTGTAGACGCACACTTAGAGTTGCATCTCATATCTTGGCTCTGGTAAGGCAACACAGTCTGTCTGTGTGCTTAACTCTTGCAGAAAGGGTCAAAGGAGGCCTAAGTAATTAAAAATTACCAAGGAATATTAATGCCAAAATATTAACAAAATCTGTATCCATGTACTATTAAAGGATCTTATTCAAGCACTTAATTTTGTGAACTGTTCAATGGGGCTGGCTGGTTTCCTTGCACCAGCTAATTTAGCTCTGGTATTTATATATGTTCTGCTTGTTTGGTAAATGGTTTTAGAACTAAGTTTGTAACAGACTTGAAAGCACAGGGAAAGGTACTTTAAGAACAGTGGGACTTATTTGTGTGATATAGAGAGAGCCAGCAAGCAGAATAGAAATTACTCCCAGGACAGCATGTCTAAAAGCTTAAACAACTAAGTAATGATCTGTGTGCAAGACAAGTAGGAATAGAAGGGCTCCAATTACTTTGGATCCTTGCTTTGACACATCAATGTGTAAAGGAGAAAATGAGACTGGCAAGTAAAGGCAAGCTTAGTGTGATTGCACAGCAAGAAAGGAAAGATTCAGCAAAGAAGCTCCAGGTCTGGGCAGTAGCTGTCAAGTTTGATGAACAAGGAATAAGACAAATAGAAGCAATAGGATTTAGAAGCTATTGATGTTCAGACAGATCATGCCTCACTAATCTACTACAATTCTTCGAGGTGGACAACAAGCATGTGGACAAGGGGCATCCAGTGGATCTAATGTACTTAGATTTCCAGAAAGTCTTTGACAAGGTCCCTCACCAAAGGCTCTTTAAGCAAAGTAAACAAAGGATAGGAATAAATGGTCAATTTTCAGAATGGAGAGAGGTAACTAGTGGTGTTACCAGGGAGCCATACTGGGACCAATCCTATTCAACATAGTCATAAATGACCTGGAGAAAGAGGTAAACAGTAAGGTGGCAAAATTTGTAGATGATACAAAACTGCTCAAGATAGTTAAGTCCAAAACAGGCTGTGAAGATCTTTGAAAGAATCTCACAAAACCAGGTGACTAGGCAACAAAGTGGCAGATGAAATTCAATGTTAAATCAATAACATGGAGATAATAGTTAAATATAAATAATTCTTAATCATATTTGTATTTTACTTTTAAAGAGAGACCAGAAATGTCCCTATCCTGTGTATAACGCAGATCAGGTGTCCGTGCTTGTGTTATCACTAATTTTCCTGGTCTCTCAAGTACTCTTTTATGCGGGACATTAGTTTTGACACCGCAGCATAGCAAATGCCTGGACTGGGATTCCTTAGAATGAATACAATACTTATAGTGGAAATTTTGCAAATAATATTTTTATAATATATTTTTGTGCTAACTACAAATGACAAGTGACTGCTCACACTTGTTCCTGCAGCTACTAGGTTTTCCTCTTTAATCTTCTATTAGCCCTTCAGAAAAAGAAATGTGAAATACATTTATTTTAACTTGTCTCTCTAATAGTATTTTCCTGATAAATTCAACACATTGTAGGAAATGTAAATGGAAAGTATAATATATTTTAAACTCAAGTACTGTTTTTAATCATTAACAATCACTTTTGCAGAAAGCCATAATGACAGAGAGGAAAGTTCCCTTGCCCTTAGTAGCCTGTGGGCAAGAAAGAAAGGATGGCTTTGATAAGACTTGGAGATCTGACCTCATGCTAGCTCTGCCAGTGGCTTCCTCTGTCGTCTTGCAAAAGTCACTTAATCTCTGTTGCAGCACCCATTCTAGGAAATGGGAAATTTGATGGCCTTGCATGCCTAATCTTAGATTGAACTAGGCAGGAGCAAAGTAAGAAGCTAGAATTAGACAGACTTGGACACAGTTGACTTGTCCATTGACTACAGTCAGTCACTAGTCCAAAATAAATTGGACTAAATAGAGAGGCCATTGCTCTAGTCTAATGTAATAACTTGATGGTTTATGATCTATAAGAGCAATATTTGGGGCTAATAAAGACCGACCACAAGATCATTAGAATTTATTAGCTCGGATATTGTTAATATAAAGTCAACTGGCAGCATTTAAGAGTCATGATGCTGAATTTTTCAGATATTCAGACTTCTAATGAAAAGCTTCAAAGCCCTACTATGAAATGTGAGACATCATTGCAGGCTGCAATATATTCACTTTCCTTTGCACCAAGAGAGAGGTATACACACACAATGCAAACACAAATACACATATTGGTATTGGCAAATACAGGTATTGGCAGACTGGGTCAGAGCAGCAGTCCATTTAATCCAGTATGCTGTCTGATAGTGGCTTCTACCAAGTGCTTCTGTGGGTCACACAATGGTCAATGATGAGATAGTATACCCACAGGAGAACTTTCCTCCTGAACCTTAGACAATTAGTGTTTGGCTTATGTCCTAAAGCATGAGGTGATTGTCCCTTTTATTTCTTTATCCTGTCTAATGTTACTATGGCTGTTCTCATTATCTCCGTCTTTTCTAAACTCCTACCGTTTTCTACATAATCTCTGACATCTTTTGGCTGAGAGCTCTATAAACTACCATGGGGAGAAGCCTTGCTGTCCTATAAAATGGGAAGGACATTTGAGGGAAGAAGGACGTGAGGAGGAGACAGGCTCTGCCAAATTGAATTACATGGAAGCAGGACCAGACTGTGGTATCTTGGATGAGCCACTGGAACAGGGTCATGACATAGCTGTGTTTGGCACTCAGTAGTTCCTGGCTCCTAGCCCCATGTTCAGTCTGCTTCAAGTCTTCTCATTCTGCTCTAGCAATATTGACGTCAGATTCTGTGCCTGTTTAACACTTTGGTTCTGTGCTGAGTCTATCAGCAAGGGTGCAGTTGAGTTTGCAGGTTGAGAGCTACACACCAAGGACTGACACCAACAAACAGCTATGTATGGGTCAGCTCTGATTGCTACTAGTAGCGGTTAGTCCAGGCATGGGCAAAATACGGCCGCCGGCCGAATTCAGCCCACCATGCCACTGGATCCAGCCCATAAATGCTGCGGGGAGCCGCAGCCAGGTTCCCCACTTGCCTTGCCCCATCCTCACGCTGTACAGAAACACAGCCGTGGGGAGAAAACGTGGCTGCAGCCTGTGTGGGGATGAGGCAGGCAGGGAGGCTGATTCAGGAATCACTGCTGGCTGGTAAGTCTACCTCTGGCACGCCAGTCCCCTCTGCCCCCCCCCCCCCCACTCATGTCCCCTACTTCCCATAACCAAATCCTCTGCTCCCCTCCTGTACCCGTATACCCTCCCAGATCCGGCACCCCAATCCTCTGGCCCAGATCACAGTCCCCTCCTGCCCTAGCTCACAACCCAAATCCCTCCATCCCTTCCTGTACCCCAATTCCCTGGCCTAGGTCACAATCCAACCTCCTTCACCCCAGTCCAGTGCCCCAGGTCACAACTGCCTACTTCACCCAAACTCCCTCCCTTACCCCAAGCTCCCTTCTGCACCCAACCTCCACCTCAGACCCCGCACCTCCTCCATTAATATCATGGAAGAGGGTGGCCCTCAATCACTTTCCAAATTATTAGAGTGCCCCCCCCATAAAAAAATTATTTCCCACCCCTGGGTTAGCCAATGGTGACACAATCTCCCTGTGTGATGGGTCCATCCTGGCTATGTCTACATTACGAGGCTTTATCGGAAAAAGGTGCGCTCTGCAATTTGCATACCTTTTTCCGATATTTTTTTCGGAAGAGGATTTTCCAAAATTTGGGCCAAACTTTGGAAAAAAAACCTCTTTTAGAAGAGCCTTCTTCCTCGTGGGAGGAAGGAGACAGGGCTTCCGAAAGAGCGTGTCTGCTCTTCCACACAAAAAAGCGGAAGAGCACTCGCCTTTGGTTTCCCAGAAAAACCCAGTAGTCTAGACGTAGCCCCTATGAAAAAGCTTTAGAACTCTGCTCTGTCCCATTATCTAGTTTCTGAGGTGTCCAGTCAATCTCCAGACTCCCAAATTATCTTTCTTTGATTTATTCCCAGTCAATCCTCGTTTACAGACTATACACAACAACTGGCTAATTCACATCTCAATTTGTCAGAGCTTGTTTTCTCTCGGTAACTTTAATATAGATTTCCATCATACATAAGTAATTTTTCCACATCTTGCATCTGCTAGAAGGAAATTTGCAGGAAATTGTATTTCTGTCCTGTTTGATACCAATAAAAGCTGTGCTCATTGATTTCAGGTTTGGGGTGTGTAGCCAAACTCTATGTAAATATTCTTCCACTGGTTCTCTGTGAATGAAAAAGTAGTGGTACTTGTTACAACTTACCTGGAGCTCTTGTGGAGGGTTACCAGTCTATTACGAGTGGACTCAAATTCTGAGTCCCTTGTGCTTTTGGGCCAGTTGGGTCTGGTTTGGGCCTTTTGTCAGTGTTTCTAGCATTGGGTCCCTGAGATACGTTTGCAGGCTCAGATCTCCTTTCTGCGCCCTTTTCTGGGAAATCAGACTAGTTCAGCCTCCCCAGGTCTGGAATCCAGTGATTCAGACAACCTAAGCCCCCTAGTTGATTACACATGCTCCCTCAGTTTCAGGTAGCTGAGGGCACTCTGGCTTCTTGTTTAATCGCTTCAGGGCCTGAAAAGCAAGGAACACAAGTTAAGTAAGAGAATTTCTTAACCATAGTCATCTTGGTCTTAAAAATGCTACCGAGTTATAGTTCTTGTCTCAGGTCATTTGTTATTTTGACACATTGTCTTGTGCTCTCACTGCTCCTTGTCAGCATTTCAGAGCAGGCAAGAGCCTTCCTTATCCCTTCTTTCCTGCCTGTTCTTGTATGTGGCAATGGATGGCCCTCTCCAGAGAAAATACATTCCCTTAAACACGGTTTCTGTCTCCTTTTGTCAATACCCAAGCTAAGAAACTCCAGCTTCTTTCCAGAGTCCAGCTTTTACAGAGAAAATCCCTTATTCTGTAGAGGTGAGCTAATCAGTAGCTGGTACACAATTAAAGTTGATGGTCCTAGCTCTATTCTGTTATAACTTTTCAGTCATATTCATTAAGAGATGTCAAGCACTTTCCCTCGGCAGGTGGCTGGCTGGAATACATCATAATGACCCTTGTTTTAGGTTTGAATTATCATATAATACAAAATGGAGCTTTACCAAGCCAAAGTGGAATTCACAGTCTGATCTGGATATATCCCACTCTGTCACAGATATATTCCCCCTCTTTGGTTCAAGATAATGGTAAGCTGAAACAACCATTTTTAGAAGACTCATGTACACCTTAACCTAGTTGCACATTCCTTCTTGCCTATCATGCCGGAAGGAGACGAAGGTGACCACGCATACAGTATTTTAAGAGACCTCATTTATTTGGAGCCAATTCAGGAAGGTACCTCAGAAGTGCATAAATAATCCCAGTGATTTCAGTAGGACTGGTCAGTTGCTTAAATCTGTGTGATAAAATAACTTGCTGTCTCAGTTGAAATCCAGATCTAAAAAAAAGCTTGTAAGTTGCTGAACAGAAGCGGAAGGTGTTTTCAAGCAATAATCATGCTATAGGTCATACAGCAAGGTGCAATATCTGCGACTTCATCTCTGTACAAATTGTGAGGCATGGTTCCTTTTAAGAATAATCCTTGGTCCTTTATATCCTTGAGCAGGAGCACCAAAATGGGGGAGGGGAACGAGCCATGACCCTCTTTTGAAAGTGGAAGCCTCCTGCCCCTCCCTTTCCCTGTGAGTTTCTCTCCCAGCCATTCCAGAAGCTGGAACTTAGTCCAAGGAGTCCAGGCAGTTTTGAGGATCTGTGGACCTTCCACCTACCTGAGATGAGGGGGCACAAGACAGCCCCTGTCCTGTAACCCAGGGCCCTCATTCACCTCCCCACAGCTGCTCGGGTGGCACTTACCATGGCCTAACTACAGTTTTGGGGCCCATGAGGCCCTGCCCATAGGCTGGAAGTTGGAGCCAGCTCAGGGTAGGAGCTGCGTTAGGGAGCTGCAGACCTTTCACTTGTGTTGGCCAGAGAGCATAGGGAGCAGGTACACTAGCAGGGGGCTGCTCTCAGAGACCCTCTCCTTCCTAGTCAGGAGGTGGGGGCTTTGGTTCTTTGGCCCAGCTCCAGCTTCTGGCTTCGCTGTGGGACAAGGCCTTTGAGGAAAGAAGAGGGGCAGGGTGATGCCCCAGGCTGGTTCTCTTGGCCCCTCACTTTTAGGAAGAATGCAGTGCCCTTGTCCTTGAGATGTAGGTGGTCTCTTGAGCGGAGAAAGATCAGTAAGTGACAAGCAATCAGCAACCAGGGCTAACCGCTGCTACTGCTACAGCTGGGGTCTATTTGTGGATGGTTGGGAATTCGCTGTAGTGCAGCCCGTTGTGGAAAGTGCTTCTGCTTTTTAAGAAAAATAATAAAAAAATCCTAATTCTAGTGCAGTGATCACCAACAAGTAGATTGGTATCTTCTGGTAGATCTTGGAGCCTCTGGCAGGTGATCATGACTCGTTTGGCCAGGGGGATATAAAATGCTGGCACTTCAGGTGCCCCTTCTCCCACTGCTCTGCTGCTCCCACCCTCTGCCTAAGAGTTACCCTCCGGGAGCTTCTTACTGGGCAGAGGAAGGCAGTTCAGATGTCAGGGTGTTCCCTTCCTCCCACCATTGTACCCCGTCTCCACAGAGAGAGGGGGACATGACAGGATGGAGGGAACTTGCTGGCAGTTGTTCCTATGTCTGAATGTGCTCAGCATATTTGAAGGGATAACATGAATCTCTGTCGCTCTCAAACACCGTGTGTGTCTCCATCACTCTCACAAGCACACTCTGACTTTCAGACTTCTCTCTTGACCCAACCTACTCTTGCGGTGTTATTATCTCTTTTATTCTTTTCCAAGTGTGTTATTTTAGGTTTTTGACTGGTTTGCGCATTTCATAATTTTATTTCTTATGCTTAAATTTAATTCTTCAAGTAGTGAGTTCTAAAATGCCTAACCTGCCTATAGCAATTTTGTAAAAATACATACTAAAGCTAGGTTTATGGTTTCTACTAGTGGTGCACATCTGCACATTTCCTCAATATTGGTGCATATAACAAAATACATTCCCTCTAGTTTTTCCATCCATGTGTGGAACACTGACTAGGAGCTTCATGGAATTGGGCTCTATCTCCTGGAGATTCCTGCAGCCAAATCGGGAGGCTGGCTGCTAACAGTCCGGCAGCATGGCAGGCATAAGGCCCCCGCCCTGGCCTTGCGACACTCCAGGAAGTGGCTGGCACATCCCTACACCCCATGGGAAGATGGGCCAGAGGAGTCTCCACATACTGCCTTTGCCTGCAGGCACCTCCTCCACAGCTCCCATTGGTCAAGAATGAGGAACCACAGCTAGTGGGAGACATGGGGGCGGTGCCTGTGGATGTGGGGGCTGTGTACGGAACCATTTTCTCCACCCTGCCACGAGCCACTGCTGCACATGCTGCTTTCAGGAGTGGCACAGGGTGTGGGTGCAGGTGATTCTGCCCTAGCCCCATTGTGCCCCTACCTGGGAGCTACCTGAGGTACGTGTGCTCAGTTGGAGCCCACATCCTGAACCTGTGCTCCAGCCCTCAACCCCCTTCTGTACCCCAACCTACCACCTCAGGCTCATTCTAGAGTCCCTATCACACTCTGAACCTCTTGGCCCAAGGCAATAGCCTTCACCTCAACCCACTGCCTTAGCCTGGTGAAAGTGAATGAGGAGGGGAGGAAGTGAGTAGGGTAGGGCCTCAGAGAAAGGGTGGGGGCAGGAGGCGAGGCAAGACTATTTGGATTTGGGGTAGATCCCGGATTGCACTTACATTCAAAAAGTGATCTTAAAAAGGTTGGAGACCACTGGTCTAGTGCATCAAAGAACGGATTTTCAGAGAGTTTACAAAGCGGTGTAATTTCTTCTGCTTAGGTATGGCTTCACACTAAGTAGCAGATATGGATGACAAGAAACTAGTGCTGTGATCTGCCATGGGTGTGCTATGTTTTCCTTTTGCCGGAAGAGCAGAGTTTTCTGGTGCATGAAGTGTAAGCTGCTGACCATAGAGGAGAAGAAGATAAATTTGTCTGGAAGTACATTTCAACACTGCATAGCATCTATGAAAATGAAAACTTCTTTGACATCCACATTTAGAAATCATTATCCCAGATACCCCGAGGGGAGAGATCAGTAACATGGAAACTGAAAACAGTAGAAATTGGGGAAATAGGGGAAATAGACTAGTGATTTGTGACCTGGAGGAATTCAACCAGGCTAGATGTATC
Source organism: Pelodiscus sinensis (assembly GCF_052426305.1). Lineage (NCBI taxonomy): Eukaryota > Metazoa > Chordata > Testudines > Trionychidae > Pelodiscus > Pelodiscus sinensis. Next base: position 52,599,772 of record NC_143059.1, read on the forward strand.
TAATCATCATCAAATACTCAATGAGTCAACTATCATGGAAGCAGTCTCTGCAGGAATGGAACAAAGCTACAGAGGACATACTAAGAAGTGCCCTTGCAGTATGAAGCTACCAAAAGATGCTCTTCTATCATTCTAAAAAACAAACTATTCTGGGTGACTCCACCTTAACAAGAGTGGACTGAATTCAGCAAAGGAACATGAGAACGCCACAGGACAGTGTGCTATCACCTGGGAATGAAGGCATGGGGTGTAACTACAGGACTGGGTGAGATAATGCAGTATTTTGGTGGTGTTATACACTGAGATCAAAGATATGGCAACATGACTGATGCAAAACTGGAAGGTTTTGCTTTTGTGGAGTACTGGGCACTCCAGTGGCAGAGGAGGCTTTACAAAGGGGATGGTCTGCAACACATAGACAGGAGGTAATCTAGGTTGGTAAGGGACAGCATATAAATAAAAGTGCAAAGGGAGGATTCTAAGAAGGTAAATGCAGTTCAAACTCACTGTTGAAGTGATGTGGCAAAAAAAAGTGGAAAGAACTTTTCTGAGTTGCTTATGTAACCCACACACCTAGGCAATGTCTACACTCGCGGCTTCTTGTGCAAGTATGGCCGTTCTTGCAAAAGGATCTGCAGAGCGTCCAAACTGCCTGCCCACTCTTGTGCAAGGAAATTTACAGTACAGCATGGTAAAAGAGGGCTTTTTACACAAGAGCTACACTCTTTTTTAACAGGTGTAAGCCCTCTTCCTTAGGAACTCTTGAGCAAGAGGGCAGTGTGGATGCTCCGCAGGGATTTCTTGCGCAAGAAAGCCCTATGGCTAAAATGGCCATCAGAGCTTTCTTGCACAAGAGAGCGTCCACAGTGCCATGGGTGCTCTTGTGCAAAAGCACAGCTCACACATGGCAGTGTGGATGTTTTCTTGCACAAGACTTCTTGCACAAGAACCCTTGCACAAGATGTTCTTGCGCAAGAAGCCGCCAGTGTAGACATAGCCCTAGTGTGGTTCACTGTCCCATGCAGTGGCACCTAGACCACAGCAACAGATAAGACTAAGAGACCTCTACAGCAGGTCTAAGAGGCAAAATGGCTTTTAGCTCAAAGGGTAGAGGCTTCTATACGACCCTTCAGAGGTCCCAGGTTCAAAACTGCTCTGTGGTGGTTACACTTACATACTAATATTAGTTGTTTGGTAACAAGCAAGAGGAATTGGAAATTCCCATTGAGAAGACATTTGATATAACTGTCATTGCTGAAATCTGGTGGGATGACTTGTATGATTGGAATTTTAAAATCAGTGGTTACAACTGTGTATGAAGAATACAGTGGTTAAGAAGTCAGGGGATGGCACTGTAAATTGTTTTCATCAATAACTCAGAACCACAAGATGTTGAATGCATATGGATCAATTTGCTAACTAATAAAGTCGGAGGGGGGAGGGGAGAATATCAGTGAAGATCTGTTTCGGACCACCAAATGAAACCAGAGAACAGGATGATTTACTCTTCAAATAGTTGTCTGCAATTTTTTTTCAAACAGACTTCAACTGGGGAGACACACACTGTAGGGCTCATGCTGTCAACAGTAAAATCTTGACAGTTTTTAAAAACAAAAGGTAACGCACCCAGCATGAGATAGCTCTGTTTTCGATCTCATGATGCATAAATTCATCACTGGACTAGAAGATGGTATTTGCTTAAGGTCCAATGACCATGACCTAATTACATTCAATATGGGCAAACAGAGGATGGTATTTTTTCTTTTTTCCCCCCCATTGTCAGGCAAGCATCCACTATCTTTCTGTGTCTATAGATGGATGCAATCCATCCATTCTTTCTGCAGAGTCTCTCTTTCCTACTACCCTCTCCTGCCTTGAAATCTTCACCAGATTCTCTTCCTCCATGCTCAGGCTACGAAACTTCTTCCGAAAGAGATCATCCACAACAAACGCGCATGTTTTGAAAGAGAGTGTCCAGGCTGATTGGATGGTCCCTCTCATAAAAGGCCACCCAGAACCACTTGAGCCAGGGCTTTAGGTCTCCAGTTGCTTCTGAGTGCTGGTGCCAGAGCCTTGCAGAGACATGCACTTAAAGGGACCCCTTCCTCCCCCCCCCCCCTCCGGACAGCCGTTTCTCTGATTCTGCTGTGTGCTTGCCTACCTCTTTGAGGGACAGCAAGGCTCTCGCAGTGCCTGCTGTCGTTGCCCTGCTTTTTTGGATGCCACAGCTTTTTCCTTTGAGCCATGGAGCCAGAGCTTCCCCTGGGCATGCAATGGCCCCACACGGCCAGGCTGCAGTTTTTGAAGCCCTTTGTGCCAGCTGCCTTCCTGGTCCTGCACAAGCTCGACTCCAAGCTCATTCTGAGGACCCTCTCCCTGGGTACAGGAGCTACATTCTGGCAGGCTCAACACCAGTTCCGACTGGTGGGACCTGTTGGTCATAGAGCGGTGGAACAACCAGAAGTGGATCCAAAACTTCCACATGCGGAAGGCCAGCTTTTTGGAGCTGCGTGCCTGGCTCGCCCCTGCTCTCTGGAGGCGTGACACCCACCTGCGGCCCACCATCCCCCTGGAGAAGCGGGTCGCAATCACCCTCTGGAAGCTCGCCACCCCTGACAGTTACCGGTCAGTGGGCAACCAGTTCGGCGTGGAGAAGTCCACCATCGGGGCCCTCCTCATGGAGGTAAGGCACTCTCGTGCTACAGTCCCTGCACGGGGGCGGGAGGAGTCTTGTTAAAGGGGCATCCTTGGGAAAAGGGGCTTGGGGGCTGTAAGGGTGGAGTGGGGGGGAAGCCCTGTCCCCGGGGGTTGTGCCACCCCAGCCTCACACAGGCCTGCTGCTGGGGAGCGGGGAGGCCTCATAGGGGGTGGCTCCTGGGCTGTTTGAAGGCGGCTGGGGTGGGAGGGGAATGGGCACCTCGAAGAGCTCAGGCACTCCCTCTCTCATCTGTGGGAGAACAAGGCCAGCTGTGGCCTGTGTTGCGGGCCATGCCTCACAGGGGCTCCAAGGTGCCCAGGGGACCGTGCTGCCCGCTTCCCAACTGCCCCCTCCCTGGCTCAAAGACAAGCAGGCAAGGGAAGTGTCCAGCCACAGTGGGATCCCCTGGGCGGCAGAGGATCCGGGATCAGCCTGGCCCTCCCTGGGGTCTGCACACGCAGCTGCAGCTCTCAGCACTGTCCGCAGGAGCAGGTGGTGACTCACACGTGCAGGCAAGCCTGCATGCTGTGTGCAGCATTCCTCGGGGTGTCTGGGGTCATGCCTGCGCCCTGCGGCTAGCCTGCTTCCAGCCATGGCAGGTGCTGGGAGGCCCCTCTACCCCGGAGGATGAGAGTTGCCTCCCCTGAGCCGGGCAGCAGGATCCCACCCATGCTCAGGGGCTGCCTGCTATGTCCGCGTGCCACACACTTATGCTGCACGTGGTTGCACGTGTGCAGACTACAGCACGATGTCCAGCCCAAGCAGCCTGAGTGACACTTGCACCCCACCCCCTGCGTGCCCACCTCCCCCACCCTGTGTGTGACAAACTGAGACCACTCACCCACAGATCCCTCCCCAGTATCCAACGAGGCCTGGGAGATGTCCTCACAGATCGGCACTGGCTCCAGGGACAGAGTGATGGTCTCCCTCTCTTCCTCCTACTCCTCCTCCTCCTCCTCCTCCTCCAGCTGGCCCTGGTCCTCCTGCTCCTCCTCTGCCGTGACCTCCGGCTGGATGACAATGGGGGTCTCAAGGCTGGACTCCCCAACAATGGGTGGGGAAGACATTTCCCTGCCCCCCAGGATTTTGTGCAGCTCCTGATAATAGGGGCAGGTGTGGGGTCCTGCCCCTGAGCGGGAGCTGCACTCTCTGGCCCAGACATATCCCTGATAGAGCCCTTTTACCTTACTCCAGACCTGTTCCAAGGTCCAGGATGGGTGTCCACCCTCCACCAAGGACTCGGCCATGCGCTCGAATATGTCAGCATTTTGGCGCTTGGAGCAGAGATCCTGCAAGGTGTCCTCCTCACCTCACAGCTCGAGGAGGGACAGGATCTCTGCTTCGGACCTGGAGGGTGTGCGTCTCTGGGTCTCCCTGGGTGGGTCCTGGGACCCCTGTGGCTGCTCCCTGCGAGGGCCAGGGGAGTCTTGGGGGGCTTGAGGCTCTGCCATGGGTGGCAAGACCTGTGGCAGGGAGAGCCGCGCGGTGAGTTGTTGCTTTCAGGCTGGCTTCCTGCCGCAAGGCTTGTCCAGGGTGCCTGCAGCTTTAAGAGGTGCCAGGAGACAGGAACTATAGAGTTGTGATTATTTTGGACGGAGTGGCCATCAGGGCACCTGTATTGTTTCCTGGAGGCCGCCTCTTCCGAAAAAAATCCCTCCTCCCCGTCCACACACACCTTTTTCTGAAAGAGCTCTTTCAGAAAAAGGCTTCTTCCTTATAGAAAGAGGATTACCAATGCTGGTAAAACCCCTCTGTTCTTTCGATTTACTTCCGGATTGCAGTGTGGACGTAATGCAGGTGTTGTCGGAAAAAAACGGCCATTTTTCTGACAAAACTCTGTAGTGTAGAGCTGTAGACATACCCTTAGTGTCTGAACTAACAAAATTTTGCATCCTGGATTTTGTCAGCCACATCACAGACTTTGACTTCTGTCTTAATGCTTTCATCTCAGAACGTGTCCCTTCATGTAAGTCCTCTTTTGTGAGGCAAAGACATTTAATCTCAAACACCTGCTGGTATGGAACCTACTGTCTCCTTTACCACTCATACTTGTGCACCATACAGCATTGCAGGATGAACCATTGTTGGACTTTCAGTTTGTGGTATATGCTTGTCATGCCCAGGATCTGAGATGAATTCCACATCCTCTTCCAGCATTCCCCAGCCTGGTCTGTGCCTTACATTGAAGGCCATTGTCTTTCATCGCCCAGCCACCTCAGTAGTTGAAATGCTCAGTCTGGTTCATTCATGCTCTTTTAACCTCTATGGTCAGATTTGCTGTGCTATCTCAGTTAACCCACATGACCTCAATCTTAGCTCTCTTACTATGACATTACATATGGCAGTGTCTTGTTCTGGAATGAACTCCAGATCAGTGACGGTCTGTCATTGTCTGACCTGTAACACAAAGTGCCTCAAAAGGCTTGCCTGCTGTCATTCCTGTTGTCTGAAAGCTCCCAGCCTGCATACAAGTCTACACAGAGTGTCTGTGGGTAAAACAGCTCCGACTCCAACAGCCTGATTGTCACATTACAACCACACTCTGTTTACACCTGGCAATATAACCGCCAACACACGCCCAGTCACAAATTTCCCCAAAACCATGTGAGCTGCAAAGTCCAACCCACTTCTAGATCTTGGAGAGAGATTTAAATTCATTCATTCCTTTAAAGGTACAATGCTCAGCTGTTTGCCATTTTAATTGTAACATGCAATTTAAATCAAACACAATTCTGGAGCACTTTTTAGATAAAGCATAAAATCTGTTTATTAACAAAAGGGGGTAGGATTTGATGTGTGTTCTAGAACTAGAAATGGTTACAAGCAAATAAAAGTGAAAAACGCCTACTAGAGGCTAAGAGTAAACCAAACAAGCTACATCCTTTGTTCAATGTACTTTTCTTAACTTCCAACAAGAAGGCTGACAAACTCGTCTGGTCAAGATCATCCACAAAGTCTGAAGTATTAGGTTCCTTTCTCAGCTTAGACGAAAGATCGCACGGGGTTCTCTGCCCCACTCTTTGTAGAGCAGTGAATCTTTGACATGTATTCTTCTCAAGATTACCCCCCAAAGTAAAGTTCATTCAAGCTATGAGGAATGTGACATGAAGTCTCCTGCTGAAGGAAGTTCCATGCTGGTGTTGTGGTCCACTGGTGTTTGCAAGAAACAGACCAATTTGTATTTTAGCAATCTACTCCCCCTGCTGTCTTGATGGTCTTCTTTACCTTCTATGTAACTTGCAATCCCATTGTCTTTTAAAATACTTAGAGGTGTTCCTTTGTCTAGGATGGATTAACTTTAGCCCTGCCTAGGAGACACACATGGATCATTTCCAATCAGTTTATAATTTTGAATGGGTCCTTCATACATGCACCATGCAATAGGAATGATCTCTGTGTTGCTAGCTTTCTGTTGACATCTCACATGACACCCTTTGATATAGTATGTGGTATTAATGAGCTGAGTTATGCCAGTGAGGCCAGCTGAAACTCACCACCAGATACCATCGAACCCCTTGCCCTCTTGCATTGAAACGCTGTTAGGTCACACATCAGTGCACAAGCAGCTTCTCACCTTTTCCCAGGGGGACATTGGTAGCAGGTCGAGGGTCAGCTCCTGATGCAATCTGGCATATGCTTCAAAGGGGCTTCTCATGCCAAAACATGCCAGGCTCTCTGCTGTAGGTGATCTATACAGGGCACTCACCATAGTCATGAAATCCTCAGACATGCCATATTTCTTCAGCATTGGTGTGAGCATCCTCCTGTATGCTTCATCGTTTGTGTTTTCGAGGGCTACAAAAGTCCAGAACTTCTTCTCTTGTTACTCTAAATGCTTCTCTGGCACTTTCCAAATTACAACCATGGCACCTATGGTTCTTGTTCTTTCCTAAAACTGAACTGTTTGTGGAGAGGCTCTGCCATTGTCCTAATCCTAGACTCCAAAGCAACATTTCAGTGAGAGCCATGGGACAGAAGCCCTGAGCCCCCATTTGGTGCTCTGAGAGCCAGAAGCCCCGACTCTCCCTCTGACTGGTGCCATAACCCTCCCACCCATAACTCTGAGGTTCTGCTGTATTAACTTTTTAACTTTTAGGTGCCTGTAGAATGTCCATGCCCTATTGTGCCTAACTGGAAATCCAATCCTGATTTCAGTGCATATATTCCATGTGACAATAACTTTTATTTCATGATGATTTCTGCATCCATGGGAGCTTCCCCTGCATACTGTGATCAAGACAGGCTTGCACCAATCTTTGGGAATTCTCATCCCACCATTTTGCTCTGACTACTCTGGTCATCCACTTCATGCCTTTCTTGCCCAGGACTATCATCAGATCCAGTGTCACTTCATCAGGTCCTACTGCCTTCCCATTCTTCATTATATGCATTGCATTTCTAACCTTCTCTGCCATTCTGTCAGACCCAGGCCCATTAAAATCTTATGTTGGCAAGGGGGTTGCTCATTTTAAGAGAGACAGAGTATTATTTCCACCTCTCCTCCACTTGTTCATGTGTCACACTAATAGTTACCCTGCATCATCATTTACAAATGGTCTTGCAATACTATCTTCTTCCCTTTGCATCTCCTTTTTGCATGCTATAAACCTTTATGCCTGTCTACTGTGCATAGGTTACAAACTTGGTGTATAGGTCAGCAATGGCACTCTTTGGTCCTCTTCACTGCCTGCTTGGCAGCTCACATTGTGACGAAAAATAAATGGACACCAGGAATGGTAACACACATAAACCCGGAGGGGAACATTTTAATCTACCTGGACATTCAACAATGGATTTAAAAGTAGCTATCCTTCTACAAAGGATTACAGAGAGAGACTAGTTAATTAGTCACCCAATTTCAGAGAGAGACTAGTTAACGCATTACAAAGGCAATTTCCCCAGACTTTGACATTTGCTTAGTCATATCAAATGCTATGAATGGGACACATCCATCCTATTTGGCTTCATTAACACAGGTCCTACAATTGTGCTGCCTCGTCCCCCACTATGCCCTTGCCCCCTCCTCCCACAAGCACTCACCAACTGCCCAGAAATGGACCCAGCACACATAGAAGGTGATGGTGAGTAGGACTCAGGAGGCTGTGTCTTGGAACTACCTGCCTGCCAACCTCAGCAGAGGGGAACACAGGCAAAACAAGGAAGCCTTCTCCCTTCCTGACAGCTTAGCAGCCATTGCTGGCTTCACTGGCTCTGACTTAGAAGCAGTTAAAATCTAATTCCAGTTCTTCACTACATTCTACTTCAAAAGTTACATTGAAGATTCTTCTTTCCAATAAAAAAATCTTGAAACTAAATTTGACACATCTGGGTCTAAATTGCACGCTTTCCAATAAAATTGTTCAGAAAAATGCATTATAATATATGGAGAGGGAAAATGCAGTAAGCTCACAATGAGATGAAGGATTTTCTGGTACTGAATGATTGCACTAAAGTGCTATTTGGAGCACTTCTCCAAAGTAACGTGCTCATTCACTTGAGTTTATGGAAAATTTTGTTAAGTCTACAAATGGATTTGGGGTATTATTGAATCTTTCTGTTGTGGCTTCTGTCACTTATGGTTTCAACTGTTTGGGTTGTTTTACTTCACTGATTTCAACTGATCCTCTTTTAAACACACTGGGCTCAATCGAACAGCAGCAGCTAGAAAGCAGTCTTGAAGGGATATGTGTGGTTTTACCCTCTGACATGCAGGAACCTTTGAATGGTGCTAGCTGTTTCTAGTGGGGTCAATTTTTTGGAGCTAACCACAATTTTATATGTTTCTCAAAAACAAACAAAACCTATTCTTCCATGTGATTTATTATTTTATTCCTGTACTTTTTCTATTGAAGGAGTTCATTTACTGGTAATTCCCAAATTTAGTAAAAGTAAGTAGAAGGAAATCAGTGAGAACAGCTGCTTTCCATGTTACCGTCTGTGTAATAAGTTATTCAGCTCTTAAAATGATTTTTATATTCAGTTTGAAAGCAAAGTTCATGCCTGTGATAGAATTCACACATATCAATTATTACTACAGTAATAGTTTGCAATTATATAGTTTTGGAGCCACAAATATTTTCATGTATAGAAGAAGAGAATCACATTGCTGTGCAGTCCAGGTATGACAGAATCATCTATGGGATATCTTAAATATTTTACCATCTCCCTAACCTGACTCTCATAACATCTTCAGTGCTTCCTCTGTAAGGGTATGTCTACACTACAATGTTAGTTCGAATTAACGGACGTTAGTTCGAACTAACATTCATAGCTGCTACACTAGCGCTCCGCTAGTTCGAATTTGAATCGAACTAGCAGAGCGCTTAGTTCGAACTAGGAAAACCTCATTTTACAAGGATTAAGCCTAGTTCGAACTTACTAGTTCGAATTAAGGGGTGTGTAGCCCCTTAATTCGAACTAGTGGGAGGCTAGCCCTCCCCAGGTTTCCCTGGTGGCCACTCTGGCCAACACAAGGGAAACTCTATGCCCCCCTCCCGGCCCCGGACCGCTTAAAGGGGCACGGGCTGGCTACGGTGCCCGTGCCAGGTGCAAGCCTGCCAGCACCCAGCCAGCAGACCCTGCACCTGGCACGGCACAGAGCCACCCACCCGATGTCCCCCAGCCCACTCCCTCTTCCCGGGACCAGGCTGGCGGCTCCCGGGAGCTCGCCCTGGACCGCAAGAGGCGGGCACCTTCCTGGGCTAGTGCGGACATCGTGGACCTCGTCCACGATCTCCGCACTAGGCACAGGAAAGTGGCCGGCTAGAGCAGGAGAGCTGCCAGCCTGGCCACCCAGGAGCAGGTGTGCATGAAAATCAAGGGGGTCCACTGAGACCCCCGACCCTGAGCTCTGAGCTTACAATGGCTGTCCTGGGTCAGACCAAAGGTCCATCTAGCCCAGTAGCCTGTCTGCCGACAGCGGCCAACCCTAGGGACCCTGGAGAGGATGGACCGAAGACAGTGACCAAGCCATTTGTCTCGTGCCATCCCTCTCCAGCTTTCCACAAACCTTGGGCAGGGACACCACTCCTACCCCCTGGCTAATAGCACTCCATGGACTCAACCTCCATGACTTGATCTCACTTCCCTTTAAACTCTGTTCTAGTTGTAGCCTTCACAGCCTCCTGCAGCAAGGAGTTCCACAGGTTGACTATTTGCTTTGGGAAGAACAACAACTTTCTCTTACTAGTTTCAAGCCTGCTACCCATTCCTTTCCTTTGGTGTCCTCTAGTCCTTCTTTATGGGAACTCATGAAGAACTTTTATGAATGCACCCTCTCCACCCAATCCCTGCTTTTAGAGACCTCTATCCTGTACCCGCTCCATCTCCTCTTTTCTTAGCTGAACAGTCCCAGTCTCTGTAGCCTCTCTTCATCTGGGACCTGTTCCCAACCCCTGATCATGTTACTTGCCCTCCCCTCTCCCAGCCTTTCTCTTCCCCTCTCCCACCTCCTTTTCCCAGTCTCCCCCAGTTTTGTTCAATAAAGACAGAGTCAATGTTGGAAGAAACGTTATCTTTATTTTGTACATCAATAAGAAGGGGGGCTAGGGAAGGGTAAGTGGAAGGAGGTGAGGGAGGAATGGGGTACGAGCCCCCGATGGGGAGGACTGGGCTGGCTCTGCGGGCTTCTGGGGGTGGAAGCTCTCCTGCAGCCCTCCGATTGCCCCCTCTCCCCAGATGGCAGCCTGCGGCAAGTGCAGCCGGGCTGATGGCCGAGTGGTGTGATGTGCCCAGTGTGGGTACTCCGGGCAATCCAAGCCAGGACTGCTTTGCAAGCGGGACACCCCTTAGAACTGTCTGTCCGGGGTGGGGGTCGGGACCCTTTAAGCGCAGCCCTCGGCTAGCCTGAGACAGCATCTCCACGCTCTATGTCCTCCTCTGATGCCCTGCCGGCACTGCTTCCGGCCATCCTTAAGCCCTGTTCAGGGTCCACTCAATGTGGACTTGCTAGTTCGAATTAGCAAAACGCTAATTCGAACTAGTTTTTAGTTCTAGACGCGTTAGTTCGAATTAGCTTAGTTCGAATTAACTAATTCGAACTAAGTTAGTTCGAATTAGTGCTGTAGTGTAGACGTACCCTAAGACTCTGATTTAATAAGGTGTTTAAGCATATACCCAACAATAAGCAAATGTGTAGTAGTTTCACTAAAATCAGCAGGACTTCTCAGTTTTTACAGTTAAAGGCTTGAGTATCTTGCTGAGTGAGGGTGTAAAAGAGGAGTTTGATCTCAAGGAGTTTAAGGAGATTGGAATATCATCCTAGTCCTTGGAGGTGATGATCCATTCAAGTCAGGAATGAGGCACATTGGTGGAGCAGTATAAGGAAGCTGGCATTGCTTACATGTTCATAGTGACAGACAAGGTCTCATTCATGTTGTGCAATGCAGCTACATGGGAGGACTTATGTTCCCAGTTCAGTCCCCCAGTACATATCACAAGTGCTGCACTCACTGTATTCAGTGCCTGTCATGCCGATCAATATTGCCTCTGTGTTCCCGCATCTCTTTGTCTATATCCACTTGTCTCCTCGTGTACTTAGATTGTCCATCTATCTGGTCCATGTACAGGGCTCATAGGCATTACAATAACAATATTTAATAATAAAGAAACAAGCAGCTAATACCCTTTAATATATCTTGAGCTATGACATCCTCTGGTAATAAAATCAAGTGTTAAGTGTATTTACTGATATATATTGTCCAACAAACACCTGTCAAGGATGATCTAGATGGTGCTTGGTCCTGCCATGAGTGCAGGGGACTGGACTCGATGACCTCGTGAGGATCCTTCCATTTCTAGTGTTCTTTGATTCTATATATCAAGTAATTGGATCAGATCCTTATCTGATGTAAGTCCTGATGACAATGGAACTATGACTGTTTACAACAATCAGGGATTTCACCATTTTTTGCTATTAGGTGAAGTCTGTGTGCTTCATGCAGTAGCAAATACTGCATAAAGAAGAAACTCTGTCCATTGAAATTTAATATCTAATCTGAGGTAACTTTTTAGAATTTGGCATCAGTGTGGAATAATTCATATCCCTTTTAGGTTTGATTGACTTTAAATAATCCGCTATTCTTATTACAGTAAAATCACAATATCTTACCACCAAATCCTGAAGTCCTTACCCAAGATTAGCTCAGGCAAAACTGCTATTGAAGTAAAGGACCTGGAGAAAAACATAAAATCACCACTTATTTGATGACACAAAGATGGAGGAGCAATAAATAATGAAGCTAGATTAATTTAGTCTGGAAAAAAGGTGTAATTTTTTTTAAAATAGGTAAAGTAGCCATTGGAAAAGTCTACTAAGGATCACAATGTATTCTCCATCCTTGACAATTTTAAAATCAAGTTTGGATATTTTAAAAAATGCTCTAATTTAAAAATAATAATTAAAAATAGTTTTTGGGGGAAGTCCTATGGCCTCTGCTGTACGGGGGGACAGACTAAATAATTCCCCATCTCTTACCTTGGTGTCTACCAATCTAGTCTTAACTAGCTTTTTTTGTCTTTAACTATAATGATTAGTTCTCTTGTCTTTTTTTGGTTGTCTTTGTCCTTGCTTTGCTATTGATTTACTTATTTCTGATAATGAAGGCAGAGGTGGATGTTGAAAACAATCCCAGTCCCCTTGCTCTGATCATCCAGATTACACACACACATACACATACGTGCGCGCACGCGCACGTATGCACAAACCCACTATACAGTATTCCTCAGATTAATTTTGTTTTTAAATTTTGTTCTGGTACTCTAAAAAAAATCACTTTCAAACAATGCAAGACATATTCTCTGTATAATCCAAATAGTGCTACAAGTATCAATCTAAAGTTCACGTTTTTGTCACATCAAGACGACTGTGATTAATATTAAACCTTTAAAATATATTCCACTTCAATATCTGTGTAATAAATATTTATACATTTAATACAGTGAGTGGAGGAACCTTAAAATAAAGGAAGAGAAGGTAGCTCATCAAAATACTTTTTCCTTGTAAGTGCTTTTACCTGAAACATGTAAAACATTTCTTACAAAAAGTGAGACCTTTCTGAAAATGCTGCAAACTGTCATTTACATTTGGTTCCTGTATTTGCCTTGGACTACAAGGGCTACTGTATATTTTCCTTCCAATGTGTAAATGCTCACAATGTGAATTACACACAAGCTTCCACAACAAATTATAGTCTTAAATCTATTATTTTCTTGCCCAGAAGAGAGAACATCATTTCCATGATGCTTGTAATTGTCAGTTTGGACAGGAAAAAATGAAATAAGTAAACTTTACAGATACAAGGTGCTGTTGAAATGCAATGCTTTTGACACCATGTAACGTTTTTGTTGGTGTGGAGTACCACACTTTAAGTCTGCACTGAAGAAACTAATCCAATCACAAAGGAGAATTGTGTGAGGGGTAGTGTTCTGTTTTAATAGGTGGGTTTTTGTTTAGTTTTAATGTGCACCCCACAGTGTGTGCACAGTAGAGAAGGCAGGTTATAAAAATGTAACTGGCATTTGGAGTTGTAGGTGGTAAATATATGTGTTTTTAATGCCTGTGGCTATGTCTACACAGCAACATTATTTTGGAATAACTAACTGTGACGGGACAGCATCGCCCCGCACCGCGACTCCCGCCGAGCAGGCGCTGCTAGGCATCCAGGTGGAGGCAGCCCAGTGCTGCGCGGCGTGTTCTCATGCCGCGCCGGGGCTGACAGAGCCGGCCGATGCGCTGGCGGCAAGCCCGAAGCGCGGCGGCAGGAGTGGAGATAGTGCGGGGGCGTTCCCCCGCCCAGGGAGCCCTGCGTGTCAGGAAAACTGCGGCGGAGCCGGCCAGCCCCGCCCATGCCGATGACGTCATGGAGGGCTTGAGTGGTGGGACGCTTGAAAATGCAGCCGCCATGGCAAAGGGGGGAGAGAGAGAGGATGGGTGGCCGGGTGGAAGCTCTGGGGGGTGGTACCACGAGCCGGCACCTGAGGGCCCGGTGGGAGCCCCAACCGGCAGGCGGGACCTATCCCCTGATTGCTGGGTGGAGCAGCGCCGGCAGCCTGTCAGCCAAAGGCAAGGTGAGCCTCCCGGCGCTGGAGGGCCGGGGGCGGGGAAAGGAAGCAGCCCAGGGCAGAGCCCCTTAGGGCTGGTGGGCTGACGCGTTACGGCAGGATGCCCCGTCAGCCGGACCGGAGCTAGACTGTTCCGTGTCCTTAGGGCCCTGGGCTGGGGCCTGTGAGTGAGGGTGGACCCGGACCCCCTTTTTCTCCGCCCCATGGCCGTGGGAAGAAGCCGAGGCTAGAGAAGTGCCCCAACGACCCGTAGTAGGGGCACGTGGGTGACATTAAGGCTACACCCCCAAAAGGGGGAGGGGCAGCAGGTACAGTCGGGCGAGACTGGTATACTAACATTATTCCAAAATAACGAAGAGTGCACCTACACAGCAAGCCATTATTTCAAAATAATGATGAGCTGGAGGACTTCTTACTCTGACTCCTGTAACCCTCATTTCACAAGGAGTAAGGGAAGTCGAAGGAAGAGTGCTTTTCCTGCTATGTAGACAGCGCCAAATGCCGAATTGAGCTATTTTGACTTCTTCTCCACAATTGACGTAGCTGAAGTTGTGTAGCTTAATTCAACTTTTGCTCTGCTGTGTAAAAGTGCCCTATGAGAACGAGCCTTTAGAGTTACCTGTCATAGCACCACCTGATGACAAGCAATGATATTACAACATTCACTCCTTACTATCAGGGGGTATGTCTACACTACCCCGCTAGTTCGAACTAACGGGGTAATGTAGGCATACCGCACTTGCAAATGAAGCCCGGGATTTGAATTTCCCGGGCTTCATTTGCATAAGCGGGGAGCCGCCATTTTTAAAACCCCGCTGGTTCGAACCCCGTGCAGCGCGGCTACACGGGGCACGAACTAGGTAGTTCGAGCTAGGCTTCCTAGTTCGAACTACCGTTACTCCTCATTTCACGAGGAGTAACGGTAGTTCGAACTAGGAAGCCTAGTTCGAACTGCCTGGTTCGTGCCCCGTGTAGCCGCGCTGCACGGGGTTCGAACCAGCGGCGTTTTAAAAATGGCGGCTCCCCGCTTATGCAAATGAAGCCCGGGAAATTCAAATCCCGGGCTTCATTTGCAAGTGCGGTATGCCTACATTACCCTCCTAGTTCGAACTAGGAGGGTAGTGTAGACATACCCTGGATTTCTAGTGTTACCACCAGTCTTGGAAACCCGACGGCTGTTGAACTCATAGCTCAAGACTCTACTTGGCCCCTTTCCAATGCAGTAAATTGGAATAAGGCTTCTTATACCATCTTCTCCCACTCCCTCATTCACCCATCCTTGGCTCGGCAGAATTTGGTCCACAACACTTCTAGGAGATGGGTAAGAATTAATATCCCCAGTTTACAGATAAGCAGGACTGCCAAGGGGTGGGGGTGTTGTGCAAAGATGTCAGTTGCCTTGAAGACTGGCAATTTAAAAGGGCCGGGGGCTCTGGGCTGCCTCAGTCAGAGCCTAAGCCCTTTAAAAATCACTGCGAGAGCCTATGACAGCACTAAGGGCTCCCTGCCCCAAGTGCTGCCCTTTCCATTCAAGGCCCCACCCCTTCCAGGGATCTATTGCCTGGCCTGGTGATGTCTGTTGCCAGCCCTGCTGGTAAGGAAATGGAGGCACGGACAATAGCTTAACACACACATGAAATCCATGGCAGAGGAGGAAATAGTATGGCGATTTCTTGACTTTTAGTCCTGTGCCATATCTACAACATCATCCTTTTATTCTATTGCATTCTATTGAATTTGTTAAGTGCATGGAGACATAGAATGCCAATGTGCTTAGCAAAGTGTCCTGTTCATGTGCTAGCAAAATGAATGGCCAGTGGAACTGTGCAAACAATAAAAACCTGCTAAGACCCCTGAGGTGAAAAGCACTGAGCAGTATCTTGACCTGCAAGAGGTCACACTGAAGCCCCTGAATCCATTCCCAGAGTAACAAATGATTAAGGGAGAGGGTAGAATCTGACCCTTAATGATTATTTATTTGCTTATGAATTGATTCATTTATTTTTAAAACTGTTCCTGTTGCATTGATTTTGTATGGAGTTTAGAATTGCCGCAAGGCTCAGGGAGCCACAAGCAATGGACCTTTCTATGACATCTGATGGTGTCATGAGGATTAGGAAATTATTGCACAAGAGCTACAAGTTGAGTTACTGGAGTTGCATGGCCACGAGGGGAGGTGAAAGCATTTTATCAGAAAACAGCAGGAAATCAGGTTTAATTACATCCCAACTACAGGAGTTGGCTCAGACACTTGCTCACTTAACAGGCTGAGGAAAATGATGTTAAACTGAAATAGTTCTAATGATGGATAAAGTTGGTGCTGATAAGAAAAGGCAGGTTTCTCAGAACCATGTGGGAAGCCTACTGTATATTGCTGCATGGTTGTGGGGAGCATACAGAGAAGGGGCTTATGACAAAAAGAGGAGGAAGAAGAGAGAAATTATCTGAAGGAACAGAGAGACGCTTAAAAGTATAAACCTGTTGCTTCCTGTTGTTACATTCCTATTTCATTCCTAGGAGCTACACTAGTGCTCCGTTAGTTCAAACTTAATTCGAACTAACGGAGCGTTTAGTTCGAACTAGGTAAACCTCATTTTATGAGGATTAAGCCTAGTTCGAACTAGCTAGTTCGAATTAAGGGCTGTGTAGACCCTTAATTCGAACTAGTGGGAGGCTAATGCTTCCCAGGTTTCCCTGGTGGCCACTCTGGCCAACACCAGGGAAACTCTATTGCCCCCCTCCCGGCCCCGGAGCCCTTAAAGGGCCACGGGCTGGCTACACAGTTTGTGCCAGTTGCAAGGCTGCAAGCACCCGTGCCAGCAGACCCTGCACCTGCCACAACATGAGCCAGCCATCCGAGGGCTCCCAGCCCTCCACTGCTCCCCAGGACCAGCCTGGCGGTTCCCAGGAGCCTGCCCGGGGGCGCAAAAGGCGGGCGCCCGCCTGGTCAAGTGCGGAGATCGTGGACCTCATCGAGGTTTGGGGGGAAGCCTCCAATGTCCACGATCTCCGCACTAGCCACCGGAACGCGGTCGTCTACGGCCGCATGGCTGCCAGCCTGGCCGCCAGGGGCCACCAGCGCAGCCGGGAGCAGGTCCGCTGCAAAATTAAGGGCCTGCGGCAGTCCTACTCCCAGGCCTGCCAGCCAGGGGCCGACCCAGAGGCCTGCCCCCACTTCCACGCCCTGGACCGCCTCCTGGGGGCTCATGCCATCCCTGCCCCCGGGGACGTGATTGACCCCGGGGCAGAGGGACCGCTCCTGGAGACGGAGGAGGAGGAAGAGGGCTCTGAGAGCCAGGAGGCTGCCGCCAGCCTGCCCGGGACCTGGGACCCCCGAGGCACCCCACAGAGCCGCTCGCCTGTGTCGTCCGAGGCCGGGGAGGCGTCCACCTGTGAGTACCCTCGTGTTCCCCTTATGTGTACGGGGGGCTGGAGCGAGAGGGAGCCCCGGGACCGTGCGCCTGGGCCTTGCCCACCAAGGAGCAGCAGCTGGGGATCCTGCAGGGGCCCTGGCCTTGCAGAGGGGAGCTGGGTTTCACACACCTGGGCCCCTGGGGTAATTGACCGCTGGTCTTGTTGCACCACAGCCACAGCACCTGGGACTGCAGGGCACACCATCCCATCTGCAGCAGCCGCCCGCGCCCGGGCAAGCAGGAGAGCCAGGAACCTGGAGGAGTACCAGAGGCCGCACCTCCGGTTCCTGGATTAACAGCTCCGTCTCCAGGACCACTGGGTCCAGGAGGACCTGAGGCTGCGCCGGAGGAGTCTGGAGGCCCTGGAGGAGCAGGGCCGTGCCCTGCGAGGCCACCTCCAGAGCCTGCTCGACCGCTTCCCATTTCCTCCTCCTGCTGCTCCACCTGCTCCTCCTGCTCCTCCTGCTCCCCCTCCTGCTTCCTCCACACACCCTGTCCCTCCTGCCCCCCCCTCCACAACCATTTCCCACCGACGCCCCCGGACCCGCAGTGTGGCGAGACGGGAGAGGCAGCCGGACTCCCACCCCTGAGCTTTCCTTTCCCTTCCTCTCTTCCCTCCCCTTCCAGCTCCCTCGTCCCAGGTTTCCCCCTCCCCTCTCCCACCCTCATTCCTCCCTTCCCGCACCCAGTTATGTTAAATAAACAGACGTTTATGTTTCAAAAACAGGTGTCTTTATTTGACAGTAGATAGGGAGGGGAAAGGGAAAGGGGGGGTAGGGTGGAAGAAGGCCCCAGTGGGGCATGCAGGGAGAGGTCAGTCCTCCTCCTCCTCCACCAGGAAGCTCTCCCGCAGGGCTTCCCAGATCCGGACGGCCCCCCGCTGGGCTTCCCGGATGGCGGCGGTGCGGGGCTGACCGTAGTGTCCAGCCATGCGGTCAGCCTCAGCCATCCAGGCTGGCAGGAAAGCCTCCCCCTTTCGCTTACACAAATTGTGGAGCACACAACATGCCGCCACCACGGGAGGGATGTTGTGCTCGGCCAGGTCCAGACGGGTGAGGAGGCATCGAAAGCGGGCTTTCAGTCGCCCGAAGGCCCCCTCCACCACGATGCGGGCCCTGGTCAGCCTGGCATTGAAGGCCTGGCGGGAGGGATTGAGGTGCCCCGTGTAGGGCTTCATGAGCCACGGCTGCAGTGGGTAGGCGGCATCCCCCACCAGGCACACGGGCATGTCCACGTCCCCGACCCTGATGTGGCGGTCGGGGAAGAAGGTCCCGTCCTGCAGCCGCTGGCACACGGAGGAGTTCCGGTACACCCGGGCGTCGTGTGCTTTGCTGGACCAGCCCACATTAATGTCCGTGAACTGGCCCCGGTGGTCACACACGGCCTGCAGGATCACGGAGAAGTACCCCTTGCAGTTGACGTACCGGGACGCCTGGTGTTCCGGGGCACGGATGGGGATGTGCATCCCGTCGATGGCCCCCCCGCAGTTGGGGAAGCCAAGGGCAGCGAATCCCTGGATGACGGCGTCCGGGTCGGCGAGGCGGACCACCCTGCAGAGCAGCACCCGGTTGATGGCCTTGACCACCTGCGGAGAGAGACACAGCAAAGCGCCAATCAGTGGGGCGCCCGGGTGGCTGGGAACGTTCGTGCCCTGGCAGTGCCCCGCGCCCCACTCCCGGTAGCAACCCCCCTGGCGGCGTGTAGTACGGCCGGGACAGACCGACCCCTCCGGAGCGGGGCGCTTTCGCCTCCTCCTGCCCCCCCTTTGTCCCTGGGGTGGCCCATCCCCTCCTCGCAGCCCTCCTCCCCCCCGGCTCGGTGGCCGACGAGTGCCGTACCTGCATGAGCACCGCTCCGACGGTGGATCTCCCCACGCCGAACTGGTTCCCGACGGATCGGTAGCTGTCCGGCGTGGAGAGCTTCCATAGGGCGATGGCCACCCGCTTCTGGAGGGGGATGGCGGGCCTCATGCGAGTGTCCCTTCTGCGCAGGGCAGGGGCGAGCCACTTGCAGAGCTCCAGGAAGGTGTCCCTTCTCATCCTGAAGTTCTGGGTCCACTGTCGGTCCTCCCAGCGCTCCAGGACAATGCGGTCCCACCAGTCGGTGCTGGTGTCCAGATGCCAGACGCGGCGGGGCACGCCGGTGCCGGGGCACCGCCGCGGCTCCTCCACGGCCCCCAGGGCGGCCAGGCGGAGAGGCAGGGGGCTGACATGCACCAGGTGGTGCCAGGCAGCCTCGAGCCATTGGTGGCAGGCTTGCAGCAGCAAGTCCAGAAAGTGCACCAGAAGGTGCAGGGCGAACTCTGGCTCCATGTTGCCACCTGCGGCGGCCCCCCCCGAAGGGAAGCACCGACACAGACGGGCACAGAGACCAATGCTTTGCTGTCCCTCGGCGAGGTTGGCAAGCAAGCAGGAAAAGCTGAGAACCGGCTGTCCAGGGGGGTCCCTTTAAGCTCGAGCCTCAGATAGCCTCAGACAGCAGCCACACAAAGCAACTACTGACCTGATGCCCTGCCAGAACCGGTTTCAGCTGCCCTTAAATGCCCCCCTGCGTCCAATCAGTGTGGACGCGCTAGTTCGAATTAGCAAAACGCTAATTCGAACTAGTTTTTAGTTCTAGATGCGCTAGTTCGAATTAGCTTAGTTCGAATTAACTAATTCGAACTAAGTTAGTTCGAATTAGCGCTGTAGTGTAGACGTACCCTAAGATACTATTTAGGTCAATTTTTAAACAGTCTGTACAGCAAAAAGCACAAGGAAAGCTGGAGAAATTTCACAAGGAGTCCAGGTGTAATTGTGTATCAACACATTACCAATATTTATCCTAATAGAAAATTACCAGAATTTTTGTGGGATATTTCATGATGACTTTATCAAACCTGAGAGTTCATGAAAAGCATTATAAGAAACCTAAGGTGAATATTTATAGATCCCTGCTCAGACACAAAATTTATATCTGCATCCACATCCATATCTGCAAAAATGAGCCGTGGATATCCGCATTCATAGCCATGGATGTAGATATCTGCAGATTTGCAGGGCTCTAAATATTTAGAGTTCCAAAAATTGTTGATGGAAAGCATAGCAGTTTATTTAGAGACTGTATGATTCATATGCAAAATACCATCCGCAAAGTGATTCTTAAAATGTATCTTATGAATTTATACACCAATGTTCTTATCCAGAAAGTGAATCGCTTTGATCAAAAGCAATTATGCGTGCATGTGTGTGTGTACATACTTATGATATATTATTTGTAAATACAGTGTCACCTAGAAACTTCAACTGAAATCAAAGCCCCACTGGGCTAGATACTGCACAAATACATAGTAAAAGTACCTTAAAGAGTTGACAGTATAATTGACAAATGGAGGAAGAGAAAACAAAACTAATCCTAGATCTCCTGATTCTGCACTATTATAGAAGCTCAAAGATACAAACACCATCATTACACCCTGACTGGTCTACCAGACACCACGTGAAACCAGAAGTAACCGATCAGGTAGCCACAGAGGCCAAAAAAAGAAGCAAATATTATACTGTGCCTGTAATTTATCTTGAAGGTAGGCACATCCCTTGTCCACCCGCTCACCACCAGTCATGGGGCAGCTACAGACTGCCAGACCAAGACAGACTCCAGCTAGCAGAGCAGGAGCAATTCTGGGGGCTGTATTGGTTTCACACATTAGCCACCTGTGGTGGGGTTAAAACAGGCACAAGGGAGCCTGCACAGAGCCCTGGACAGTCAAGGGGAAGCTTTTAAAGTACCAATCAGGGTGTAGCTTTGCTGGAGCAGCCCTATATATAAGGAGCTGCCCAGAAGAAAGGAGACAGTAGGTCCTGACCTGGGAAGGGGCAAGAGTTGGTTCTTGGAGAGGCACTTTGAATAAAGCAGTGCTGGTCAGGCTTTGGGGGGCTAGAGAGGGAGGCTTCTGCCTGATGCCTGCCAGGCTGCTGGCCTTGCTACTAGGGTCAGGAAGGTGCAAAGAGTCACAGGGGAAGTGGCCCAGGGAACTAGAGGCAGTGAGAGGAGTAGAGGAGGGCAGAACAAGGCTGCCACCAGAGGGTCCTTGGGTTGGGACCCAGAGTAGTAGGTGGGCCTGGGTCC
The DNA here is from genome assembly GCF_052426305.1 of Pelodiscus sinensis. NCBI lineage: Eukaryota > Metazoa > Chordata > Testudines > Trionychidae > Pelodiscus > Pelodiscus sinensis. Next base: position 52,621,051 of record NC_143059.1, read on the forward strand.
CCCCACTTCCTCTTTGCATCACATCTTGCCACCAAAGTGTGGCCTATACAGACTCTGGCTTTCCCCTGAGACAGAGGGGCTCTGCTTGGAGGCCACAGCTGACCACAGTGGTGGGTGAATCACAGGACTGCTGATACCCTCCTGGGAGCAGGACATGGCCCAAAGAGACTGTATCTTGCCCTTGAGACTGAGGGGCTAGGCTTGAAGGCCACAGTCAGCCGCAATGGCAGCAGAATTGCAGGATTGCTTATTAACACCCCTCCCCCTGAAAAGGGATAAGGGACAGCTATAGTGGGCACTGCTGGAGGGCAATGTCCTGAAGAGGACGCCATGGTCTAGGAAAGACATGGGTCCAGAGTCCAACTGTGGATGGAGAGGAGTGATGGGGGAGATGCCAGCCAGAGGGAGGTGCCCTGCTGACAAGAGCTAATTCCCAGTCCTACCAACAGGAGGCTCTGTGGCAGTGAGTGCACCCCGTGACATCCCCATACTTCCATCTGGAACGGGGGGACACTGTTTTTATATTCACACACCGCAGAGAGAGGGACAAGCTTGCAAATTAATACCTGTGCTAAGTAGGGAGCTCAGCTGCTGCTGAAACCTGGCCTGGAGTGTCTGCTGCTAAATCTGGAGCCTGAACCGCACTTTGTTAAGAGTTAGAATCATTTCAGAGTTATGGACAAGCTCCATTCCCAACATGTCCATAACTCCAAGGTTCTACTGTATATGGCTTCCCTGTGCCTCAGTATGACTCAAGCAATGTTTTGGGGCAGCAGATTTTCTTTTACTTGTTTTGTAATTTGCCCAGTACACTTTTGGAAAAATAAAATGACAACATTACTGGCAGAGATGTAGCTTTAAAATAGCAGGAAAAGCATCAAAACCTGTCTTTCAGGAAATGGTAACATTAGTGTTGATAAAGGTATTCTGATTCACTATTCAGTTTCTCATTCATGGAGATATTTGGTACATCACTTTAATGGTTGGTGATGCACATATCGGTTTTAATATCAATAATGAACCATTTGGACGGCATTCAGAGTCAAAATAGGCCAAAAAATTACTACATGTCAGGATTTGTTGGTTGCCAAAAAGGTTGGAGTTACTTTAGCAGAAGAGTAAGCAGATGGTCCCAGAAAAGTGAGTGCATTCTTAAAACACTGAATTAGACTTGGACAGAATGGAGTCACATCTGCCAAGGTTTGCCGGCCAGAAGTATTGCAGAAAGCAGATATTGGAAACTAATGTGGTATTCTTCAGGCTCTTTCACTTAATATTGGTATTAGTAATCTAATTGGAATGTTCCCAAATTGCTAGGCATCCTTTTGGTTGGATAATTTGGAGGAAATAGACACAATTAACAGTTAGTAACTAGATACACAAATGAAGATTAGATCTGTCTAAAATATGCATTTTTAAATATGTCCTTTTAGATCATATACATTCATCTGGCCTGGAGCTGAAATGGTTGACATGCCTCAGGTATCTGATTCAGATTTCTTGCTACCAAAGGCCACAAAATAACCATGCTAATATAAAAACCCCTTTGAAAGGTTGACTTTTAAAGACCAGTCTCTTGAGCATATGGTTGGATTATTCTAGGAGTCTCATGTTTAGTAACATCAGAAGATTTCAGGGTTTAGGAAATACAACATCTATGCTATTGTATAATATAGTTTTGGTTTTTAAACCAGATGAGGGAGGATGGGTTAGAGGTGGAGGAGAGTTTAGAGTGGCCCTACCGGATGGGAGAGACTCGCTACTCTGTCCTCCACAGGGTGCGGCTGCTGTATCTGAGGGAGGAGTGCCCCTCCCCCACCGAGGCAGCTCCACGCATGGCAGTCCTGAGCTCCAAGGTGGGGCTCATTAAGCAGCTGCGGGGTTGTGCTACCACGCAGCTTAGAGGGAATCTTGACAGGGGTTTACATGGATGTGCAGAGCCAGAGATGCAAGGACCCTCATGCAAACACAAAGCTGTTTACTGTACATGAGATAGAACACTGCCCAAAATGTTCAGGAGATGTTCAAGGTGGGGATATAGTCTCTTTTCCAACCCCGACCCCCATAGCAGCCCATTGAACAGTACAGGCAGTCCCCGAGTTACGCGGATCCGACTTATGTCAGATCCGCAGTTACGAACGGGGTTCCTCTCCCTGGTCTCCAGCAGACCAGGGAGAGGAAGCAAAGCGGCGGAACACGTGGGCAGCGGACAGGGTTGTCCGCTGCCCACGCGCTCTGAGGCTTGGCTCTGCTTTGCCCCCCCCCCCCCGTCCCCCTGGTCTGCAGACCAGGGGGAGGAGGGGGCAAAGCAAAGCCAAGCCGCGGAGCGCCCGGCCAGCTGACAGCCCAGAGCGGCTGGGCTGTCAGCTGATCGCGCGCTCCGCGGCTTGGCTCTGCTTGGCTCTGCTTTGCCCCCCATCCCGTCCCCCTGGTCTGCAGACCAGGTGGATGGGGGGGGGGCAAAGCAGAGCCAAGCCGCGGAGCACGCGGGCAGCGGACAGCCATGGCGCGTCTGGGCTGTCCCGCTGCCCCCGTGCTCTGTGGCTTTGCTCCAGACACCTGTGGTACAGCAGCTGGGGCGCTGCCAGTTGGTCCCGTAGCGCCGCTCTGGGCGCTACTGGACCAACCGGGCAGCACCCCAGCTGTTCTGCCCCAGGCGTCCTGATTCAGCCACTGCTGGTCAGATTCAGCAGCGGCTGAATCAGGACGCCTGGGGCAGAGCAGCTTGGGTGCTGCTGGGTTGGTCCAGTAGCACCGAGGAGCGGCCGCGCTACTGGACCAACCCAGCAGCACCCCAGCTGCTCTGCCCCAGGCGTCCCCAAGTCAGCCGCTGCTGAAACTGACCAGTGGCTGACTACAGGAAGCCCCTGCCCCGGGCTTCCTGGAATCAGCCGCTGATCAGTTTCAGCAGCAGCTGACTTGGGGATGCCTGGGGTTCTTAAGTTGAATCTGTATGTAAGTCAGAACTGGCGTCCAGATTCAGCTGCTGTTGAAACTGATCAGTTTCAGCAGCAGCTGACTCTGGACGCCAGTTCCGACTTACATACAGATTCAACTTAAGAACAAACCTACAGTCCCTATCTTGTACGTAACCCGGGGACTGCCTGTATACTCGAATGAACAGTGGCACCAGTTGATGCACTAGAAAGCTGGGGAAGAGTATGGGTTTCTGTCAGCATGATCCAGCCTTGGCCTCTCCTGGACAAGTGCCATATTGCAGTGCCCCCCTAGACTCAGGGCAGACAAGCCTCACTCAACTATGTTGCACATCCTATATATTTTCTGGAGTATATTTGGCTTATATCTGCTCTAAGTGTGACTCTCCTATTTCCGCCACTCCTGGTCAGCTGACTTTTCCCACTTGCTTGCTGACCACTGTCAAGGAAGTATCTTTTGAGCGTCACCTTGACTGGCTGTATCCAGTTCCTTTCCTGACTTTCATCGGATGATTGGTTCCTTTCATGGATATGACCCCAAAATCTATCCAACAGTCTCCTAAGTAAAAAACTAGTTTATTCCATAAGGCAGGAACAAAGAGAATAATTTAAAATGGGGTGGGGAACCTTTTTTGGATTAGGGGCCACTGACCCACAGAAATATCGGTCAGGGGGGCCCAGGCCAATAGATTTTGTGCGCTCCAGCCTCGTGGTGGGGTGGCGGGGAGAGGGGGAACTGTAGCGTCAGCAAGGGCTCCCGAATTCTGGGAGGGGGACTGAGCTTCAGGGGCCAGATCCAGGCAAGTCAGGAGCCTGGGGGTTCACCACCCCTGATTTAAAGTTAAGCAAATCTCAGTACAGGTTGTACCTCCCTTAACCGGGACTCCCTGATCCAGCAACATCCGTGGTCCACCAAAGACCACGGATGTTCCTGGACCACAGATCCCAGGAACAGGGTGGTCTGACAGCAGGGCAGGAGCACTGTAGGGGGCACCGGCAACTCAGCCAGGAGCCCAGTGTTGGGGGTGGTGGTGGAAGGGGCAGCACCGTGGCGAGCTCTGGTCCTAGCAGCGGCTGTGGAGCTCTGTCCCAACCCCGTTCTGGTTCCAGTGGCTGGGACGCTCTTACCCCAGCCTCAGTGACAGCCAGGGAGCTCCAGCTTCAGACCTCTATCCTGTCCCTTCACTGTACATCTCCAGCTCCAGCCCAGCTGCAGTGCCAGGCGACTGTGGAGCTCTGCCTGGGTTGTGGAGCTCCAGCCATGGCATTCCAGTCCTGGCAGCAGCAGGGCCGGCGGCATCTAGTGAACCCCAAGAAGCTGGGGCAGCAGCGGGGGTGGGCTGGAGCCCTCACCCAGTGGCAGCACAGGCCAGGAGGGGAAGGACCTCCCCTAGTCTGGCAGATCCCCTCTTTCAGGACCAGTCAGGTCCCAGTGTGCCAGGCCAGCGAGGTCCAACCTGTACTTCAAGCCTCAGGCTAAAAGTTTGTGTGCACAGCCCCACAATGCAGACTGCAGGGCGTGGAGAAGCGGTATTGCTGTGTGCACTGAAGTGTTGCACTGTAACTGCCCCGTGTAGACCTAGCAATCACAAACTAACAATGTGGCTAGTTCGTGGCCATGTAGTCAGAGCCATGACTACCTCTGCAGTTTACACTGCCAGTCTGCACAGACAAGTTCCATGTCAAACTCACTGAGTAGGTAAAAAGAATTTTTGTGTTACAGGAAGTTCAAGCAAAATCCCTCTCAATCCATGTTCAGCCATGTCCTTCATTGCCTATTTGCAGACACGACAGTGATGAGGGTGGCAGACAGGTTACAGAGAAATCTCACTGATGTCCATGGGAATTGAGGGTGCTTAGTACCTTATAAAAGTGCTGAGCACCTCACAGGATTGGAGGGATGCAACAGCACCCCTAGAGCTGCAGATGAATAAAAACAAATAAGACTCTATAGAGGGATGTGTGAGTGTTAAATAGGGTGGGAAAACAATGGATGAAATTCTGTGACTTATATTTATGCCATCTTCATTGTCCCTGCAGACTGTAAAATCTCTGCATTATACACACATGTTGGGCCTATTAAATTAGGCCCTATTTCATTTCCAGTAAGTCCATTGACTTCAGGGGAGTTACACCAAGGATAAATTTGGCCTTGTCACTGCATTTTGTAATGTATTTCTGCTTTAACACTTTTAGCAGCTTAATATATTATTAGTAGTACTGCATACATGCGAAATGCATTTCTTTGAGCAAAGAAAAATATGCAAATATGAATATTCCTACTTTGTCTCTTTCTCGTTACCAGTTAATCAATCACATTGAATGTTTGTGATGCCTATTAAAGGGAATAAGTAGATAAAAGCACATGACTTTCATTTATGAGACCCTGAGAAGTTGGAATTACAAAGAATATTACCAAAGAGAGTCAATGTATACTAATGGTTAGAACAAAGAGCTGAGAATGAAAATTTGTATCCCAGTTCTATTAACTCTCCTTGTGATCTTATGTGACTAAGCTAGTCCTTGCACTTTATGCATGTGACCAACTTCAAACTGGTGTCTGTGCTTCAGTTAAATATAATCAGAATAATCATTCTTTTAAATAAAATACTTCTATGCTTTCTGTTTTTAATTGCTATCAGCCATAAATCCAGATTAAATTCCCATAGAATGGATCTGGGAAGATTGTAACTTTAACAAGTAAATCACAAACATTGTGAACGTTACTTATCTTATTTTCATTTCCTTATGTATTTGAATTGAATACCAAATCTGCAAATCTTTATTTTACCTGGTTGCAAATTATAAACTGAATGAATAATCAAAGTGATCTGCTGTTCTGTTAAAACTACTCTTTTCAGGTTAGACGCAGGAAATACCAATATAAGACACAAAGAGGGTATTGATCCAATGTGTAATCTGTTGCAGAACACAGAGTTTCTTTTCCTTTAGTATTGGCTAGCATTTCAGAGGGAAAGAACCCAGCCTCTTGAGGCAGGTGCTTATAGGAAGAGAGTAGATGTGAAGGGGTGGAGAAGACATTTGGCTGCCAGAAAGAACCCCTAAGAAAGTATCCTTTGGGGGAAAAGAACAGTGAGTTTGGAATTCCAAGAACTGCCTAGAGAGACCTCCAAGGATCAGCTGCTGACAGAACTAACAAGAATTGGTTACTTCTGTGTCAGTTAGACGGGATAGAATCAGGAGAAACCAATCAGGGCCCAGCAACTAAGATACAAAGCCCTGGCTGATTCTTCAAGGGGCCAGTTGTGGGTGAAAAGTTAGACGGCAGGGGAGGATTTTCTCTGAGTTCACACAAGAAACCTGGCCTGATCAAAGACTTAATTCATTTTTGGTTGAACCAACAGGTTCTTTTATGTTATGGAATTTAAATCCCAGGCAGCTACCTTCAGTGAAATATCAATTCACTGCTGTGAAACTAAGGTGAGCTTCATTTTGTGAGACACCTGCTGTCACCCGTAGGTGCTCCTGTGACAGGTGCATTTGTGTGGTCATAAAGAAGACCAGCACCTGTGCAATGGTTTTAAAAGCACATAGATAAAAGGGGGACAGGCATTTCACAGAGCTTTATTTTTTTACACTCTGTATTGACACTGGCATGTGAATACTGTATTTGTTGGTATATATGTTGTTTGTTTTGGCATTCCCTTCAGGGTGCTGTGGATACTGCAGGCGTAAGTTTATGAATAGAACATGGGAGTTCAGTTCGCAGGGATGTGAATCAACCATTCTGATGTGAATCTGCAAGGGAAACCCCACCACAGCTAGCCGTTTCCTGTCATCCTCCGGGGCCTCCCTTTAGCTCTCCCAAGAATACCTGGGGCCTCTTCAACAAGCCCCTCTGAAAGACAACTGAGGTAAGAGGGGAAAGAAGAGAGCTGTGTGTGCATGCTTGGAGAGGCTTAGGAGCGGATAAGGAGAGTTTGAAGATGTGGAAAAGGGGATTGAGGGTTTCATCCCGTGCAAATAACTTCATGTTTGGCAATTGTTCACAACATGGGCTAAGATATGTTAGCTTCTTCCTGCCTAGCCTCAGTCACCGACCTAGCCTCAGTCCAAATGTGTGACTTGGTGGATAGAACACTGGACTATTACACTCAAGACCTGGTTCTATTATTGGCTCTGTTTGAGCAAGTCACTTCACTGCTCTCTGACTCTCTTTATCTGTAAGATATAGATAAGAATATTGCTCTCCTTTGTAAAAAAAAACACACACAAAAACCCCAGTGTTGAGATCTGTGGATGAAAAGTGCTAAACTATTTGGCTGCAGAAGCTATTACATTTTTTTTCTTGCTGTAATATAATAGGGCACAGGTGATGTTAAAATTGATACAGGTATTTTTCTGTGGAAAAACTCACATTTCACATTTGTTTAAATTCTACTATTGATCTTCTAAAAACTTCTCCTATGTCAGTAACAATTTTATTAGTATTTCAAAACTAAATAGAAGTATGGAATCGAAATGCTTGAGAATGTCAGTTTCTAAGACTTTTGAATAACACCTCGGTCTTGAAAAAGTATTTCAAAAGTCCGTTAAAGGTCCAATTCTTAATGAATTAAAGTGGTCATATGTGTAGCACTAACAATGTGTTAGGGACTTTGTTAAAAGAATACAGAAATAAAAAATGTGAACTAGTGCAGCAATAAAATACACGTAACAAAGAGAGTTAATATCTTTGATCCCCAAAGGAAATATATCTTTCCCTTCAGCATTGAAGTTCTTTGTAGTATAGTGTGGGAAAAAACATGACATGTTGGCTGCAAGCCCAACACCTGGCCTGAAAGTTTAGTTTACAGTGGCCAAAGGTCTTCAGTTTCCAGTATATAGAGTGCTTATAATCTGAAATCAGTGCTAAAAGTTACCTCCAGGGCACTGTTGGTTTTTTTTTTTTCTGAAAAAGGATAAGATGCTTCGAAATAAAATATTTACCTGTGTTTAATAATGTTTGAATAAATGAGGATCAAAGTAGTTTCCCCAAGTGCAAGCACAGCTATTGTACCCTAACCTCTCTTTGTCAAGTATCAGGCAAGCACAGAGAGATCCTATTGTCTGGGTGAAATAAAGAGAAAAACAACTACTTAAATAAGCATATTTGTAGAGTGAGATGGAAAATGGTGAAAGGAATTTTGTTTCTTCCTCTGCACTAAAAATGTGTAACTGTTCAGCAAAAAATCAAAATACAAAATATTTCAGTTGATTATTATAATAGTTTGATTCAGAAATGCCACCTCTGAATCTTAGAAGTTACAATTTATGTTCCTTGGACTCCTGTTCTCCTCTCTAGGCTAGGTTCCCTGGTTGGTCAATATATCCTATGACACATCTAGGTTTCTCCTCTTAGTGAGAGGAGGTTGTGCATCATGGGAGATGGTTTGTAAGTGTGGAACAGTCCCTCCCCCACCAGCTCATAAAGGAGAATGGGACCATGAGGCAATGTAACTATAACTCCCATAAGGCACCATGGCAGCATGTCTGAATCAAAATATTTGAGGCTTGGGCCAAACTATTTTGGTTTCTGGCTGAAAACCAAAAGTTTCTGGGTTTGGAAAACAATTTTTCAGTGGAAAAATCAATTTTTTAAATGGAAAGCTGACTTTGCTTGTAAAACAAAGTGTGAAAAACCCTGTTTTTAAGAAACACTTTGACCTGCTCTATACAGTATTTTTGTTTTCCTTGAGCGTAGAGTAATGTTTGCTTTAACACTTTTCATCTAATTTTTTTTTTTATTTGAACACACTGTAAACTCAAAATGCAACTCCATCGTTATTGACTTGACTCAGGAAAGACACTAGAGCAGAGGTCTCAAACTCGTGGCCCACAGGCCAGTGCCAGCCAGAGCAATTGCACAAGTAACAGAGGGGGAATTGGAGCGCACTGGGCGGAGAGTGCAGGGGGGACCAGTCATGCAAGGCCCCCATGGTGATCCCCCAAAACTGAATGCTGGAGGTTAGGGTGCCACAGGTGAGGATATAGGAGAGGGTGGAGTGATGGGAGGAATGGGTGGGATTGGGGCCCAGCAACAGACAGTCCCTGCCCACCAACTCACTGAAGCTATGTCTAGACTGAAGGCCTTTTGCGCAAGAAGCTTTTGTCATACGAGATCTGCAAAAACTTCTTGTGCAAGAACGCGTCCACACTGCAAGAGCTCATCAAAAAAGCAATTCACTTTTGCAAAAGAGAGCATCCAGACTACATGGACACTCTCTAAAGTTAGCTCTGATTGGTATTCACAGGATGGCCACCAGGGCACCTGTGCTTTTTCCTCTTTCCTTTTTTTGCTCCAATAACCCCTCTTCCCCATCCACACATGCCTTTTTGCAAAAGAACTCTCTCAAAAAGGCATTCTTCCTCATAGAAAGAGGAATACCAATTGCGCAAAACCCCCTTTGTTTTCGATTCTCTTGCACAAAAACACACTTGCAGTGTGGACGCTCCACAAATTTTGCAAGTCCTAGGCTGGATTGTATGCTGGGACTGGCCCACAGGCTGGGAGTTTGAGACCTCTGCACTAGAGAAAGAAGAGATCTCAGGAGTATGGAAAATGACTCAGCTTGTTCTGGTACCTAGTAGGTCCAGGCTAACTTATGGTGGTGTAAAAGTTTTTCTATTTCACCTACCTAGCACAAGCCTCTGTTCAGCTAGAAAACCCCTTTTCCTTAATTAAATTTCCCTTCAAAAACTAAACAAACACAAAATGTTCTTAAATGAAACGAAAAAATGTTGCAAACTAGGAATTAATGTTGCATACCCCCAAAATAATGCAAGTTATCCACAAAATCTCAGACTGTTGATTTTACTTTACTCATCCCTACTCAGAAACACAACCCTAAAAAAAAACCAACAACCCCCTCCCCCTGAAAAAAGCAGTCTTTAAAGCAGCAACTGAGTCATAGGAGCAGATGCTGAAATCCTTGATGTATAATATAATAAAAAGATAAGATAGCCACTGACCAAGAGGTAGTCATAGTAAGACCTTGTAAGACTGGCTTCAAAATGAAAGCAGAAGATTGAGCTTGTGTTTGTCTGTTTGTTTGGAGAGCCATATGCTAAGCTGTTTGTTTGAAGAGCAGCAGCAGAGTGGGGGTTATTCTGTTTATTGCACCCAATGTAGCATGTATGATTACCTACCCTATGGACAGGTGGCATATTGTGCATTCAATGCAAGGAGCTCCTGGCCCTCAGAGACCACTTACAAGCTTTGGAGGCCAGTGGCTGAATTGGAGGAGCTAAGGAAAACAGAGAGGTACATAGATGAGGCTTTCCGGGACACTGTAGAACTGTTCCACCTTCAGTCAGACAGCCCCTGTACTGTTGAAGAGGGTGAAGGGCTCAGGGAAGGAGAACATTCAACTGGAGCAGTGGAAAACCATCCCATGACTGGGGCCCTCTTTCCAGATGTGGTATTCTCTTGCACTCAGGATACCTTTCCAGGGAAAGAAACTCCAGCCATTAGGAAAAGGCAGGTGTTAGTAATGGGCATTCAATCATTAAAAATATAGACAGCTGGGTTTGTGGTGACCGGGAGAATCATATGGTGACTTGCTTGCTTGGTGCAAAGGTTGTAGAACTCTCGAGACATATAGATAGACTTGTGTAGTGCTGGGGAGGAGCTTGTAGTTGGGGTACCTGTAGGTACGAATGCAGAGAAGGATAGGAGAGAGGTTCTAGAGGCCACATTTTGGCTTCTAGGCAAATCTGACACCTTAGGAAATGGCGGATAGCTAAATAGTGACACATTTTTAAAGTGCTTATACACAAATGCTAGAAGTCTAAATAATAAGGTGGATATTGATATAATAGGTACCACAGAAACTTTGTGGAATGCAGATAATCAATGGGACATATTCATACCAGGGTACAAATTATATCAGAAAGACAGAAAAAGGCTGTGCTGGTGGGGGAGTGGCACGATACATGAAAGACAATGTAGAATCAAATGAAGTAAAAATCTTAAATGCACCAAAATGTCCCATAGAATCTCTAAGTATAGAAAGGACATGGCAAAGGGAATATATTATAGACTACCTGACCAGGATAGTGATAGTGACTATGAAATGTTATGGGACAGATAGATAAAAAACTCAATTATTGTGGGGGATATCCACTATCCCCATATTGACTGGGTACACGTCACCTCAGGATGGGATGAAAAGATAAAATTTCTTGGTACTTTAAATGACTGCTTCTTAGAGTAGCTGGTTCTAGAACCCACAAGAAGAGAGGCAATTCTTGATTTAGTCCTAAGTGGCACACAGGAACTAGTGTAAGAGGTAAATATAACGAGACAGTTTGGAAATGGTGACCATAATGTAATACAATTTAACATGCCTGTGGTGGGGAAAACACCTCAGCAGCCCAACACTGTGGCATTTAATTTCAAAGGGGAACTACACAAAAATGAGGTTAAACAGAAATTAAAAGGTACAATACCAAAAGTAAAATCCCTGCAAGCTGCATGGAAACTTTTCACAGACGCCATAATAAAGCCCAACTTATAGGTATACCCCAAATTAAAAAACACAGTAAGAGAACCAAAAAAGTGCCAGATGGCATTCACTCAAGCGTTCTAAAAGAATGTGAAATTGTGAAACTATTAACTGTGGTTTGTAACCTATCCTTTAAATCAACTTTTGTACGTAATGACTGAAAGATAGCTAATGTAACACCAAGATTTAAAAAGGGCTCTAGACGTGATCCTGGCAATTATAGACTGGTAAGTCTAACAGTTTGAAACTATAGTAAAGAATAAAATTGTCAGACACATAGATGAACGTAATTTGTTGGGGAAAAGTCAACATGGTTTCTGTAAAGAGAAATCATACCATATTAATCTACTAGAATTCTTTGAGGGCTTCAACAAACACACAGACACGGGGATCCAGTGGATATAGTGTACTGAGATTTCCAGGAAGCCTTTGACAAGGTCCCTCACCAAAGGCTCTTAAGTAAAGTAAGTTTTCATGGGACAATATGGAAGGTCTTCTCATGGTTTAATAACTGCTTAAGACAGGAAAAAAAGGGTAGGAATAAATGGTAAGTTTTCAGAATGGAGAGAGGAAACTAGTGGTGTTCCCCAAGAGTCTTTGCTGGGACCAATCCTATTCAACCTATCTCTAAATGATCTGTAGAAAGGGGTAAACAGTGAGGTGGCAAAACTTGCAGATGATACTAAACTGCTCAAGATAGTTAAGAACAAAGCAGACTGAAGAGCTTCAAAAGTATCTCACAAAACTAAGTGATTGGGCAGCAAAATGGCAAATGAAATTTTATGTTGATAAATGTAAAGTAATGCACATTGGAAAACATAATCCCAACCATACATACAATAGGATGGGGCCTAATTTAGCTATAACCACTCAAGAGAGAGAGCTTGAAGTCATTGTGGATAGTTCTCTGAAAATATCCACTCGGTGTGCAGCAGCAGTCAAAAAGCAAATAGAATGTTAGGAATCATTTTAAAGAGGATAGAGAATAAGACAGAGAATATCTTATTACCTTTATAAATCCATGGTATGCCCAAATCTTGAATGCTGCGTATAGATGTGGTCACCTCATCTCAAAAAAGATATATTAGACTTGGAAAAGGTTCAGAAAAGGTCAACAAAGATGATTAGGAGTTTGGAACAGGTCCCACATGAAGAGAGATTAAAAAGACTTGGACTTTTCAGCTTAGAAAAGAGGAGACTGAGGCAATATATAATCATGACTTATGTGGAGAAAGTGAATAAGGAAAAGTTATTTATTTGTTCCCATAACATAAGAACTAGGGGTCACCAAATGAAATTGATAGGTAGCAAGTTTAAAACAAACAAAAGGACGTTTTTTTTTTCATGCAGTACACAATCTACTGCTGGAACTCTTTGTCAGAGGATGTTGTGAAGACCAGGTCTTTAACAGGGTTCAAAAAAGAACTAGATAAATGTATGAAGATTAGGTCCATCAATGGCTATGGACCAGGATGGGTAGGAATGGTGTCCCTAGCCTCTGTTTGCAAGGGACTGGAAATGGATGACAGGAGAGGGATCACTTGATCCCTGTTCTGTTCACTCCCTCCATTACAGCTGTTGGAATACTGGGCTAGAGGGACCTTTAGTCTGACCCAATATAGCTGTTCTTAATGTTCTTATATTTTGGCTAGCCACATAACCTATAAAGCAGAGGGATTTAATTGAACAGAAATTTGTAAAATACAGCAGACAGAAATATTCAAGTGTAGCAATTATTTACAAATAATGAGGAAATAAACATGCCTTGCCCAGTAGTATGGGGTCATTTTAGTTTGGCATGGGAACAGTCAAACATTCCCCATAGGCATATTAATATTAATAACATACTAATCAAAAGCTTTTAAATCATCATAACATTTACATCTGAGTTGAGGAATTCCATCATGCTAAAATGCTTTACAAGCTTTTCCTAAATATATTTGACAGCTTTTCTGTGGAAGTACTTATAGCTGGAGCTAGTCTCACATACCTCTGTTGCCAATGACATCATTGCCAGTTGGATCTTGTCAGATCTTTTTGTCCACATTGTGCTACTCAGGAGAGTGAGGAGATTGTACAGAGTTTCCCACTCCATGGCAGTTTAATTTTGCTAGTTTGGAGTTCTCGTCGGCACTTCAGTTTTAACAGGGAGATGGCAGGCAGTGTGGTTAGCCTGATGTAAAGGGACAATGACAAGATCTTGAAGAGCAGACAGACAAATGTTTTGGAATTCAGCATTGAGACAGCAGGCTGAGGCAAGTGCTGGGTTTTCAGTACAAAAAGAGATGAATTATAATACTGTTGTGTGTTTGGCTTTCATTTTACTTGGTATCCCTTTCACAATAGTACCCCAAAGCACACTTCTCTTGTTGCAATCGTCATAGCCTCCAGATCCCCATGACATTTAAAAATGTAGTAATTTCATGTGTGAACATTTATTGTAGATGAAGTACTGTTCATTTTCTGCCTCACTTTCAGGTGTGACTCTATTGGAGCAACGTGTTCGTTCATTGCCCTGCCAAATGTTCTCAGATTTCAGCCCAGTGGAAGTGGCTTGGCATTCAATGTAGCATAAAATTTGTGTGGAGAGGAATAATTGTACATTTAAAAGTCTAAACTATTTATTCGGTTTTTCTTACCTGCTGGACTTAAGGGTATTATACATATTAAATGCGCATCTGAACCTCAAAATTGAAGCCCTCAATTAGTGTAGACTGGTGTATCAAAGCCAATGGAGCTAAAATGATTTACACTAGCTGCAACTCAGTGCATAGTCCATGTTCTTATAAGTTTTACCTGAAGACCCCAGCACATTTAGTTCTAACATCATGGGAACATTATTTACCTGTAGCAGACTTAATTTACACACTCCCCAGGACCTATAAGATTTTTATAACCTTGAAAATCCCTTGTCAACAAGTATTCTCTGCTAACATATGCCAGCAACAAACTGCAGTGTAGCTGTACCAATTAAGACTGAACATTTCATTCATGCTTGGTATTTTGTATTGAGGTACTGTCTATCTTTTTAACAAGTATTGTTTTTATTGAAGTAAAAACCTGCCCTTTTAGATGAGCAAGCTAATCTATCAGAGTTGACATGTAATAGAAAACAAAGCATAAGCATAAGAGAGGTTAGAAACGCTGGCACATGTTTTAGTGCAGATTATCCCATAACAAAACTGGCCATGTCTAGTTTCACTTTCATAAAAATTCTTCTGTCAGTAAATTTTGCATTGCTAGTAAACAGAGTTGGACATCAGAGCAACAGTATTAACCAGGCAGTCATAGGAGAAATTTAATTTTTTTTCCTCCTAAATCAGCTTGTAAAATACCATACAGAGCTGGATAAGATGATAAATGTAATGAGCCTGATTCTGCTCTAATTTATATTCTGTGCATTTCCACTAACAAATTGCACGAGGGTAAATCAGGGTAGAACTTTACTCATGAAATTATCTTAAAAATGTGTTTCCCTTCTGGCCTGAGCAAAGCATCATTTGTGAGGAACCCCAGTTTTCCAATGAGACTTCGTCCCTTGTGAGGAACTAAAGCTAGTTTAATTCAGCCTAGTGAAGATTTGAGGAGAAATATTCCTTTCTATAAAAAAATCTGTGGTAAATGATAGATTGATTTTTTGTTTGCTTTTTCATGCAGTTATAATTATTTGTTGTTAAATATTAATAGCTTAGATATTTCAGCTAAAGGTTTGTAAGAAAAGATTTTCCACTGTAGTTCATTTTCCTTTATCTCCCTATTCATAAACCCAAGTCAAAATTCTTTACTCTTAACATCATCATCTGTTGTCATAGAAACTATTGCAATACATAAGTACTGTAAATGACTGCAACTTCATTGAATAGAAAGGGATCAAGATGGACCATGGTGGAGTGGGGGGGGAGAATATTTAAGCAGGTGTGTCTACAATAATTGATGGTGATAAGAAGAAACATTCAGTACTTCAGTAATGCAATGTGAGCTATATTCATTATTATGCTAACAATATAATAAAAAGGTATTTATTGAACCTTTTGTTTATTTGGTGATATTGTTTTCCATAAGATATGCAAAGATGCTTACAATGAGACCCTTTGTTGCTTGAACAGAGCACTATGCTTCAGTTGTGTACTAATTTTATTTTGATTCCTTGGTGGAAGTTGAGATTAATTTGATTTACGTTCTTTCCTTTTTAAGACTCTGTTTAGAGGCACCTTGGTAACAAGAAGGCAGTGCATTTGGCACTTTTTCTGTGTTATGTACTGTGAAAGCTGAAATAGATATAGATATAAACACCTCATTTCGCTGTAAATTAGACATCTCTCATTATCCCCAATAAATGGCAAAAATTAATTTTTGTAAAATAGATTTTTGGAGGGAATGTATGTAGTTCCTATAGGTCTCCATTGCAGTCCTTCTTTCCCAGGAAGCAGAACAGAAGGTCAGTTACAAGTTATCGTTTTTATTCCTTGCTATAGCTGCAAAATGCCAGAAGAGCTTCGATATGAAGCTTCAAGTAACTGTTATTCCTACATCATCTCAGTGGAATGCAAAGCTCAGACAGGTCTTTAGGATGTGTAAATGTCACAGAGATTCAGTTGTGCAGAGAAGTCAGTGACACTCCAGTGACAGCACAGCAGTATTTTGCTTCTGGTTCAGTACAAATTACAGACAACTTGACATTAGAGACCTTAGAATGCAGAAGCAGACTGAAATCCTCCATGATCAACTGACTTTTCCTATTTATAAAAACGAAGCTTTCATTTATACAGTTCTTAAGGGACAAATCAATGGAATGGAAATGGAATTGGGGGTAGGAGTATGACAGGGGACAATAAAGTTTCTATTGTATATGGTATTTTCAGTTCCTGACTTAACCTGAAATACATGTAAGCAGGGGCTGAACTGCTGCTTGCTGTCAGCCAGCTAAAAGGAGGGGTGGGTATGCCCACTACAGTTGTTTAGCTCTGCAAGGTAATTAAGTGTTAACTATTGACATGTAAATACTGCTCAGGAGAGAATCTGAGGTGTGGCTATGTAAATCCCATTCAGCCAGGGCTGATGGAAGGTCAGTGTTGGAATGGAATGTGGAGAAGTGTATATAATTTGGGACTGTTGTTGGGGGTAACTAATCATGCTACCCCTAAATGTGGGAACTGTAAAACATGCCACCAGTGCTTGCAGGAGAGACACCACCATCATGGAAAGAGGTCTCGGAAGAACAAGCCTCCCCCCTTCCAGAGTTGAGTGAACAGAGCTGGGGGAAAGGGTTAAAGGGTTTGAGTCAGCCTGCTTCATACCTGCCAGGTGTGAGCTATAAGACTGGCCCAGCCTGCACCTTTCCCCCTTTGTTTTAAGGACAGACCTCAAGCAGACTCCCTGAGGAGTCTTTTCTTTTGCTAGTCCAGTGAAAGCTGGATTCATTTGCCAGTCCAGCTGGTGGCTAAAGAGTTGAAATCACTCAGGGATGAAATCACTGGTTTGGCTGAGTGCCAGACCTGTTGCACCAGTGAAGTAGCAGTGACCAGCGGCGTGGCATGGCGTGGCGGCAGGCGAGGACTGGCAGCATGGCGTGGAGTGGCAGCAGGTGAGGAGCGGCCATCAGTGGCGTGGTGTGGAGCGGTGGCAGGTGCCCAGTGGAGCGTCCAGAGGCGTGGAACGAGACAGCTGGTGGAGCGTGGCGGAGTTTCGTATAAGGTGCCCCCTATCTATCCCCCAACTTCCATTTCTACCCAGGTTGGGAGTGAAACCCTGCGGGTGAACTTTGGGAGTCTGGGTGGCACAGACCAGGGACAGAGACCTTTGGGGTGTTGGACTTTTTGGACTTCGGGCGATTCTTGGCTGGGGTGGGGGCTTGGCTCATGTTTGGGGTTATGAACTCTGTGGTGTTTTCCCCCAAGTTAATGCCGTATGACTTCTCTTTCTGTTTCATTAAATGTTTCTTTCCTACACTCAGACTCAGTGCTTGTGAGTGGGGAAGCATTGCCTCTCAGAGGTACCCAGGGGTGCGTGAATTTCCCAGATTACTGGGTGGGGGCTCGAGCCGGTTCTATGTGTGATGGCCCCAAGATATTGAACCCAGCCCTGGTTACTGCCAGGCCTACCCGGCAGAAGGGTTACATACAATTATGATTTTTCCTTTGCAAGATATTGCACATAAATGTAATTGTCAGGTACTTCTTAGAGTTCTGGTGTTCAGCCTTTAGTCATTGAACCCCTATTGCATAAAGCATACAAAGCCAAACCATTCAAATGAGAGAGATTTTAGCAGCATTTCTAGCCTTCAGTCATGTTTATTGAAAGTAATTACCTACATTCATACACATTTTCTAGTAACTTTGCTCTTATCCTCTTGTCTTTCTTTTGCATGTAATAAGTAGCTAGGTGTCCATTTTGTCAAATTGTCTCCCAGCTTGAATTCCACATTTTAATACAGTTGTCAAAAATAAAGAGAGGAAAAGAAAAGGTAGGGTTTTTTTTAGCATACCTTAGCCAAGAACTACTATGGGCCAAAGATAAATATAAAAACTTTGGCTCACCAGAGAAATTAAGCAAGTAGATGAGACAGGGTGTGTGTGTCATGTGCTAAGATATTGTCATGCTTTGGTATGCTAGATATTGTCTATTTGTCAGGACAAAGAGAAAGACCACAACTACCTGAGAAGTTGTTAGATATATAATATCCCAGCATGACATACTCCCTTTCATGTTTATGGGGATTCTCAAGCAAGACAGTGCAAATATTATTCCAAAGACAACCAGAAAAAAAACTCCAAATATAACTTGTGGCAGTACAAGTAACTGCCACATCCTCACCCAAATTATTCCATCTCTTAAATAACAGTTTCCTCATTGTCAGCAAGCTTGGTTAATGTACAGTTCTAGTGAGTTTGATTTTTCTGAATTGCTTAGTTCCATTACCGTAAATGTTTATATCTTTGTATGTCCAAGTAATCCCATCTGTTCTCTTTTTCCTGGCTGAGATAAGGACAGAACAGTGAGACTTTTAGGGAAATCCCATGGCCTATGTTACACATGAGGTCACACTAGATAATAACTCTAGTCGCTTTTGGCTAATAATCCATTCAACCAAGTAACTCCTAATTCCTGGGCCCGAGCAAGCTGTATGTAGTACAACATGTAATGGAGAGAGAAATCTGGCTGTATGCCACCTTTACATTCCCCTGAACCAGAGGCTTGTCAGCAGCCAGTTCTGTTCTCTGCACAACTTAGAGAAGCCCTAAAGCTGCTTTACATTGCAGCTGGCTGCTAACAAGTCATTCCAACAGCTGGTGATCTAGGTGACAGATGTTTCTGGCCACAACCCCTCATGCACAGAAATGCCTCCTCCGTTCCTCTGGAAGTGGTAGAGAGCTGTGGGAATCCCCATCTGGCTGACTTTACTGGCTTTGGGATCCCTTTGTCCCACCGGTGACAGAGATTCTGCACTGTAGAAGCAGGACTAAGGAAGGTGGAGGATGGAGTCTGTTACTCTTCTTTCCTTGCCAGATGCAAAGGAGCTGCTTTCTGAACACCTTTCACTTTTGTGGCAAAGGTGCTTGCTCCCCCTGCTGCTAAAAGTGAAGTGTTGCTCTACTGGTCTGAACTTGGCACTATTTTTGGTTCTGTGGAAGGAGAAGGAGAGGGCGAAAAAGGAAGGCTGGGAAGGGAAAGGAAGAATTAGAAGATAGTTGAGTTGTTGGGTCTTTTTAATGGTGGCTGAGCCCCAACCCTTTGGGAGTGGTTATTTAGCAGTAGGAGCTTTGAAATAGCGATGCTGAAATCCTGTGGTGGCAGGAATTTCAGCAGGAAGTGGAGGAGCTGGGCCTACAACCATGGTTGACTCCCAATACACAGCTTGGGTATGTGACTCAATAAAGCAAAATAATTCCAACTCATAGTGTCATATTAGCAGTGAGCACTACAGTCACTGGCCAATCAGAAAATAGGATTTTAGACTGCCTAATTAATTCAACTGTCATGAAATTAAATTATCGTGTACTTTGATATCTGTCTGTTTTCTCAGGTGCAGTTATAGTTGAAGAGACCCCATGTCTTTTTAGCTGTGATCCCTTTTGGAAATAATTGGTGCTGTTTGATTGATAATGTGTATTCCTCTTTAAAAGAAAACACACTATTTTTCATAATCAGAGGCTGAATGCATAATGAGTGCTCTGGTGCTGCCTTTAGCATCAGGTCTGTCAAACTGCACAGTTATTTCCATATTGATGCAAACTAAGATATTACACTCCCTCATTACATTGACATGACACATCTTTCAACAGTCAGCTTCCAATCATACATTCCTTGCAAACAAAATTACCTTCATTTGCTCTTTTGCTACAGAAGGAACAAGCAGTAGAAATGTGCCCTAACAAGCTAATCAACTAATTTTTAGAATATGTTTGAACCATTTAATATTCTAAAAGAAAACAAGAAAAAGTTGCTAATGGATCTGCTGGCGTAAACAGAAATAAATAGACAACTGGCTGACTGAACATTAGCATACTTAAGTTTTATCGAAGTCACAGTGGAATTCATTTTGCAAGTCAAAAAAATGAGAACTATTTGTATCCATAAGCCAAACAACCTCATTTAGTCTGTATATACTTGAGCAGATAACCTTGGTTATGAAGGTAAAAGAAAAGGAGGAAGCTGTCCTTTTAAGAGCCCTACAGTTTGCATGATAAACCTGTTCTAGTGGGGACAGTGCAGAAGGCTATTGGTAAAGATTTGTGCTATTGTAACAATACTTCTGCATAGGGGACTTGGGTCATATTCTCGGTCATGGTCTTTCATTCATTGGGGTTGGCAAAAGATTAGAGTGTTTCTGAAGTGACACTCGGGGTTAGGAAGGAAGGACAGAATGCTTTGTATTGCTGAATAGTAGCTCTTATAACAAATTAAGGTGAGGCATTAATGAGCTGTGAAAGGAGTCCCATCTAGTCGTCCTCAGCTAGAAGCATGGTGGCTTCAAGTATACCATCAGGACATATTATAGCTGAGGCTTTCTGTGGTCCAGCTGTGTAAATGACCCTCCACCCCCGGCAATAAGGTGCTAGAGGGTTTTTTTTTCTGTAAAGGGATACAAAAAAAAATCTTTACCCTTATGAAAGAGTTAGGGATGAAATTGAAAGGACTTGGTACATAATTGAATATATTTCAATAGAAATTACTCTAAACATCCGATAGAATTTATCAGAGAATGAAGTCTTTATCCAATTTCTACCTATCTATCTATCTTCTAGAAGATTTACCCAGCATTGCTTGGGTCCTTCAGAGCAGAGGGTTGGGGGTGTGGAGGGAGCAGGAATCAGGGTGGAGGCTTGGAGATGTGGGAGGTTCAGAGCTGGGGGCTGGGTAGGAGTCAGGGCAGGGGGTGCGGGTACAGTTGTCAAGGTACAGGGTTGGGAGATGTGGGGGAGATTAGGACACAGGGTCAAGGTTGGCCAGGGGCAGCAGGGGCCATGTTGCCTGGCCAGTGGCATTACTTCCTGAGGCTGGCCTGGGTGGCAGAGACCATGCTGCCTAGCCAGTGGCATTTGCTCCCAAAGGCTGGCCTGGGGTGGCAGGAGAGTACTTATTTGCTGTTCCCCTATGGTCAGTCTGGAGTATAACTGTCCCTGCTATCATACCCCTCCCTTTCTGTTTGTTGAGAAACAGTTGCATTTCATGCTGTCAGGAGGGGGCCTCAGTCGCCACCTCCTTCACCTCCCCCACCGTGCCTCAATGCACCTATTCAACTGTCCTCATTCGGTCCCCCACGGGTCCGCCAACAGTCTGTCAAGGGTGCTCATCACCGGCCTTTCCTCAAACCCAGTGCCGCGAGCTGTTGCGGTCACCCTGGTGTGGCGAGAGGGGTATCGCAGAAGGGAGAAGGGGAGGCCCGGACCCACCCTCGCTCATGGGCCCCAGCCCAGGGCCCTAAGGACTCGGATCCCTAAGGGGATCCGGTCCGGTCAGTGGGGCGAGAGGCCTAGACACACCGACCCACCAACCACACCGGGTTCTGCCCTGGGCTACTTCCCTTCCCCCCTGGAAAGACTTTCTGCCACAGTGCCTACCTTCCCCTTTACCGACAGGATTGCTAGTGGAGCCGCAATGCCTCCTGGCGTGTGCAGCGGGTTTCGGTTTGGGTTTGCGGCTCCCGCTCCTGCCCGAGCCCTCCTACCAGGGTCGGACTGTCCATCCTTCTGGACTGGCGTGCCCTGTTTAAAAATGGGCGCCGCTGCCCTGCCTGCCTATCATGGGCCTGGGCCGCCTCGAGGCTTCGTCTGGCCCCGCCCGCCGCGGATGCCCCCGCGCCCCGTCCCAGGGCGTTGCGCGCCCCGCCTCCTTACCTGGGGCGGGTCCGCCAGTTGCTCTCCCCACTCGCTCGGGGGCCTCCCTGACGTCGCCCCAGCTGACATCAGCCCGAGGCGGCGCCTGTGCGGCGTGGGAGCAGAACCTCCCCGCCGCCGCGGCTGCCCAGAGCATCTCCAGCCGTGAACAAGGGACGGGGGAGGACGCCCCGTCACACATGCACATCCCATTGTCTTGCACAAGAAAACCCTGACCTGGCTTTAAGTTATGATAAGAGGAAACTGCGTATCACATTTGGTGGTCCTTGCTCTGATCATTTAGGAGTAGTTCTTGAACGAACAGACTCACAGATGGATGGACAGATGCACAGACAGACACACAAACTCTCTCAGAGTATGTCTACACTACAAAGTTAATTCGAACTAACAGCCGTTAGTTCGAATTAACTTTAATAGGCGCTACACACGCGAACCGCTAGTTCGAACTTAATTTGAACTAGCGGAATGCTTAATTCGAATTAGGTAAACCTCATTCTATGAGGACTAATGCCTAGTTCGAATTAAGTAGTTCGAATTAAGGGCTGTGTAGCCACTTAATTCGAACTAGTGGGAGGCTAGCCCTTCCCAGCTTGCCCTGGTGACCACTCTGGGCACAACCAGGGAAATTCTTCTGCCCCCCTCCCGGCCCCGGAGCCCTTAAAGGGGCACGGGCTGGCTACGGTGCCCGTGCCAGGTGCAAGCCTGCCAGCAGACCCTGCACCTGGCACGGCACCAGCCAGCCACCCGCTGCAACCCAGCCCTCTGCTTCTTCCTGGGACCAGGCTGGCGGCTCCCAGGAGCCTGCCCAGGGCCACAAGAGGCGGGCGCCTGCCTGGTCTAGTGTGGAGATCGTGGACCTCATCCAGGTTTGGGGGGAGGCCTCCAACGTCCACAACCTCTGCACTAGGCACAGGAAAGTGGCCATCTAGGGTAGGATAGCTGCCAGCCTGGCCACCAAAGGCCACATGCAAACCCAGGAGCAGGTTTGCATGGAAATCAAGGGGGTCCAGTAAGACCCCCGACCCTGAGCTTAGAACATAAGAACATAAGAACAGCCATACTGGGTCAGACCAAAGGTCCATCTAGCCCAGTAGCCTGTCTGCCAACAGCGGCCAACACTAGGTACCCTGGAGGGGATGGACCGAAGACAATAACCAAGCCATTTGTCTCGTGCCATCCATCTCCAGTCTTCCACCATCAGAGGCCAGGGACACCATTTCTACCCCCTGGCTAATAGCACTCCATGGACCCAACCTCCATGACTTTATCTAACTTCTCTTTAAATTCTGTTCTAGTTCTAGCCTTCACAGCTTCGGGTGGCAAGGAGTTCCACAGGTTGACTATTTGCTTTGTGAAGAAGAACTAGTGGGAGGCTAGCCCTCCCCAGGTTTCCCTGGTGGCCACTCTGGCCAACACCAGGGAAACTCGTCTGCCCCCTCCCGGCCCCGGACCGCTTAAAGGGGCACGAGCTGGCTACAGTGCCCATGCTAGGTGCAAGCCTGCCAGCACCCAGCCAGCAGACCCTACACCTGGCACGGCTCGAGCCCTCCCCCTCTTCCCGGGACCAGGCTGGCGGCTCCTGGGAGCTTGCCCGGGACCGCAAGAGGCGGGCACCCGCCTGGGCTAGTGCAGACTTCGTGGACCTCGTCCATGATCTCCGCACTAGGCACAGGAAAGTGGCCGGCAGGTGTGCAAGAGAATCAAGGGGGTCCACTGAGACCCCCGACCCTGAGCTTACAATGGCCGTACTGGGTCAGACCAAAGGTCCATCTAGCCCAGTAGCCTGCCAACCCTAGGGACCCTGGAGGGGATGGACCGAAGACAGTGACCAAGCCAATTGTCTCGTGCCATCCCTCTCCAGCTTTCCACAAACCTTGGGCAGGGATACCACTCCTACCCCCTGGCTAATAGCACTCCATGGACTCAACCTCCATGACTTGATCTCACTTCCCTTTAAACTCTGTTCTAGTTGTAGCCTTCACAGCCTCCTGCAGCAAGGAGTTCCACAGGTTGACTCTTTGCTTTGTGAAGAACAACTTTCTGTTACTAGTTTGAAGCCTGCTACCCATTCCTTCTTTATGGGAACTAATGAAGAACTTTTCTGTATGCACCCTCTCCACCCAACTCCTGCTTTTAGAGACCTCTATCCTGTCCCCCCTCCGTCTCCTCTTTTCTAAGCTGAAAAGTCCCAGTCTCTTTAGCCTCTCTTCATATGGGACCTGTTCCCAACCCCTGAATATTTTAGTTGCCCTCCCCTCTCCCAGCCTCTCTCTTCCCCTCTCCCACCTCCTTTTCCCAGTCTCCCCCAGTTTTGTTCAATAAAGACAGATTCCATTTTGGAAGACACGTTTTCTCTATTTTGTACATCAGGAAGGGGGACTAGGGAGGGGTAAGTGGAAGGAGGTGAGGTAGGATTGGGGTACGAGCCCCCGATGGGGAGGACTGGGCTGGCTCTGCGGGCTTCTGGGGGTGGAAGCTCTCCTGAAGCCCCCCAATTGCTCCCTCTCCCCAGATGGCAGCCTGCGGCAAGTGCAGCCAGGCTGATGGCCGAGTGGTGTGATGTGCCCAGTGTGGGTACTCCGGGCACTCCAAGCCAGGACTGCTTTGCAAGCGGAGCACCCCTGAGAACTGTCTGTCCGGGGTGGGGGCCGGGACCCTTTAAGCACAGCCCTCAGCTAGCCTGAGACAGCATCTCCACGCTCTAAGTCATCCTCTGATGCCCTGCCGGCACTGCTTCCGGCCATCCTTAAGCCCGGTTCAGGGTCCACTTAATGTGGACATGCTAGTTCGAATTAGCAAAACGCTAATTCGAACTAGTTTTTTAGTCTGGATCCGTTAGTTCGAATTAACTAATTCGAACTAAATTAGTTCGAATTAACGTTGTAGTGTAGACATACCCTCAGACTTCTAGAGTCAAATTCCAGGTTGCCCTCAGATTGTTATTTTAAATCTCCAGAATACTTTATATGCTCTCTGATTCAAAAGATACAAACACAAGTCAAATAATTTCAAGAATCAAACTCGCAAGTGATTCTTTAGTATATAATGTACATTTTATGGATCTCAGGGTTTATGCTCATGAGGTTTTTAAACTGGATCAAATTGAGTTAATTCAGTTTGAAATGTTTATGTACATATGATGCAACCTTACTGTGCTCTAACTCAGCATTAATCTGGAACTCCAATCCTCTTGCAAAGTGGACTGGGTTTGCTTCCAGTCGAATAATTTCACATCTTCTCTTTGCATGCATGCAATTGGCTTGTACTACCTTTTGCACACTTTCAACAGCTATCCCACAAAGCTTTGCAGGTAGGCTTTTACCACCCTGTTTGTTTGTGTGCCTTCCATGTTCTGGTATTAAGTTTCCAGGACCACCTTTGCCCCAATTAATAGATGGCATAGAGCCAAGTTTCCCTCATTAGCTCCAGTGTCCCTGTGTATCATGATTCTGGTGACACAACCATAATTGCAGTCCAGAGGGACCACAACATGTCTCTCCGAGTTGCTTGCAGCCATGCTGACACCCTGGATCTCATCACCATGTAGGGAAAAGAGTCTTTTCAGGCAGGAAGCTTTTGTGGCCAGCCATAGGAATTAGGACTTTTTGGTGGACATTGCAAAGCAGTTGTATTGGAAGGGTCTCAATCAGGATATTGGCCAGTGCTGCAGGAAGAGCAAGCAGCTCAGGAGAAAGCACATTGCAACAAGGGACCAAAGAGATAGTAGCACTTCCAGGGGCGGCCAGTGCCTATAGGCAAACAAGGCAGCTGCCTAGGGTGCCAAGTTGCATGGGGCACCAAATTCCAAACCCTGCCCCTTCCATTTCCCGTGCCTTACCTGGAGCATGGCTTCCCTGCGGCCAGGAGGCGGGTAAGTCCTGGGAGAGGCAGTGCGCGGGGGGTTTCCCCTATGCTGCGGGGGGGGGGGAGGTCGGCCCTGGGGGAGGAAGAATGCGGGGGGGGGGGAGGTTCCTCTGCCCCGCGGGAGGGGTCGGTCAGCCCCGGGCGAGAAGGAACGGGGGGGGGGGGGGGGTCAGCCCTGCGAAGGGTTGGGGAGGGTCAGCCCCGGGGGAGGAGGAACACAGGGGGTTTCCCCTGCTCCGCGGGAGGGGGGATCACCCTGGGAGAGGCACATGCCGGCTTCTTTCTGGGGGGGTGGGATCTTAGGAGGAGGCGGGTGCAGGGGAATCTCTCCCCCGACTGGCACCCTGTTCCCTCTCCCCAGCCCCAGTCCCTTGGCCCCCAGCCACAGAACTCCAACTCCATCCCCAAGCCTCCTTACCCCAAGCCCCCTTGGCTCCCAGCCCCAGAACTGCATCCCCGGCCCCCCTCTCCCCAGCACAGAACCAAAACCCTCAGTCGATATCTGCCCTTGGGGTTGGGGGGGGGGGCCGATTGCATGGTTCGCCTAGGGCGCCAGTTGCTGGCAGCTAGTCTAGTGCCATCCCTGAGCACTTTCCTAACTCATAGAAAGGTTGAATAGTAATAGAGAGGTAGCCATGTTAGTCTGATCTAGCAAAAACAAAAGGAAAAACTATGTAGCATTTTGAAGACTAACAAGATGGTTTAATAGGTGGAAGTGGGTCTGGCCCACGAAAGCTCATCACCTATTAAACCATCTTGTTAATCTATAAAGTGCTACATAGTTTTTCCTTTTGTTTTTTCATAGAAAGGTTGTGAGGATAAACACATTGAAGTACGTGAGGTACTTGGTAAAACACGTTAATTGGGATCATGTAAGAACCTGCAGTGTAGAAATAGAAGATCCTGCCTCCGCAATTGACTCCATGCATGTGAACTATGACTGCATGGAGCCCCATTGCATGTATACAATGCGCTATAGTCATAGCAGTTTGTCTGTGCACAGTCAATTGCGTGGTCAGGGTCTCACACTAAAATAAATCAGCCATCAGCTGATAACCTGCTTGTAAACTCCTGTTTGAAAATAAAGACAATCCCATTTTACAGTAACCAGATGTTTAACTGAATATTAGTCTCTATAAATGCCTTAGGCCATTGCTTTATTAAGGTTTGAAGAGGGTTTAGTACAGTTTTAAAATCCCAAACAATTATACAGTTCAGAGGCTTCTCAAATGTGGCATTGGATACATTCCCATTTGTTTGTATTTGGTATGTCATGTATGACAGATTGCAAAGGGCTCTCCTATAACTTACCAAACCAAGTTTTTTTTGCTCTCAGATTTTCTAAGTTCTTTATTATCCATAATTGGATAACTTCTCCCCCAGTTTTCTCCTTGGAACACTGAAGATAAGGTTTCTGTTTAATCATCCCACTTTAAGTACTTGCAATCAGACAGGATATTGCTACTTTTAAAATAAGACAAAGAAATTTAATGACTTTAATTTCTTCCTGTACAAAAGATTAATTTCTATGCTGGAGTTACCTTTGCATAGAACAATTATTTCTTCTCTTTCAAATGATTCACCCTGACTTAATAACTTAATTCTTTTATATTTTGATTCTTTTTTTTAGCTTTTACAGCAAGTGTTTGCCATTTTGTGACTAAAATCTAATTTAGCTTTTGTTTTCAAATTAGTATGAAATTATGCATTCAGACAAGTGGCAAGGTGTGGTGGTTTACCCTAGTACCACCACTCCTGGCGTGCAATGTAAGGAATGATGTCTTCAATCATCTTTACAGCTGTTTTGGTGGTAGATCATGTCACCCTACCCTGAGCTATCAGAACCTTTTCATACAATAATACAATTAAGAGGGAGAAAAATCTTTGTCACAGGGGAAAAAATAAAAATATTCCTTAATGGCTCTGAAGACTTCAAGCCCTGGTAGTGAAAGTTCATGGAACACATTTCCTTGTCTGTGCGCTGAGGCAGGTCAGAGAAGAGGCGCAGATGATAGGTATTATCCATGAAGTACTGGGTACTGTACAGATGTACAGGAACATCCCTGTTACAAGGAGCTCACAGTCTAAGGGTGGTCAGACAGGTAGGCAGAGGCAACGGAAAAGGAACAACAAAAGAGATTTTATATACAAATCAACAAGAATAAGTAGAGGCAGCATAACAGAAGGCAGTTTTTAAGAAGCAGCAGGAATGAGTGGGTGAGTTCAGGGAGGTCAGAACATGGCCATCACGCTGTGTAAAAGGAGGCACAGGGACTGGACGAGAGTGGAAATGCTGGTGGCAAGGAGGGCGTGGGGTGACATGATGCTTGACAAGGGAGGACCAGAGAGACTCAATTGGATACAGTAGTGGATGGGACCCAGTGAAGGGATTCAACAAAGGTGGTGTGAGCAAGGATGATGACTTTAGTGGCTGCATTTGTCATGATCTGAACTGAGGGGGCAACAGATGTGTCTGAGAGACCAAACCGGAGGAAGGTGAAGTAGCAGAGGTAGGACTTGTCAGGTGACAGAAACATCGCCATGTGGCCTATCTGATATCAGCGAGGGACTAGCACTAAGTAACCTTTGCTTCTCCTCTCCCCTCCCTGCCCCCAGCAAAGGAAATAATTGGTGGACTTGTCTTTCCCCCTCCTACAGACAAATAAAAAATTCATCCTCTCACCCCATTCTTCCTGCCCCTGATATCGGGCCTGATCCAAATCCCTGATCCAGCCCATGGCACCTGATCTAAGTTAATGAAAAGATTCTCATATCGACGGCCTCATTCCAGGGGGACGCAATGAAAGCTAGCATCCGACTGGCAGCAGCTAACACATCTAGTAGTCCTCACTAAGGGTATGTCTACACTCCAGAGGTTTTTTGGAAAAACCGCCTTTTTTTCCGAAAAAACCTCAGTTACGTCCACTCTGCAATCACGTTCTTTCAAAAGTAAATCAAAAGAACAGAGGGGCTTTTCTGACATTGGTAATCCTCTTTCTACTAGGAAGAAGCTTTAGTCCTGTATTTTGTTTTGGAAAAAGGCGTGTGTGGATGGGGAAGAGGGTTTTCTTTCAAAAGAAGAGGTCTCCAGGAAATAACTCCGTCCAAAGTAATCACAACTCTATAGTTCCTATCTCCTGGCCCCTCTTACAGCTGCAGGCACCCCGGACAAGCCTTGTGGCAGGAATCCAACCTGAGAACAGCACCTTAACCGTGTGGCTTTCCCTGCCACAGGCATTGGCATCCATGGCCCAGCCTCAAGCCCCCCGAGACCCACCTGGCCCTCACAGGGAGCAGCCCCAGAGGTCCCAGGACCCACCTTGGGGGACCAAGAAGTGGGCACCCCCCTGGTCCGGAGAAGAGATCCTGTCCCTCCTCGAGCTGTGCGGGGAGGAGGAGACGTTGCAGGATCTCCATTCCAAGTGGCGTAACGCTGATATCTTTGAGCGCATGGCCGAGTCCCTAGCGGAGCATGGACACCCACCCTGGACCTTGGAACAGTCTGGAGTAAGGTGAAAGAGCTCTGCCAGGGATACGTGAGGGCCAGAGAGAGCAGCTCGCACTCTGGGGCAGGACCCTACACCTGCCCCTATCACCAGAAGGTGCACCAACTCCTGTGGGGTGGGGAAACATCTTCCCCACCCGTTCTCGTGGACTCCAGCCTTGAGAAGCCTGTTGTTGCCCAGCCAGAGGTCATGGTGGAGGAGGAGGAGCAACAGGAAGAGGAGGAGGAGGAGGAGAAGGATGATGCAGCCACCATCATCTTCTCATTAGAGCCAGTTCCTGAAAGCGTGGATGTCTCCCAGGCCTCCTCTGACGCCAGGGAGGGATCTTCAGGTTAGTGCTCTCAGTTTGTCACACACACGGGGCAGGGGAAGTGGGCACACGGGGTGGGGTGCAAGCGTCACTCAGCCTGCTTGGGCTGGATTTCGTGCTGCAGTCCATGCGCATGGAACCATGTGCAACATTCATGTGCGCCTCGTGCACTCAGCAGGCAGCCCGAGCACAGCTTGGATCCTGCTCCCAGGCTCAGGGAAGGCCACACACACACACATCTGGTCCCGGGTGGGAAGCAGGCAGCCAGGGCCCTTGGGCACCTTGGGACCACTGTGAGGCAGGGCCTTGCTACCGGGACATCCCTCTCCTCTGCCCCGAGGACCGTTGGTCGCTGCTCACAGAGGAGGGCACGGCCTCGGGGACAGTGTCTGCATGGATGACTGACTACTTCTCCCTCTTTGTGTTCTCCACAGCTGTACCTGATGGGATGGAGGGGCGAGCCACACCCCTGCAGCCAGCCACCAGAGCCCAGACGACCCAAAAGCATGCCAGGGTCCAGGAAGACCTCATGAGGCAGCATGTCAGCACCCTGCACGACATGCAGCAGACTCTGGTGCAGAAGATCCAGGAGGATGCAGAGTGGCAGAACCACGCATGGGACCAGCTTGTGCAGCAGTGCGATAGCATGTGTGCCAGCATGTGCGACATGATGGCACAACTGGCTGCTGTTGCTGCTCCTGCGTGCCACCTTCCTGCCCCCCCCCCACTATGCCCATTCCCGCTTTCCCCCAAGTGATGCCTATGCCCTCTCTCCCTGTCCCCTCTGAACCTGCTCCGGCCCCACCTCCTGTCTATCCCCCTGTGGTCCCAGGACCCACCCAACCCCAAGTCCGACATGGTCCCCGCACTTGAGGTGGCATATCCAGCCAGCACCCGTGCCACTCCAAGGCCCCCTCCCCCTACAGGTTATGAATCCTCCTCCCCCTCCCCAGCTTTTTTTTTTTTAATTGAAAGATCAATACACAGTTAATTTTGTTTAAAATCAAACAGGTGTCTTTATTGAGAGGTCAGTGAAGGGAGGGGTTGTGGTGGGAAAGGGATAGTGCAGCAAGCCAGAGGCCTCTATTGGGGAGGGTCCGGGGAGAGTTCCTGGGGTGCTGGAGAGAAACTCTCCCTCAGGGCCTCCCAGATGTGCACCCCGGCCTGATGGATAGCAGCTGTCCGCAGCTGCATGAAGGGTCTCCTCTCGCAGCTGGCATCTGCCCCCTGCCCTGGGAGGAAGGCCTCACCATTCCACTCCGCAATGTGGAAGACACAACATGCCGACAGCACCTTGGGGATGTTTTGCTCTCCCACGTCCAAGCTGGTCAGGAAGCACCTGAACCACAGCTTGAAGTGGCTGAAGGCGCACTCCACCTTGATCCTGGCCCAGTTCAGGTGGGCATTAAATTGGTCCCTGCTGGGGTCCAGGTGGCCAGTATATGGCTTCATTAGCCATGGCATCAGGGGGTAGGCTGTGTCCCCCATGATGCACAATGGCATCTGCACATGCCCAACCGCAAAGTCATGGTGGGGGAAGAATGTGCCCGCCTCCAGTTTGCCGTAGAGGCTCGAGTTGCGAAAAATCTGGGCATCATGTGCCCTGCCCAACTACCCGACAAAAATGTCCATGAACTGTCCACGGTGGTCGACCTGCGCCTTCA
This sequence comes from Pelodiscus sinensis, assembly GCF_052426305.1. Lineage (NCBI taxonomy): Eukaryota > Metazoa > Chordata > Testudines > Trionychidae > Pelodiscus > Pelodiscus sinensis. Next base: position 52,652,175 of record NC_143059.1, read on the forward strand.
GCACCAGAGGAAAATAGCCCTTGCGGTTGATGTACTGGGTTGTTCTATGTTGAGGTGTGCAGATTGGGGTGTGGGTCCCATCAATCGCTCCTCTGCAGTTTGGGAACCCCAGGACAGCAAATGTGGCCATAATTGGGTCCAGATCTCCCAGGCAGATAACCCTCCGCAGCAGGATGGAATTGATGGCTCTCACAATCTGCAGAAGGAAACAAACACACACACAAAACTGAGAATGAGAAAGGGAGTGCCTGAGCCCTTGGGAGGTGCCCACCAGCCTCCCATTCCCTTCCCTTCCTGAAGCCACCCCTTATGAGGCCACCGCACCCAGCAACAGGGGTGCGTGTGTGGAACAGCACGAACTCCTAGGGACGGGGATTCGCCCCTCACCCTCACCCCCACTCCAGACTCCCACCCTGTCAGCCGACGGTTAGGGCAGTGTGTGTGTGTTTCCGAGAAAAGGTTTAACGTCCGTGTCTTTACTGCTAGGACCGGGGTCCCGTTGCAGAGGGTAGCCAGCAGGCCAACAGACACCCCTGTATATAGGAAGAGCTTATTACACCTCAGATTTTAGCTGCTAGAACACAGGGTTCCTTCGCAGCGGGCAGCCTAGGGAAGGCTGAGAAGTGCCCCAGCAGACCTGTCACCTGGGAGTGACACAAATCCAAATGCCCAAGCTCCTCCTATACCTGTCCCTTATGACCGGCTGAAGTTCTTTTAAATTGTGCTTGGTTCTGTTACAGCAACTGAAGGAGTCGGGTTAAAAACTTGAACAGTTACAGGTTTATTAAAAAGACTTATAAAAGCATATGGTTACAATGGCTATTTCTCTATTTCTTAACTACTAGCAAATATAGATTTTAAAAATGGTTACAAAGAAAGCAAAGATAGAAAATAGAAATAATGGTACCAAGTGACAGCTTAATCTTTAAAGAGCTCTAAGTCTATGTGTATACTTAAGACAAAGGACCACATCCAGGTACAATTTTTACCCCTTTCTGTGCCTCTCGACTCCAGCGTGTCAGGCCAGGGCCGGTCTCTCAATTCCTAGGAAAGACGAATACGAGGTGGGCGTCCCCTCTGGAACCTCGGGAGATCAAACACCTAACCCAACCAGAAGATAGATGGTAGATTGATGCTCAGAGTAAATGTGCTGCTGGACCCATCTTTATACCCTGAGGGGCCCATATCCTCTTTCTTATCTAAAGATGCCAAATTGTACTGGTCCGTTTTGTGGCGCCAGTTCTTACAAGCAAGTTTCAAGTTAATTTACACTTGTAAGAGAGAGAACTAAATTGTGAGTACTAGACATTTTTTTACTGGGCGAGAGATTCCTCCCCCCGTGGACGGCTGTGTGTTCGTATCAATATGGGTTAAGTCAAGGGCACTCCTTGGCAGCCTCTTGGTCAGCAATTGGCATATCTCTGTTTACAGCCATTCACGGTCACACAGCCTGGGCCTTCTGCTCTGTGTGCCCTGTATGCTCCAGGCAAGCAAAAATGGATGTTACAGGGGGGTTCCTGTCTGGCTACACGCCGTCCACCCCCTTTTCCGAGGGTTCCCCTTTTCCTGTGTGTGCGCATGTGCACACACACACACACACACACATGCAGGGAGTGCAGCCCGAAAGTCCCTTACCTCCATGAGGAGGGCCCGGATAGTGGATGTCCCCACATCAAACTGGTTGCCCAATGACCGGTAGCTGTCTGTGCTGGCGAGCTTCCAGAGGGAGATTGTGATTTGCTTCTCTAGGGGGATGATGGGTCACAGGTGGGTGTTACATCTTCAGAGGGCAGGGGTAAGCCAGGCACACAGCTCCAAAAAGATGGCCTTCTGCATGCGGAAGTTTTAGAGCCCCTACTGGTCGTCCACCACTCCATGACCAGCCGGTCCCATCAGTCAGAACTAGTGTCCAGCCTCCAGACACGTCTCTCCACTGTGGGGTGGGATTGCAAGGGTGTTGCTCCCGCACCCAGGGAGAGGGTCCCCAGAATGAGTTCAGGGTCAAGCTCATGCAGAACCAGGAAGGCAACCAGTACAAAGTGCTGCAAAAATTGCAGCATGGCCGTGTGGGGCCATCACATGCCCAGGAGCAGCTCTGGCTCTATGGCACAAAGGAAAAATCTGTGGCATCCAAAAAAGCAGGGCAACCACAACACACACTGAGAGAGCTTTGCTGTCCCTTGAAGAGGTAGCAAGCACGCAGAAGAAGCAGAGAAACGGCTGTCCAGGGGGGTCCCTTTAAGCCAGTGTTTCTGCTAGGCTCTGGCACCAGCACTCGGAAGCAACTGGTGACCTTAAGCGCTGGCTGAAGTGGTTCTGAGTGGCCTTTTATGCGAGAGCGCGTCCAACCAGTCAATACGCTCTCTTTCGAAAAAGCAAATTGCTTTTTCAATCCACTTAGCCAGCGTGGACACGCTTTTGTGGAAGAAGTTTTTCCGGAAGATCGCTTCTAGAAGAGCTTCTTCTGAAAAAAGCCTGAATCTAGACGTAGCCTAAGACCAGATGAGGGGTTGTCCCAGGAGGGATGAGGATGGGAGGGAATTTTGAACAATTTATAATTTTAAACTTTTAAAAAGTTGAAAGTTTTTTTAAAGCCACTTTGAATAAAAAAGTCAATGTTTCATATAAAAAATGTCAGCATGACCAAAACAATTAGGTAGAATTGATACACACTTACAAAGTGTTTCAATTGACCTGAAATCTGCAATTTTTTTGCCAACAAAAAGTTATGGTTCGAAAATTTCACCGCAGCTCTTGTCCTTAGTGTATCAGCCAAGAGAGCAGCAAGCTCATAAGCTGATCCCAGTGAAACCAGTAGGGCTTTTTGCTTTGATGTTGGGACTTCCCCTATGGAACAACTTTTAGGATTAGAGCCTAAGCAACATGCAAAGAGCAGAAAAGAGCATAAGTGATGGAAAACAGATAGACAGCAGCATTGAAAAAAATCTTTCAATTTGAACATTTTAAGGAACATTGCCTTTTTTAAAATATGGGATCAAATTCCTGCCCATGAATACAGACCTGTAATCTAAGTACCTGAAAACACATGCTAACCTTTGCTACAACATTTTTTTCTTCTAATAGATCTTTTTTGCTGTTGTCAGTTAGGGAGAGATCCTTAATGATGTTATTCCTTTCAGCATAGTTTTTACATGCTAATTTCCTTAAAGAAAAAAATGCAGTGAAGTGAATGAGAGATGACATGACATATTGTAACTGCTGTGTCTATTGGCCCCAAAGGTAGTCATTTGTGTTTTTAAATTCCGTAATTATATATGTACACAATAGAGTCTAATGGGCCCCAAACAGTTATCAACTTAGGCACTGTCCGTAAATATCATGTAGCAAAAGTGATAAGGATTAAAATAAAATAAGCTTGCAAAGGATGGAATTATACCTGAAGTGAGGAGAAAAACTGAAAGGTAATACACAGCAAAACATGCTCCAATCACTAGAAACACTTTTAAGAAATCTTAAATATAATAAAAGATGGGAAGCTGCCACATTGACAGTCTGATTATATAATATAAGACAAAGTAAATACAACTCAACCTTGGAGCACTGACAAGGACTGTTATTTAAAAAACATAATATCTGGAAATGCTCACACTTATATGAAACTTTTTTCATTCATTTTTAACTTGGTTTGTTGGAAAAATCCTATGGCCAAATCATGCTGTTGCCATTTAAAAAAAAAAAAAAAAACATGGACCACAAAAATCTGGGAAACTCCATGAGTTCTGTTATGGAATTTCCTCCAAAATCATCCACTCAAGGATGGAGGGAAAAGGGAAAGTTTGGTTTCCATGAATCTGAGTAGGCGGTGTGGTCAGCCCACTGTAGACCAAAGACTGGTGGCATCCTGAAAAGGGTACACTTCAGGTGAGGCCTAGTGCCCCCCGGCTACTCTTCGGGCATTCTTTAGGGTAGCACAGATCTCCCTAAAATTAGGTTGACCTTTTTTAGGGAGGGGAGGCAAGTGCAAAGGTGATGTTTGTGTAAGATAAAGCTAACTGAGGCATCTCTGTCTTGTATGGAGTTTGGTGTGGACGGAAGCTTGGGAGGATGGCTTTTCCTTATTCTACTTGCTCCCTGTCCTGCCCTTGCACTCCATAAGTCTCCTCCATCAGGGAGTGGAGGTGTGTGTTCTCCATGTGTATTGTAACTAAGTGGTTACCTTTAGGCTTTTATTTTAGGGTTGGCTTGTTTTACAGATAACTCCAGATAAACAGGAAGAGGGGTAATGGCTGAAGCAGGCTATCTAGCAGGTTCTAGCTCTTGCAAATAGGAAAGCTTTCCCTTGGTCCTTTTTTCCCAAAGGCTCTAGAAGTGAACAGATAAAACTGTATATCTAGCTCCTCGATGAATCTAATCTTAATATGATGAATTGTAGTGGCTTCAATGGCACAAGAAAGTTAGTCAAGGCAAACCTAACCAGCTAATATGACCTAATTATACATTTTAGCTCTGGAGAGAGTGAGGTTTGAGCTGGCCCTGGTTCTGACTCATTCTTTCCTCCATAAAGGCCTGATTCCTCCCTAAAATCAAATTGAGGTCTTTAGTCAGGCATAACCAGAACAATATCTGTTTAATGAACCAAGAAAGCACCTTTGTTTCTATTGCTTCTTAGTGCCCTGTACTTACATGTACAATTATTATAAAAAAATCAGAAAGAATGCTACCTTGAGATACAATTTCCATACGGGGATGAATTTTATTATACCATCCATACAATAGCCACCATTATCTTGTTGATTATAGTTGCACTCATTTGCACATTATCTGTGGTATATTCTTTATTATTTTAGAAGAAACTGAAACCACATCTTTACGATGAATTGGAAAGAAAGATATCTATTTGTGCAGATAGATATTTTGGCTGAGGCCATTAAGCAGCAAACATTATTTGTAAACATTTATTTATGCAAACTTTAAAAGAAGGAAATAACACAGATATTTCTAATCGACAGAAAAGCCTGCGGCTAGTTGCAACAAATGATTGCAATTTAAAATTCATGTACTGTTAAGAAGTTCTGATAGAATTATAAGCTCCTTGGGAAAAAGGAATTCAAATAAATGTACAGATGGAGTTGGCCAACTGGCTTAGAGGGCCTGAATTATGCTGTCTTGTGGGAAGCTAAGGTTCAGCTGTGACCTGAAGGCTTTTCCCTCCTAGACCTAGGAAGAGCAGACACATCATAAACAGAATGTAAATGGGCTCAAGTTTATATGGATAGATAGTGTTTAAGTATCCTTTGGCAATGGATTTAGAAAATCCATTTCATAATATTACTAGCTGATGGTATTATATTTATTTGTGTTACATAAAGCCTACACTCCCTGAGATCAGATCCAATTGTACTAGGCACTGTATATATACATGGTAAGAGACAGTCCATGCTCTGAATGGCTTACATGCTAAACAAACAAGCCTGGCGAAGAGTGGGAGCCAGGAAGCATTATCATTCCCATTTTACACATGGCAAGGCTGGATTACGGGGGGGGCTAGCTGGGCAGCTGCCCAGGGCACCAACCTATGGGCGGCGCCTGATGGCAGCTGTAAGGGGCACCATGCACCGGGGCCACGCATGCACTATGCACCCGGGGGCAGAACCACGCATGCATCGTGCATCTGCTGCCTGGGGCACAGGAATGGCTCGAGCCGGCCCTGACACATGGGGAACAGTGAGATGTTGATTTGCTCAAGATCACATAGGAAATTTGTGGTAGAGCCAAGGACAGAACCCAGAACTCCTGAGTCACAGCCCAATGCCTTAATTGTAAGTCCATCCTAACCGTGAAATGACCCTCTCTCAGGTCAGGCACTAGAACAGCCAATGCTAAGAAGTTAATGTCTCTAAAGAGGTAAAAGATGATCTCATAATGAAAGGATAGGGAAAATCTGAAACTGTTTTCAAAGTCAGGTTCAATTCAATAAAGAAAAGCTCATAGTTTTATTCTGGGGGATTCTTCCCCCAAAAATTATGTAAGGAAGGCCATACTGAGACACACCATTGATCCATCTAGCCTAGTATCCTGTCACGGACAGTGGCCATTACCAGATACTTCAAAGGGAATGAGTAGAACAGAGCAATTTTGAGTAATCCATCCCCTGTCATCCAGTCCCAGCTTCTGGAAATTGGAGATTTAGGGACACCTGGAGCAGACGGCTGTTTCCCTGATCACGGTGGCTAGTAGCTATTAATGCACCTATTCTCCATTCATTCATTCTTTTTTTAACCCAGTTATACTTTTGGCCTTCACAACATCCTCTGGCAATGAGTTTCATAGGTTGACTGTGTTGTAGGAAGAAGCATTTTTGTTTGTTTTACATCTGCTACCTATTAATTTCATTGGATAATCCTTCATTCATCAGACTCATGTAATGAAATGGGTTTTACCCATGAAAGCTCATGATCATAATATTTGTTAGTCCCTAAGGCGGGGGTGGGAACCTCAGGCTCAGGGGCCACATCCAGCCCCTGGCTTGCCTGGATCTGGCCCCCAAGGCTCAGAGACTCCCCACAGCATTGAGGAACTTGCACTGGTACTCCAACCCCCTACTGCCCCACCTCAGGGCTAGTGCATACAAAATCTACCAGGCTGTGGGCCCCTAAGCTCTGGTGGGCAAGGGGAATGTGGGGAATGTCTTTCTACTCCATTGGGGGCCATGTCAGTGAGAGGGCTTTTTTGCTTTTCACTTGTGTGTAGCCCCTGACTGATTTTTCTGTGGGTCAGCAGCCCCTGACCCAAAAAAGGTTCCCCAGCCCTGCTCTGAGGGTACATCTACACTACAGAGAAGATGGAAGTGGCTGCTGTCAGTCTTCCAGAGTTTGAATTAGAGGATCTAGTGAAGACACGCTAATTCAAACTGAGAAGGGCACTCTGGTCGATGCCAGCAGTCCTCTTCCATGAGGCGTAAGGGAAGTCAAAGGGAGAGTGTTCTCCCTATGACTTCCTGTAGTGTGGACAAGGTAAAAAATCGAGTTTAAGATACTTTGACTTCAGCTATGCGGTTAACGTAGCTGAAGTTACGTATCTTAATTTGACCTTATCCCATATTATAGACCAGGCATGTCCAAAGTCTGGCCCGCGGGCCAAATGCGGCCCGCGGTCGGATTTAATACGGCCCCCCGCTTCTCCCGGCTCCCCGGTGCTTTTTTCAACTGGCGCGCACAGCGCGCCGCTTCGGACCGCCGCCGCCGCCGCGGTCCCAGACCCTGCCCCTGCACGCCGCTTTGGGGCTGAGAGTGCGGGGACAGCCCCCGCTTCCTCCCCTTCTCCTGGCTCCCCGGCACTCCTCTGAACTGGCGCCGCTTCCGGCCGCGCCGCCGCCGTCCATGGCGGCCGCTGCGGTCCTAAAGTCTGCCCTGTAGGGCACGTCCACAGCCCCGCTCTCCCGCTTGGCTGCGGGTTCGCCCTGCCCCCGGGCCGCTGTGAGGCCAGCGTGCCCTGCGCTCTCCGCCCGCCTCTGACCCTGCAGGCCCTCTACCTTGGGGCTGAGAGTGCAGGGACGGACTCCACAGCTGCTGAGATCAGGGACGGACTCCGCAGCTGCTCAATCTCAGTATCTGTGATTGGCCCTGCGCACTGTCAGCTTTCTGGCGGGCTCAGGCACGTGGAGCTGCGAACACGCCGGAGGTCATCATTAGACACTTCGCCACAAACAGCCACAAAGGCAAGAGAATTCTTGTTGAGCAGTGTATTAGTGCAGTGTATTACTTGGGCAGTGTATTAAACCTCTGGCACTGCGCTCACATGATCCCTTCCCCTTCTGGTCAATTTAAAAAAATGGCGACTGTAAATAAGAGAAGGAAAGTTGACAGTGAGGGCCGCCGCTTCCAGGACAGGTGGAAAGTGGAATATTTCTTCACTGAAATACAGAATCACTGTGTTTGTCTGATATGCCAAGAGACTGTGGCTGTTTATAAGGAATTTAATGTCAAGAGACACTACCAGTCGAGACATAGCACATACGACAAGCTTACAGGGTACGACCGCAGTGAAAAGTTGAAGCAACTTGAAGCTGTTTTAATGTCACAACAGAAATTTTTCATAAGAGCCCGTGAGTCAAATGAAAATGCCACAAGGGCGAGCTATGAGGTGGCAACGTTAATTGCTAAAAATTGCAAATCTTTTGCTGAGGGTGACTTTATCAAAGAATGCGTTATGAAAATGGTTGAGAATATCTGTCCCGAGAAGAAGCAAGAGTTTGCCAACATTTGCCTGGCTCGTAACACTGTAGCACGGAGAATTGAAGAGATTTCATCAGATATTAAGAGACAGTTGACATCCAAAGGAGTGGATTTTGACTTCTTTTCAATAGCCTGTGATGAAAGCACGGACCTATCTGACACAGCTCAGTTGCTGATTTTTATGAGAGGGGTGGACGATGAAATGAATGTGACTGAAGAGCTACTTGACCTCCAGAGCCTTACGGACCAAACAAGAGGAAAAGATTTATTTGTTTCTGTTAGTTCCGCCATAGATGACATGAAACTGCCTTGGAACAAAGTTACTGGGATTATTACTGATGGGGCACCTGCCATGGTTGGTGAACGAAGTGGATTATCAACCCTAATCTGTAACAAGGTGATCGAAGAAGGAGGCAAAGCTATTAAACTCCATTGTATCATTCATCAACAAGTTCTCTGTGCTAAACATCTCAAATATGATCATGTTATGAAACCGGTGCTAAAGACTATTAATTTTATTCGCTCTAAAGCCCTGTGCCACCGCCAGTTTAAACAGTTTCTACTGGACATCCAGGCTGAATACGAAGATGTTTTATATCACAACGATGTAAGATGGCTCAGTCGGGGGTCTGCACTGCAGCGTTTCTACTCTCTCAGAAAGGAAATCGGAGAATTCTTGGAAACAAAGGGACAACCAATGCGAGAACTATCTGATCCTATTTGGCTGGCTGATTTGGGGTTTCTAGTTGACATAACAAAGCATCTGAATGTACTGAACACGAGTCTTCAGGGGAAAGATGCAGCGGTGAACCAGCTTTATTCACACCTCAAAGCCTTTGGGACAAAACTGCAACTTTTCATAAGGCAGTTGTCACAAACACAGCCCAATACCATACATTTTTCAGCGTTGCAGGAAATAATGAACAGTTTTCCACAGGACAATATCAGTGCGCAAACGAGCAGGTATGCAGCAGACATCGCATCTCTGGCTGGGGAGTTTAAACGGCGCTTTCAGGATTTTGCAGCTATTGAAAAGGAGATCAGCCTTTTCTCCTCTCCATTCTCTGTTGACCCCGATGATGCTCCAGATCAGCTGCAGCTCGAGCTCATTGAGCTGCATTGTGACAGCGAGTTACGCAGTCGTCACCAACAGCTCTCTCTTGTGAACTTTTACCGCCAACTGGATAAGAGCCGGTTTCAAGAGATTCGAACATTGGCTAAGAAAATGCTGAGCTTGTTTGGCTCAACATATATGTGTGAGAAGACATTCTCTGCTATGAACTTTAACAAGAACCGCGTGAGGACAAGACTAAGTGACTCTCATCTGCGTGACATTTTGCGCATCAAAACCACTGCCTTTGAACCAGACCTAGCCTATGTGCTGCAGTCCAGATCTCAGTTTCACCCTTCACATTAGTGTAGGCAAGTTTTTTTTTTCAATTGAGATGAATACATTGTAAAATCTCAGTTAATGTCAGTTGGTCTAAATCAGTTATAAATATATTTGGACACAACATGTATAGTTGGTGTTATGTTCCTGTTCATATTTTTTTAACTTAAAAGTTGATAATATCTAATGTACTTTACAATGTTCCTGACATATATTTCAGCTTCCTGGATTTTTTTTTCATCTGGCCTTCAGATATGAAAGGCAGAGTGATTTAACACTTGTTTAGATTTGTCATCCATGTGACAAAATGAAAAGTATGCCGTTTGCAATAAACTTTGCATAACATAGTTAATTTGCATTTAATTTTAATGGTTCAAAGAATGTCAGGCAAAATGGTAGGCCCTCACGCATGTTCACTTCATCAAATCTGGCCCTCTTTGAAAAAAGTTTGGACACCCCTGTTATAGACATACCCGAAGGTGCCACAGGACTCCTAGTACTTTTGTTATGTGAAGGGGCAAATAACATTTCCCTATTCACTTTATCCACCTAATTTATGATTTTATGGTTTTCTACAAAATCTTGAGGGACCCCAACTCTCTCCATTGTGAAAAGTGACCACACTTCGTTTCCCAGCTTTTAATCAGTTTCTAATCCATTAGAAATCTGTCTGAAAGTCCAAGTAGGCTGTATTAATTGGATCACCCAGATATATTTTCTTGTTGACATCCTCAAAGCTCTCTAATTTATTGTGATTGAGCACCTTCTCTTTGGGAGCCTGTGACTAGCGGAGAATTCTTGGATCTACAGCAGCTATCTTAAACTCAAGTCTTGTTTAATCTTAACCATAGCTCAAAGTACAAAAGCATAAACTGCAATATTAGTGGCATATTTCAATTGTCCTCATATTGACTGGATATATATCACCTCAGGAAGGCATGTAGAAATAAAATGGCTGGCCACACTAAATGACAGCTTCTTGGGTAGCTTGTCCTGGAACTCTCAAGGAGAGAGGAAATTTTTTATTTCATCCTAAGTGGAATGCAGGATCTGGCCCAAGCGGTGAATAGAGCTGAACCACTCAATAACAGTGACCAAAATTTAATTAAATGTAACATTCTTCTGGGGAAAAATACAATGAAACTTACCACTGTAATGTTTATGTTCAGGAATAGGAGGTATACAGAAATAAGGAAGCTAATTAAACTGAGATTAAAAGGAGCAGTCAGAAAGCTGAAATGTTTATAAACTGCATGGAGACTATTTGAAAACAGCATAATATAGGCTCAAACTAAATGTGTATAACAAATAAGAGTACAAAAAAACACCACCATGGTTAAACAGCAGAGTAAAAGGGGCTATCAGATGCAGAAAAGACATGCTTTAAACATTGGAAGTCAAATCCTAGTGGGCAAAATGGGGCTGAGGGAGGGAGATTCCCATACCTGAAACCACTTTTTTTGTTTGGCACTTGTGATGATCAGTCCCAAACTAAGGTGTCAATGGAGGAGGCTTAGGAATAGATTAATAAGTCACCAGAACTGGATGGTGTTCACTCAAGAGTTCTGAAGGAACTCAGGTTATACACCATAGTTAGCAGTTCTGCAATTTCATATCTATCTCCTAAATCAGCCTCTGTTCCAGATGACTAAAGCATAGCTAATATGATGCTAGTCTTTTTAAAAAAGGTTTTGGGGTGATCCTGGTAATTACAGGTAGTTAAGCTTAACTTCAATACCAGACAAAGTGATTGAAACTATAAAGAACTAAACTATCAGACACATAGATAAACATTGGGAAAATCATGTCTCACCAGTTTAATAGAATGTGTCTGTTAGTCCTACTCTAAGTTCTGCAGTAGAATAACATCCATTCAATCACTAGTGCATGTACATACATCTATTTCCTTACAGACAATGACAGAGCACCAGCTGATCTGTATCTCTGGACAGTGTTTTCAATATCTCACTTTTGCTATGTTAACCATATTAAAATAATAATTGAATAAGTCCCATGAGGGCATAGAATAGCAGAAGAAATCTATATAATGTAGGTCAAGATTTCCCATCACTTCTTCGACATGAAACCAAACTACTGCTGCCTAATATACCAGGAGTAAAATGAACAACAGATCTCCCATTGATTTCTATGAGGCCATGATTTCATCCCAGATTCCTGTGGGGGATAGCACTTGCAGCGCAGCACTGTTGACCCACCATGACCACATAGAACTGACATTTGTATTTAAAAGCACATCTCCTCGTTCAGCTGTAGCAAACCAGCTATGCCCCAAATCATGTAAATCATGCCCTAGATCCCTGTAAATTACTATCACATGAAGCACTGACTGCCCATTTCCAATTTTTTAAAATGCTTTTGGAGATTTAACGAGAGGAAAACACACTTTGGCTCAGTAGCTAAGGGAATATTTTCAGGTTTGTTGCAAATCATAAATATTTTATCTACTATAATAGCTGGTTCTTAAGTACCATTTTCTAAATTATTATTATTTCTATTATATTGCACAGAAACTTGGGGTGATTATCATGAGTTAGTGCAGTTATCACTGGAGACTCAGTTGTAAGTTGTACATTAAATGAGATTTGGTAGAAAACTACAATCTCTACCTGACATTTGTCCACATCACAAACCACTGCACACTTTGCAGACGCTGCTTAGCTGACCTCCCAGAAGTAGAAGACCAACAGACTTGTATTTTATGTTGTGTTGCTTAAACAGCATCTGCCTACAGTATGCCTGGCTCTAGCCAATATTTGTATTCTCTTGAGTACCAAAATCTTCCAGAATATTCATTTCACTTTTAAAAGACTGGAGAAACTTTTAAACATAGCATTAGCAATGAGTCACAAAGAAACAAAAACTATAAACAAAATTACTTCAAGCTGGCACACTCTTTTGGGGCAGAGTGTACTTTAAGTTGTGCGCATACAACAGTGAAAGACAGGATTCAGGGGTTCTGTTACCCTTACTGCTCTAGCTTCACCTCTGCCCTATTTGAAGGCATCCTTTGGGTGCCAAGCCTTGTAACTTATACCTTTCCTGGGATGGAATTACATAATTCTTCCATTGTGAGGCTTGATCTACACTAGAAAATTGGTCAGCTTAACTAGTGTGAAAAATGCACACTACTGAGCAGCATAGTTAAGCCAGCCTGCCACCAACACCAACCAACCCCAATGCAGTTAGCTCTAGTTTGATAGAAGAATTCTCCCATTGCTTAGCTTCTGCCTATCAGAGAAACCCTTTCTTTCAGCATTGGTAGTGTCTATTCTGAAGAGGTGCGGCCACAGATACCAGCTTTCTCCTTGCCTCAAGGGGGCTCAACTCCCAGTCTGCCCTAGGCCCTGCCCCCACTTCACCCTTTCCACCAGCCCTCCACCCCTGCCCTGTCTCAATCCACCTCTTCCTCCAAGCACGCCCCCACCCCAGTTCTACCCTTCCCCCCAAGGAACAGCTGATGACATTGCGGGGGGTGCTGAGAGGGAAGGGAAGGAGTTGATTGGTGGGGCTGCCAGTAGTCAGGAGGCACTGGTATGGGAGGTGACTGATGGTGGGTGTAAAGCACCCACTATTTTTTCCCCATGGTTGGCACCTATGAGTGCAACTCTGCTGCTGTTGCACTTCAAGTATAGACAAGGCCTTAAACCAAGCCCTGAGCTACAGGATGCTGTGTATCCACTATTTATGAAGGATGTAAGCAACTAGCCGACTAGTCCCTCTAACTAGCTTTGTCCCCTCCCCCTGCTGCCCCTTTTGAATTGCCCTAGCGCATTTGTCCCCTTTGTGCCCTCTTGCCTGCAGGGCTGAACAGCCGTCTTCAACCAAATTATTTGTTTAATCTTAACAACAGCTTAAATTGAAACATAAAAGAAAAATGATTTTTAAACAAAATATTTACATGCCTGACTATCTTTCTAGAGTCCTATCATCCTAATAGGGAACTCCCATTCAGTCTAATTTCACAGACACCTCAACCTCTGGAGTCTGGATTTATTTTAGCTCTCTTCTGCCATGTTCTCAAGGACTGTCTTTAAATCCAACCAGAAATTCTCTCTCATTTTTCTGGGCTTGTCCCGCTTCCCCTTGAAAAAATTGATCCAGTTTGCTCAGCACTGGCCTGCTTCCTGCTTATTTTATCAACAACCTGCCATTAAATGATTACAAGATGCTCACACAGTAAACACTCTAATAACCGAGTCCTTATCTCACATTTTAGGTCTGACAGAAACGAGGTCAGTGCAGTGACTTAAGCAAGTCACTTAACCTCTGTGCTTCATTGGACTTGTCTAGAAAATCTGTGTGATCCTGCCTTTGTAGGCCCTGGAGTAATCCAAAGAACTTCCTTCTCTCACCCATTACCTGTTCACATTTCACTCATCCCACCGGTAGGAATCTATGAGTGCATGAAACCAGTGCTAATCCCTACTAGGAAAACTCACACTGAACTTGTTTTGCCCTGATGGCTATAACTAATACATAATGTAGACGAGGTCTTGAATGATCTTTGTCATTATGCACATTAAAGAGGCCAGTCAAAAATGAGCATTATGACAAGCTGAAGGCTGTATTCACCACTGGGTAAGCAGATGTTTCCCCATATTTAGCCTGGGGTTTCCATCTTAGCTTTGAATGAGCTGGCATTGTGTTGGTTTATGCCTGACCTCTAGCGCTATCTGAACATAGTGATTCTGTGCTTCAATTTATGGCTTACAAGTTGATAAACAGAAGGGAAGAAAATCAAACTAATCAGGAATAAGTCAGATATACTTTTTTCACCTCTAGGGAGATTTTTAACTATAACAATGTAGCTTTGAGCTTCTGACAGATGCTAATGAATTGTTGTTTACATGTTTGATTTACTGCCTAAACAAAGATAAGACATGCTCTTGAAAACACATTGAATGCACAATCCAAACACATCCATTAAATCTGTCACAATAAACATGACAGCTTTCTTCGAACCTAACAACTGGCATACCTCATTTACATATTAATGAGAAAACTGGGATCAGTCTACACAAATTGCTTCTATCTTGTGAAGGGGAAGTTAGTGATCGACAGAACACCACTCAGTGTTGTAAATACAACAAGTAAATACCTTACCCATTTTAATGGTTTTTATTTTTATTTGCCTGTTCAGTTCTACTGTTATTAATTAATTGTCTCTTGAGTGCTGCACTGATAGACATTAAAATTGCAATACCTACATTAAGGCTAGCTATAACATCTCACAGTTTTCCTAGCTGTTAGCTGTAGTTTAAGATTCTGAGTCTTCCAAGTATCTTAAACTACAGCTAACAGCTAGAAAAGATCAGTTTTGTCTGCAGATCAGTTTTATACTCTTTGGATCTATCGTCTAAAGTATTTACTGGTCCTCCCACTGCCATAGGATCTGAGCACCTCACACACTGTGCTGTAGTTATCCTCACACCCACGCTGCTAGGTAGGGTAGTGCTATTATGCACATTTTACAGATGGTGGACCAAGGCACAGAGAGTAAAATTTTCAAAAGCACCTAGGATCCTAAGTCACCTGTGTCTCATTTTCAGTAGCATTTTTGAGCATAAGGGTTATTGACTTTTGGTGAGATTTGAAGTGTCTAAGTTACTTTTAAAAATGGGACTTAACATGGCCGGCGAATAGGCTAGGCAGGGAAAGGCATTGCCATCCCAAACCACTAGCCTGGCCCTCCCATGCTCCACCCCCAGAACACCTCTGGCCCTCCATGGCAACCAAGGCCCTCCATGGCCCCCCATGGCATCCAAGTCACTTCCTCACTCACCCTTCCCATGCTCCAGCCCAGGGAGGCTGGGGCTGCGATCCCTCCTCCATCCCTGGTACTCTGGGCAGGGGAGGCTGGGGCATGTGTGCACCTGCCTGCCCGCCTCTCCTGCCCATGGTGGGGGATGTGCCCGCAGCATGCTGCCCCACCTCTCCGTGCTGGGGTGGGGGGAGGGATGGGGAGGTGGCTTGACTCCTGTGTGGGATAGGGCCTCAGCAAAAGGGGAAGGGCTGGAGGCTTGCTTCCCCAGGCCTTACCTTCAACAACCGCCCATGGGACTAAACCTCCTGTATCATAGGACACTTTTGGAGTGTTTACCAAGAAGGAATAAGGCCTTAATATTCTCAGAAAGCAGCGAGGAGTCCTGTGGCACCTTATAGACTAACTGAAGTGTAGGAGCATAAGCTTTCATGGGCAAAGACCCACTTCGTCAATGCATACATCTGACGAAGTGGGTCTTTGCCCACGAAAGCTTATGCTCCTACACTTCAGTTAGTCTATAAGGTGCCACAGGACTCCTCGCCCCTTTTGCAGATTCAGACTAACACGGCTACCCCTCTAAGGGTATGTCTACACTACCCCGCTAGTTCGAACTAGGAGGGTAATGTAGGCATACTGCACTTGCAAATGAAGCCCGGGATTTGAATTTCCCGGGCTTCATTTGCATAAGCGGGGCTCCGCCATTTTTAAATCCCCGCTCGTTCGAACCCTGTGCCGCGCGGCTACACGCGGCATGAACTAGGTAGTTCGAACTAGGCTTCCTAGTTCGAACTACCGTTACTCCTCATTCCATTTCATTTTAAAATGGCGGAGCCCCGCTTATGCAAATGAAGCCCGGGAAATTCAAATCCCGGGCTTCATTTGCAAGTGCGGTATGCCTACATTACCCTCCTAGTTCGAACTAGGAGGGTAGTGTAGACATACCCTAAGATTCTCAAAGATATTTAGGCATTTAACTCAAATTGATGAGAGTTAGGTGCCTAACAACTCTGTGCCTAAATGACATACCAAAGGCTACCCCAAAAGCCAGTGGTCTCAGCAAACTGAACCTCAGTCTCACAAGTCCCAGTCCCCATCAGACACCCATTCTTCATCTCTGAAAAGGAGCAGATATAATCCTCAAATTTAGAACAGTCTGACTAAAACTTAAATACAGAAATGAGCTAAATCCATTAAATTTTTAATCCATTTTTCCAACATCACAGTGTGTTCAGATCCAACAGTTTGGTTTGGTTCAATTTACAGACACAATAAAGGACATTAAGGTTCAAATAAGTGTAGATTTAAAACATACCCAAACTTTGTGGGTGTTTGGATCTGGAATAATTTACTATTAATAATGGTTTATTTTACCAATGAATGAGCCAATTGGGATAATATAAAAACCAATCTAAATAGTCATAAAGAACTAGAATTAAATGGATGCAATTTTCTAAATTGTTTTTGAGGTTTAAAAGCATTTTGTGCCACTTTTGTTTGGGAGGTGTGTGTTGAATTTTGAACACTGCTGCACTTCCTGGACATCTTCTTTGGCCCATTGAAAACCAGGAAGGACTGGAAATCTTACAAGAATACTTATCTCTTGAAATTTAGAGGCCTCTTTCCTGACCAAATCATAGAATCATGAGACTCGAAAGAGCATCAAGAGGTCATCAAATCTAGTCCTCTGCACTCATGACAGAACCCAGCAACATCTAATCTAGACCATCTCTGACTGGTATTTGTATAACCTGCTCTTAAAAATCTCCAATGATGGAGATTCCTCAACCTCCTGAAGCAATTTATTCCAGTGTGTAACCACCCTGACAGTTGGGAAGTTTTTCCTAATGTCCAACCTAAACTGCCCTGGCTGATTCAATTTAAGTCCATTGCTTTTTGTCTTATCATCAGAGGTTAAGAAGAATAATTTTTCTCCATCCTCCTTCTAACAACCTTTTAGGTACAGGCAGTCCCCGGGTTACATACAAGATAGGGACTGTAGGTTTGTTCTTAAGTTGAATCTGTATGTAAGTCGGAACTGGCGTCCAGATTCAGACACTGCTGAAACTGACCGCCAGTTCTGACTTACATACAGAATCAACTTAAGAACCCCAGGTGTCCCCAAGTCAGCTGCTGCTGAAACTGATCAGCAGCTGATTCCAGGAAGCCCGGGGCAGAGCAACTCTGCCTGGGGCTTCCTGTAGTCAGCGCTGGTCAGTTTCAGCAGAAGCTGACTTGGGGACGCCTGGGGCAGAGCAGCTGGGGTGCTGCTGGGTTGCTCTAGTAGCGCCGCTCCTGGGTGCTACTGGACCAACCTAGCAGCACCCCATCTGCTCTGCCCCAGGCGTCCTGATTCAGCCACTGCTGAAACTGACCAGCAGTGGCTGAATCAGGACCTGGGGCAGAGCAGCTGGGGTGCTGCCGGGTTGGTCCAGTAGTGCCCAGAGCGGGCGCTGCAGGACCAATCGGCAGCGCCCCAGCTGCTCTGCCCCAGAGTCCAAAACAAAAGCCTGGTCTGCTGGGGGGGGGGGGAGCACACTAGATGCCCCCCCCCCCCCCCAGCAGACCAGGGACACGGGGAGCAGAGCCTCTGAGGCTTTGCTCTGGCAAAGCCTCAGAGGCGAGGGACCCCGCCACGGATGCGGCTTCAGTCCGGGAGCCTGTGGTCTGCTGGGGACGGTCCCCAGCAGACCACAGGCTCACGGACTGAAGCCGCAGCCGCGGGGGGTCCCGCGCCTCTGAGGCTTTGCCAGAGCAAAGCCTCAGAGGCGCGGGGAACCGCCGCTGCTGCCGCTTCAATCTAGGTGCCTGTGGTCTGCTGGGGACTGTCCCCAGCAGACCACAGACTCCCGGACTGAAGCCGCAGCCGCGGGGGGGTCCCGCGCCTCTGAGGCTTTGCCACGCGGGACCCCCCCCCCGCGGCTGCGGCTTCAGTCCGGGAGCCTGTGGTCTGCTGGGGACGGTCCCCAGCAGACCACAGGCACCCAGATTGAAGCGGCAGCAGCGGCGGTTCCCCGCGCCTCTGAGGCTTTGCTCTGGCAAAGCCTCAGAAGCGCGGGAACCCGCCTGGTGCCCCTGGTCTGCTGGAGACGGTCTCCAGCAGACCAGGGGCACCGGAGCAGCTTACCAACGGGGCTTTCTCGCCCCGACTTCCGGGGCGAGAAAGCCCCGTTCGTAAGTGCGGATCCGACATAAGTCGGATCCACGTAAGTCGGGGACTGCCTGTACTTGAAAACTGTTATCATATTCCCTCTCAGTCTTCTTTTGTCTAGACTGCAAAAACCTAAATCTTCCCTCATGTTTTCTAGATCTTTAATAATTTTTGTTGCTCTTCTCTGAGCATTTTCCAATTTCTCCTAGTCTTTTCTGAAATGTGATGCCCATACTAGCCACAATACTACAGTTGAGGCCTAATCAGCATGGAGTAGAGTAGAAGAATTATTTCTCATGCCTTGCTTACAATATTCCTGTTAATACATCCAAGAATGGTGTCTGCTTTTTTTGCAACAATATTACACTGTTGAATCATATTTACCATGTGGTCCACTATGACTCCTAGTCAGCAGTTACACTGTGGAGACAGAGATATGGGCTCCTCAAATCCTTATCTGACCGTATCCCCAAATTTTAGTGTTTTGGCCCATCACTAATCTTCCATCTGTTTATGGCTTGGACAGTTTGTGTGTTATTGGGGTATGGTGCTATGAGGGAATAACAATCATAAATCCAACAGATTTTTTGCAAATTTTGTTATACTTCACAAATGAATAAATATTGCTTAATAAAATGTTACTTCACAAATGAATACATGTTGCCTGTAAAATGTAAAACAAAAAACAAAACCCACCACCTTTCTGCAATGACAACGATCTTCATTCCAACTCAAGAACAAATTCTGCAATTTTACTTACATAGATTTAATTTGCAGCAAAGGTGATTTTAGCATAGATATTAGGAAAACCTTTTTAATTATGAGGGTAGTAAAGCATTGAAAGAGGTTACCAAGGGAGGTTGTGGAATCCTTGTTGTCAGATGTTTTTAGGAACATATTAGGCAAACATCTGTCTGGAATGGTCTCAGTGTATTTAATCCTGCCTCATTGCAGCAGTTGGAATAAGTGACCTCTTCAAGCCCTACATTTTGATGATTCTAGCCCTACTTTTTACTGTGCAAGATGCCCTTGAGAAACCAACTGGGTATCTGGCAGAATCGGTACATACAATATATAAGCAATGAATTGATTTTATTTCACTGTCAGTCAATAAGGAAAAAGGGCCAACATATTCCAGATAGTGGCTTGCCTTCAGTCTGAGATGAGCTTTTAGGAGAAATATTGCAAATGTCACAATACAATATGTTAAATTTAGTAGTTAAATATTGTTCAGCAGCCAAATTCTATTCAGACACATATGTAACTTCCACTGGCATAACTGAGTGTTGTGCGGAATAGCCCCAAATTCCAAAGAAACTCTATGGAGAGAAAAAAGTTGTTGGTCAGTCTTTGTCTGTCCTCTGGTAACTGGACACAGAAGGGTATGCATATCCATATATGCATGGATATAAAAAATATCCAGTCAAGATAATGAATGACCATTAAAAAATTGAAAATGGTATTAAACCTTGCGCCTTAGGGCTTAGTAATACAATCTAAACTATTAAAAATCAAGATGAGACCAAGGTTGAGGTAAATTATCCCACCTCTGCCTACTTTGGGTTTTTACACCTTTCTCTGGCTATGTCTACACTGCAGGATTTTTTTTAGAAAAAGATACGCAATTTGCATATCTTTTTCCGCTTGTTTTTTCGGAAAAGGCTTTTCTGACATTTGGTCTGTCTACATGGGGCCAGATGTCGGAAAAACTTCCTCTTTCAGAAGAGCCCTTATTCCTCGTAAAATGAGGAATACAGGGATATTGAAAGAACACACCTGCCTTTTTAGAAACTCTTCCAAAAAAGCGGTCACGTTGCCTGGACGCGGCAGAGTTTTTCCGGGATACCTCTGGTATCCCGGAAAAACTCTGAAGTCTAGACATAGCCTCTGAGACATCTGATGCTGGCCACTGTCAGAGATAAGATACTGAACTACCTAGACTGTAGGTCTGGTCTAGTATTTATGTTTTTAGGTAACATGTACTGAGTCATAAGCACTGGACAGGAAATTGGGAACACCTGAGTTTCTAATCGTAGTTCTGACAGTGAGTCTTTCTGGTGCAGGTCACTGAATGCTGCCCATCCATAGGAATGGGAGACCCTAAGCACTGTTCTGCTGAGGTAGGGGAAGGCTGTGAAGAGGCTCAGTAAACAGACTTTTTGTCCCCTGCTCCATAGTGCCCCTTGGTAAGCTTATCTATGCTGGAAAAACCACTTTGAGCTAGAATGTGTGTTACCTAACACCACTGTTAATACTGTTACAACTAGTTAGCATTTCTACTGTGGTAGCACCTAGAGGTCTCAACAAAGTTGGGCCACTGCACAAACATGCAGTGAATGACAGCCCTTGCCCCAAGCTGCTTACAATCAAGTAAGGCTAGTCTAACCTATAGGCTAAGTATGGGGAAAGGTTTGTAATACCCTTGGATTGCAATAGGTAGATGAGACAAAGTATACCTGACTATATGGAGGAATAAGGGTAAAAAAGAAATATATTTAGATGTCTCCGCTGGTAGCTGTAGTGATCACAGTTTACCAGTTACCTGTTATTAGGGTATAGTTTACTATTAGCTACGAAAAGGTGAGTTTGAGGAGGAAGTTGGAGAAAAAGATGATGTTATTTTCCAGTGCAGACAATTCCTGTGTGACATGACCAAAGGAAATTATTTGGAAGTATGGTGTAGCAATAAGGAGAAGCATAAACTATTTGCTCAGAATCTGCAAAGGATCCACAGTTGCTACTGCAACCTGAGAGAAGAGTCTGAGGAAGAGGAGGGTACCTTCTCTGAGCCCCCTTTAAATATTTTGTGAAAATCCCAATTACTTGAGCCTTGTATGGGTTGGAGAGTGGGAGTAACTGGCATGCACTATAATATCCATGCATCATTTTCCCCATTTGCAAAATATTACTTCACAGGGGTAAATGAGAATTGATCAGTTAATGATTCCAAACATGCTGCAGTTGAAAAGTGTTCTGCGGATGCTAAGCATTTGTATTTCTGTCTTCCAAAGCTGGAGAAATCATATTAAAAAAGTACTTAAAATTGCAAGCTCAGTTTCTTACATTGCTGCAGAATAAATACACATACAAATGGTGAGTGGATCACTAGATAGCAAGAACAAAGGTTTATACAAACTTCAAAGTTTGCAGTTAGTGGCCAGCCGTATTTCAAATTGTACTTCATGGATAGTTTTCCACTTTGGTTCCTGAGTATGACTGTTTCCAGCTGAGCAGCTGTAATTTTTGGCTAGTCTAATCTACAGGCTACGTGTTGGAAAAGGTTTGTAATACCCCTGGATTCCAAAGTAATACATTTTAGTATGTAACAATTACTGAATATAAAATTTTATATTATTGTTATTAGAGTTAGGTACAAATGATCTCTTAAAACAATACCAACACTAATTGATACTGAATGGTATTACAGTAATAAAAACTGTGAACAAAGTTTATACCAAAGTCTGGTCTACAACAAAGATTTTCTACCAGTATAACTACGTAAGTTAGAGGCATAATTTTTTAAACAGATGTAAACATTTCAGTACATCTCCTAGGCCTGGTCTACACTAGGGGTGTGTCTAGACTACATGGCTCTGTCGACGGAGCCATGTAAAGTAGTTTACCAGACATAATCAATGAAGCAGGGATTTAAATAATCCCCACTTCATTAAAATAAAAATGGCCGCCACTCTGTGCCGACAATCAGCTGATCCGGCACAGTGTGGCAGTCTAGATGTGGCACGGTCGACAAGGGAAGCCTTGTTAGAGGATTACAGGAGCGGTCGACAAAGGCTTTCCTTGTCGACCGTACCGCGTCTAGACTGCCGCGCTGTGCCAGATCAGCTGATTGTTGGCACAGCGCAGCAGCCATTTTTATTTTAATGAAGCGGGGATTATTTAAATCCCCGCTTCATTGACTATGTCGGGTAAACTACTTTACATGGCTCCGTCGATGGAGCCATGTAATCTAGACACATCCGAGGAACATAGTCCAAAATAAAAAAAACCCAAGTTTGATTTAGTAAGCGTTGTGTCCACACTACCAAGTCCATTATTCCAGAATAAGGGGCCATGGAATTCAAACTCTGTAGTCCTGCTTTTCATGAGGAATAACACTAATTACAAAATAATGTTAGTGTGGATGCTCCAGTGCTGCTAATTTGAACTTATTGGCTCCCAAGAGGTCTCTCATTGGCTCCCAGAGTGCTTCCTGAGGTAGCACATTCACATTACTGGAGCTTGACTTAGACTAATTTCGATGCTTCCCCATAATGAGGACATGCAAGTTTGAATCTGTGAAATTGGGAGATCATAAGTCGAATTTAGTAATTTTGAAATAATTTCCTAGTGTAGACATGGTGTCAGTGTTGTTATACTTTCATAACGGTGCCTCATACTGAGATAACTTATTCCAGGTATATGCTATACTGGCATGAGCACATGAATATTTGTATAACTGGACCAATCTGCTGCTTGAACTACATCAGTATTGTAAAAAAACTTTTATTTGTAGACAAGGCCTTCCAAAATCGACCTGAATCAGAAAGTTTGGCTCCAGCTTCAAAGAAGCACATAGGACAAAATTAAGATTTGGCACTTAATAACTGAAGGCTGTACTAAGTTCGGCAGATTATATCTATAATATTTTTGGCAAGAATACCTTGTTTCTCATAGTTTCTTCCATGTACCTAGTATTTTCACTATTAAACATGGGTGGAGTACATTTTGCTCCATTTTATTCAAATTTAGTTCAGCTCTTGGATTGCTTTGCAAGTTTCCAGGCACTCTGCAGTAGGGAAAAGTTTAAGTGCATCTGCCTTGGAGTGTCTCATCTGATACTTGGTCACAATTTGCATCTCTGGTGCTAAATTTTGAGACTTGAAATTAATTTGCCTTTCCTTGGCATGTCTAAATCCAGGAATGCTCCATGGTCCATGACCAAAGGCAGGGAAATGATAGTGTTAACAAAGGAAATGAAAGCATCAGCTTTTAGGACAGTGAAAGTGGCAAAAAAACAAAGCAAACCCCTCCCAAAGAATAAACCAAAACAAGATTATAGTTAAGGCTACAATTTAGTCATGGGTCTTTTTAGTAAAAGTCATGGACATGGACAGGTCATGGGCAACAAACAAAAATTCATAGCCCATCCTCTGTGTAAGACTTACACTATAAAACCCCCCAAACTAAATTTTGGGTGGGGCACCACTGCTGTGGGGGATGGAGGGTGGAGTATGCCTCTAGACTAGAGGGCTGCTGCTTGGCTGTTGTTTGGTAGGGATAGAGGGAGCTGGTTCAGGGCCTCTGAATGGAGGCAGCTCTCCTGGGAACTGCTCTGGCCTCCCTGGGACTGCTGCCGGTGGCTGCCAACTGTGGCTGCCACAGCCACCTGGAACAACTGCCAGGGGCTGCTGACAGCAGTTGCTCCAGCTGACTGACGACCACAGCCTGGAGTCAGCCACACTAGCCACCATAGAAGTCAAGAAGGTCAAGAAGGTCAAGAAGTCAAGAATCCCTGACTCCTGTGACTTGTGAGACAAACACAGAGCCCTAAATATGGTCCAGGGTGGTTTTTTTTTCCAGGCATTCTACTTTTCAGGGTTCTCTTGTTCAGAGCCAGACTTTTGTTGATGTGGTATTGATAATGCTAAAGCTTGCACACTACGGCTGTGTCTACACTGGCAGCTCCTTGTGCAAGAACTATTTTGCGGAAGAGTTCTTGTGCAAAAAGTCTTCCACAAGAGAGCGTCTACACTGGCATGTGCTTTTGCGCAAGAGATGTGTTTTTGTGCAAGAGCATCCATGGCATGTGGACGCTCTCTTGCGCAAGAAAGCTCTGATGGCCATTTTAATCATAGGGGCTTCTTGCACAAGAAATTCATGTTGCCTGTCTACACTGCCCTCTTGTGGAAGAGCTCTTGCAAGAGGGCTTATTCCTCGTGGAGAGAGGAATAACTTCTGGAAGAAGCCCTGTTTTACAACGCTGTACTGTAAATTCTCTTGCGCAAGAATGCGCGTGCAGTGTAGACAGCAGGCAAGTTTTTGCACAAGAACAACTGTTCTTGCACAAGAAGCTGCCAGTGTAGACATAATCTAAGGGTATATCTACATTGCAACAGTATTTCGAAATAACTAGCACTATTCCGAAATAACTTAGTCCACATGTACACAGCAGGCAGCTATTTCAAAATAGTGTCAAAATACTGTCAAGCTGAAGGACTTCTTACTCTGGCTCCTGTAACTCCCATTGTACCAGGAATAAAGGAAGTCAAAGGAAGAGTGCTCTGTTTTGAAATACATGCTGTGTAGACGTTCCCTATTTCAAAATAAGCTATTTTGAAATAAGATATGCAATTGACATAGCTCAATTTGCATAGCTTATTTTGAGATAAGCCCTGGAGTGTATACACACACTTATAGTCATCAAAAGAAGAGGAATCCCTTTGTCTTATTTGAGTCTAGCAGAGACTTGATTCTTTTCTTGATTCTTAGAAGAGTGCTCTGTTTCGAAATAAGTGCTGTGCAGACTGCACCAAAACTCGAAATAAGCTATTTCGAAATAAGCTACACAATTGACGTAGTTCAATTTGCGTAGCTTATTTTGAGTTAAGCCCTGCAATGTAACCCTGAAAAAACTTCAGAGCACAAGAAAAGGGGGGAGGGTACTAAGAACAGAAACTTTGGGACACCAACAAGCAGGGAAAGAAGAGACATTGAAGAGCCATTAAAGAATGTGGAAAAGCGGTCAGTAAGGCAGGAGATGCAAAAGAGGAAAACTTCAGAAACCAAAAACCAAGAACATAAGAACAGCCATACAAGTCAGACCAAAGATCCATCTAGTCCAGTATCATGTTTTCTGGCTGTGTACAGTGCCAGATGCCCCTGAAGGAATTAACAGAACAAGGAATCATCAAATGATCCATCCCCTGTTGCCCATTCCCAGCTTCTGGCAGATAAGCGGCTAGAGACAGACCACTGCCCTAGCTAATAGCCATTGATGGACCTATCCTCCATGAACTTATCTAGTTCTTTTCTGAACACTGTTGTAGTCTTGGCCTTCACCACATCCTCTGGCAAGGAGTTCCACAGATTGACTGCATGTTATGTGAAAAAATACTTCCTTTTATTTGTTTTAAATATTAATTTCATTTGGTAACTCCTAGTTCTTGTATTATGAGAAGGCATAAGTACCACTTCTTTATTTATTTTCTCTACACCAGTCATGAGTTTATAGATCTCTATCATATTCTTCCTTAGTTGTCTCTTTTCCTAGATGAAAAGTCCCAGTCTTATTTATCTCCCCTCATATGAAAGCTGTTCCATACCTCTAATCATTTTGTTGCCCTTTTCTGACCCTTTTCCAGTGCCAATATATCTTTTTTTAAAGTGAGATGATCACATCTGCACACAGTATTAAAGCTTTATGGATTTATATAAAGGCAATATGATATTTTCTGTCTTATTATCTATCCCTTATTGGTTCCCAACATTTTATTCCCTTTTTTTGACTGCCACTGCACATTAAGTGGATGTTTTCAGAGAACTATCCACAATGATTCCAAGATCTCCTTCTTGAGTGGTAACTCTATTATGCATTGCTTTGCTTTTAGCAACATTGAATTTCACCTGCAATTTTCTTGATCAGTCACCCTGTTTTGTGAGATCCCTTTGTAGCTCTTTGCAATCTACTTGGGACTTAACTTTCCTGAGTAGTTTTGTATTTTCTATACATTTTACCATTTGCTGTTTACCCCTTTTTCCAGATCACGTATTAATTAATATATGTTGAATAAGACTGATCCCAGTACAGACTCCTGATGGACATCACTATTTACCTCTCTCCATTCTAAAAACTGACCATTAGTACTTCCCCTTTATGTTCTTTTACAGTTCCCTCTTATCCCATGACAGCTTAGAAGTAATCAATGGTGTCATCAAGAAGCATAAGAGAGAAGTACCATTTACATGTGGCTAGAAGAAGGTCATCAGTAACTGATGTGAGGGCCTTTTGGGAAGAGTTGAGAGAGAAGAAGCAGACTGAGGAGATGGAGCAAGATAAAGGAGAGGAAGTCAGGGCAGCAAGAGTTAAGAGCCCAGCCCAGGATCCTCAGACAAACGGAGAAGGAAATGAGAATGATAATTAGAGAAGTAAGTGGTATTCAGAGTGTGGTTTTAAAGATAAGGGATGCAAGAAGAGACAGAGGGGAAAGTCAGAGGAGAGTGGGCAGTTAGAATGAGGAGTAAGGAGGGAATTAGATGAAGTGGCTGGCTGACAGGAGGCACAGATGGCATAAAGGAGACAGATTGAGAGGCTGAAAGCAGAAGTCAGAAAATAAACCTTTGGGTCAGAAGCAAAATCCAAGAGAGGGGACAGAGAAATCTTGTCTGCTGTTGCCATTTCTGTTGTTGAAGTTGGATGGATCCTGGGTGCAGAGGATGCACGTGAACAAGGAATTTGGGGAGAAGGTTTAAGGAGAAAATCGAAGGTAGACAGAAGGCAGCAGGACTTGACTTCATAAAGATAATTTGGGTACACATGAAAATGGCAGGTTTTTTTTAAAAAATGTGAATAGTTGCTCATTTATTGTCAACACCACTAACTGTGCAATGCATTAGGTTTGAGGGTGCACTGGGCTTTAAGAAGTGTTCAAGTCCTGACTTTTGTCTGTATCTCGTTCCCTCCAAGATCAGTGGAATTCTGGATCTTGTAGTTCACAGGGATCAGGTGACTCTAGGCTGAGAACAAATTGAGCAATGCATGCTGGTGAGCGGGAAGCTCAGTGTCAAAGTACTTTTTCAGTGTGCGGAAGGAGGATGAAGAGAGAGTCAAATGCAGGCAGGTCATGCATCTGGGACATGAACCCTTCACTATGTGTCATGATCATAATTTGCTTTGAGGAATGGCAATACGTAAATTCTTCCTTCTACTTTAGCTTGAAAGACTATATAATGTTTTATTCTTAAAAGAAAAATTGTTGTTTTAAAAAATAGGGTAACAAAACCAAGGCCTTTTCCATTGTTAGAGTCTTTCTATTGACTAGAAGTTGCATCAGAATCTATATGCAGTTTACGTTGAAGGGAGATAGTTATCTTATATGTAATAAAATTGGTTCTTAATACAAATACAGAAGGCCCAGAGAGTTGAAAAATTAAATATTATCCAGTATTTCCTCCAAAAAGATAAGATCCATATATATCTTATGCTATTTCACTATTTCATTAATGGCATTTTTAGCCTTTTTTTGTTCAGACAAAAATGAACTAAATAGACAATATAAAAATTATTTGAGAGTTGAATTCAGTAATGATGTCTTTCATTGGCCTTATGCACAAATGAAAAGTATGTTATATTAATTTGACATGATGAAAAAGAACATCCTTTTCAAAAGTATTCATGTTAATTTTGAGCTTAGCCTCAAAAATGTGTGTTACCTACAACTTAACGACTTCTGATTAATTTAACAGGAAAAAGTCTTTTGATATTGATTACTGCCAAGTGTTCAATGAAAGATGAAGAGAATTTGAAATCTACTTCAAAACTCACCCATTCACACTCCCTCGCACAAATGATTAAAAGAGATGAATCTGTAATTTTTCAGACTTTTCTTTTAACAGTACTTATTTTTAAGCAGCAAATGTCTGCATTTTTAGATTGACAGAAATTGAAGTGCTTCTTTCCCAGATGCACAACAGATAGGTATCCAATTAAATAAGCAAAAGGACATTTAATTAATTGTGAAAGGTATCTTTTCTGCTCCAAAAATAGTGATCTTGTATTATTATTTTTATAAATGTTTATACAAAATGTTATTATTATTTTTACTGGTGCTATAAGGGTGGTAGGAAGAAGCAGATAGGTCCCTGGGACTCCTTTGCCTGCAGGTGCTGCCCCCTCCCCCCCCCCCCCCCCCCCCCACAGCTCCGATTGGTTGGGAACAGAGAACCACAGTTACTGGGAGCCGCTGGGTGGTGCTTGCAAATGATTGATGTCATCAAAATGTTTCACTGCCTGCAGCAAGGTTACCCTGATGAGTCGCATGCAGCCCAGGGGATGCAAGTTGCCCATTACTGTGGTAGAGGCAGTGTGCTGTGAAGTAAAGTCCTAATTAAGGAGTGGGATTTCCCTGGTTAAGAGGCAGGGCTTCCCTGATTAGGGGTCCTATAAAAGCAGCCAGACATACAGGCACAGTGGTATGTGACCCAGCAAACAGAGGAGTGGGATTCTACCTGTCCCTACAGGAAGAGAACAAAGGTAAGACTAGATTATGATGATCAACAGATGGCTCTGACAGAAGTGCTAAAAGGAGGGTTAAGGGACGTTTGACCACTAGGAATCATTCATAGACAAAGGACCGTTCTCAGGGGATTGACTCCACCTGAGTAGGGAGGTGGGACTTCTGGGATGAAGACTGGCACAACTAATTAAAAGAGCTGTAAACTAGGAACTCTGGGAAACAGTTGGGAGATCGCATGTAATCTCCACGCCTGATTTTACCATTGAAAGGGAAGAAAAACAAGTAAGAAAGTAAGAAAGCAGTAGAGAAAGGAACAGCAGTGGGTAGGAGAATGGACATCGAGAGGAAGAATAGTGCCAATACCAGCAAATAGGTGATATTGTCAGTAGAATGACTGTACCCAACTGGACAAGGAATGTGGGTGAAGTCAAGAAGCAACAATTAAGAACTTTGCATATCAATGCAAGGAGCCTGAATAACTAAATGGAGGAACTAGAATTAGTGGTGCAGGAACTGAAACCTGTTGTTATAAGAATAATAGAAACACGGTGAACTAGTAGGCTATGTCTACACTGCAGAGTTTTTCCGGAATTCCGGAGGTATCCCAGAAAAACTCTGCTGCATCCAGGGAATGCGTCTGCTCTTCCGAAATTTTTTTCAGAAGAGCAGATGCGCTTTTTCAGCATCCCTGTAAACCTCGTTTTATGAGGAAGAAAGGATGTTCTGAAAAAGGAGTTTTTTCCGACATTTGGCCCAGTGTAGATGGGCCAAATGTCGGTAAAGCCTCTTCCGAAATAAGAGGAGGAAAAAGCTACTCAAATTGTGGTTTGCAATTTGCGTAGCTTTTTCTGGAAGAGCAGTATAGTGTAGACATAGCCATAGTCGTGACTTGGGTTCCACTGGCACTGAGTTCCTTTGTCCTGGAGACACTGCTGGGCTCTGTGGCCAGCCCTGGGATGCTGGGCTTGCTGTCTCCCTGCCTCCAGAATCCCAGGGCTCTCTGGTCCAGCAACATCCATGGTCCTGCCAGAGAGTGTCCTGGACCAGAGAGGTTCAACCTGTAGAGGTTCCCCCTGATATAGTACAGGGGTAGGCTACAAACCACCAGGATCCAATTTGTATGTGGATAGAAACATCTTTATAGTTTTTAATTATATAAATACTACTGGGATCTATGTGATTGTGGGAGACTTTAACTCCCCAGGTAAACACTGGCAGACAAAGGCAACTAATAACAATAGGGTCCAGATTTTCCAGTATGTGATAGCTGACAGGTTTCTTCACCAAATAGTTGCTGAACCAACAAGAGGTAATGCCATTTTAGATTTGACATTGGTGAGTAATGAAGACATCATCGAAGAACAGGCTGTAGAGGACAACATTGGTTTGAGTGCTCATGAGCTAATTCAGTTAAAATAATAATAAAAAAAATAGAACTGAAACAAGAGTCGTTGATTTCAAAAGGCTAACTTTAAAAAATTAAGGGAATTAGTTAAGGAAATGAACTGGACTGAAGAACTCAAAGATCTGAATGAGGAAGAGTCTTGGAATTACTTTAAAGCAAAGTTGCAGAAGGCTGCATTCCAAGCAAGGGAGACAAAAATAGCAGGAAAGGGGTGCTAAACATGATTCAGAGAAAACAGAAAGTCTACAAGGAATGGAAGATAGGGCGGATCAGCAAGGAGAGCCACCTCTTCAAGGCAGGGTTGTATTATGACATTCTGAGGCCCTAAATTATGTTAAGTGTAAGAGTCCCCATGCCATAAAAATAATTTATTATTTTCACAGAAAGGACATTGAATATATAAACATGAAAACTTGATGTACTTATAAGAAAACAAGAGAGGATATATAGATGAAAGATAGATATATATTTTACACAAAAAGGGAAAATTATCCTTCCTTCATATGAATTGGTGAAAAAAAGTTTGATTAATTTTGTTAGGAAAATACAGTTTATCCAAACCATATATAAAGTATATTTATGAATGTTTATTCTGATTTAATTTTTGCTATGAAACAATGAATTATTGGAATTTTTCTTTTGCCATTTTATAAAAATACAGTGAAAGTCCTGGAAACTGACAGTGGGAGCCAGCACACTTTTTTTTTTATTTAGAAACTGGACCTTTAATAACTCCATTCATCTGAAGAAGTTGGTTGTGCCCACAGAAGCTCATGATACCGTCTACATGCTTTGTTAGACTCTAAGGTGCTGCAAGACTATTTGTTGTTAAGTTTATCCTCCTCAGGATTCACTCGACTCAAATCCATAATATGATCACCTGCAAACTGAGTCATGTGATGTATGGATAGTGCATGAAGCAGAAAATGACATGCACACTAAAATATATAGTTGTATGTATGTGCAGAGAAAAAGAAGAAAGAGCATGTTAATTCTTAAGAAAATGAAGAAAAACAGGAATGAAGGCACTATATGATTGAGCGTACTGGACTGTAAACAGAAGATGGTGACCTTCTGGCTATTACCAGTCAAGGGAGATAAGCTACGTGATGTCACTCCTAGAACGAGTCTCATATGAATATGAGCTTGGCAGGAGG
This sequence comes from Pelodiscus sinensis, assembly GCF_052426305.1. Taxonomy (NCBI): domain Eukaryota; kingdom Metazoa; phylum Chordata; order Testudines; family Trionychidae; genus Pelodiscus; species Pelodiscus sinensis. The sequence goes on from NC_143059.1 coordinate 52,683,487, forward strand.
GCTTCACGACACTGCCATCTCTCACTTCACATTTTTCCTGATATTATCGGCAATGAGATTGCCTTCATGACTTATTTAAATAAATAATCAATGTCAGAATTTTACCCGTAGCAGCTAGCCAACAAACTGCTGTCTTAGGAGACTGACTGATCACAGACTTACTCAAAGAAATACTAATTTTAGAAGTGCAATCATAGTTTCCTTTTTCATAGCCTCCCACCTGTCAATAATGAACTATTAGTGTAGTGTAAGTATATTTGTGTAGCCAGATGTGAGTATTTTGTCGTATTTGCACGAAAATGTCTGTGTTTAGAATCTTTATTTATCAACCAATTTTGAAAAAAATGGAAATGGAATCAGGTTTTTTTCTTTTTTAGAGGCCACTCCTACTGTGAATCCCTAAACTGCATCTTCGTTAGTTTATGCCTTAATCCAGCACTACTTGGAAGTCAGAAAGTGTGAGATAAAGTGAGAACTGCCAAAAGCCAAAGAGAGTTGGACCCTGAAAACGTACTGCCAGCCTCCGGACTCCTGGGCAAAGGAGGGAGGTGGTTCCTGTTCCTGGAAGGGGTGGAGCACCCAGTCCTGAGCACCTCCTGGAGTGCACCACACCAGCTCCCAGGCAGCCCTTAGCACTGCACCAAGTATGCAGCATGGCATTCTGGCAGCGATTTAAATGGCCCAGGGTTCCAGATGATGACGCTGCTGCAGTAGCCGTGATGGTAGCCAAGAGCCCCAGACCCCTTTGAATCACTGAGCCCCAGGACAACTGCCTTCTCCACCCCCTCAATGATCCCGTTAGCAGGCCTGTATAGGGATATGATTTAATCACAGAGGCTATGGAAGTCACAGATTCCATAGGTTTCCCAGACCTCCGTGAGTTCTTCAGCCTCAGGATTCAGCGGCTGCAGTTGTGGCGGTGTATGTGTCTCCATTGCTGCAGCCAAAGCTGTCGACCACCCCTCCCCCACCCTGTGGCTTTGACTGGGGCTGGAGCTAGGGCTGTGCACTCCAACTCCCCCCATGGCTATATCCAAGGCTGGATCCTCCCCTATCCAACTCCTGAGGCTGTGGGGCACAGCCTGAGAGTCACTCCCCCAATGTGGCTCCAGCTGTCATTCCTCCCCCTTCCTACTCACCCCTCTCCCACTGGGTTATTTTTAGTAAAGGTCACAGACAGGTCATGAGCTCCTATGAATTTTTGTTTATTGCCTGTGACTTGTCTGTGACTTTTACTAAATACAACTGAGACAAAGTCTTAACCTAAATCATACAAGAAGATGTGGATGGTCTTGTAAACTGGAGTAATGGAATGGAATGAAATGTAATCGTGCAAAGTACAAGGTCATGCAGTTAGTAACTAACAACAAGAACTTTTGCTGTAACCTGGGGACATACCAATTAAAAGTGACAGAGAAGGAAAAAGACCTGGGTTTGTAGCTTGAGCTGCCAATGTGAGATGTTGTGAAACATGCTAATGTAGTACAAGGATCTCTCAGCCAATATATTTCCAGTAGACACAAGGAAGTGTTAGTACCACTATATGAGGCACTGATGAGACATCATATGGACTACTGTCTGCAATTCTGGTCTCGCATATTTAAGAAAGATGAATTCAAACAGCAACAGGTGCAGAGAAGAGCTCCTAGAATGATCAGAGAACTGAAAAATCAAACGGAGAAGAGAAGACTCAAACATTTAAAGATTTTGTTTAACCTAAACAAAAGGAGGCTAAGAAGAGATATGATTGCTCTCCATAAATACATCACAGGGATAAATACCAGGGAGGCAAAGAAGTTAAGCACAAATATGGGTACAAAACCAAATGGATATAAACTGGCCATCAACATGATTAGTCTTGAAATGAAGCATAGGTTTACAAAGGAGTAAAGTTCTGAAACAGTTTTTCAAGGTGATCAGTGGGGGGGGGGGGGGGAATTATCTGGCTTTAGACAGAAGTTTATGGAAAGGATAGTATGATGAGACTGCCTACAACGGCGGGTAGCTGATCTGCCACCACTAGCAAGAAATATCTTCAATGGCTGGTGATGGGACACTGGATAGGGAGGGCGCTGGTTAATTCTTTCCCAGGTGTCTGGCTGATGGGTCTTGCGCACATGTTCAGTATCTAATTGATCACCATATTTGGAGTCAGGAAGGCAGGTCAGAAAGGCAGAGACTCCTGGGTTTTTTCCCTTTCCCCTGCAGCATGAGACATGGGTCACTTGCAGGTTTAAACTGGTGTAAATTGTGAATTCTCTCTCAATTGAAGTGTTTAAACCATGATTTGTTGACTTCAGTAACTCAGCCAGAGGTTAAGGGTTTGTTACAAGAGTGGGTGGATGAGGTACTGTGGCCTCAAATGTACAGGAAGTCAGACAAGACTATTGTTATGGCAGCAAATTCTTCAAAGATTTTAATGGCACTGGATCAAGTCTTTAGATAGCTTTCAATCTAATTAATCTTTTAATGTACTTTGTATTATGCCAGTGAATACACCCACTTAGAGCAAGTCTTTTCACTGCACACTTTGGTTTTGAAATTGTGAATATAATATTCCTATAATTATACTGTTATATATTCCTACAACCACAGTGTCATTCCTTTAAACACACAGGCTCATGTTTAATTTATCATTATCCCTTATTAATAAAAGGGAAAGTTATTAATCCAACACTGCTAAGTCATATTCATGGAATGTAGTGGAAAGTAATCTTACTTTCAAGATGGCTTTTGGTTAATTTTCATTCAAACGTATATGTTCATATGGAAAATACTTAAAAACATGATAATGGGCACGTTGCTGTTTCCAACATATATTTTTCAACAAAATAAATGAAAAACTACAGTTCCTGGCAATGCTACTGAGTGATATGTGATTGAGCTGGGGGAAGCTCTAGTTTTTGTCAGTGCATGTGCAGTCGCGAAGTCTGCTGCATTACAATAAAGAAGTGTTAAAGTTAATGCATGTTAGTCTGTATCAGGAGTCTCAAACTCCTGCCCGAGGGGCCATCTGCAGCCCAAGCACTTTCCCAATCCAGCCCGTGAAATATATTGAAAAAATTATTTAATCTGGCTCACGCGGCTGCCAGACCCAGGGGTGAGGGTGGGAGTGGGAAAGAGCAGGTGCTGCACAGGGACCCACCCTTGCACATCGCTCCCAGCAGCACCCAGGTCCCCAGAGCCCACATAATTCTGACCACAGAAGGTGCTGCTTGCTCCAGGGAGTCATGCTGGCTGGCCCTGCTGTGATGCAAACCGCCCTAGCCAGGGAGCTATCCAAGCTGATGCGCTATTGCAATCAGGGGTGGGATGGGTTTTGCTTTTGGTTACCCCAGGTTGGGGCAGGGCGTCCCAGCGCAAAGACATGGATGTTAGCAATGGGGCAGGTGGGATTCCAATGCAAAGGCGCAGATGTTAGTGGTGGGGGCAGCATCCCAGCATGAGAACATGGATGTGGCAGGATGAGGACGCAGTTTCAAGTCTTTTGTAGGAACCTGGTCTCTGTCTGTGCTCCTGGACATAGGGGAGACACTGTCAACTTACATTACTGTGCTGCCAACCCCAAGCATTCAAAACTGATGAATCAGTCCCCCACTCTCCCAAAAAAGAAATTGGCTGCTTGAAATCACAGATAAAAATACACTTGGGGTTCTTTTTTATTCGGCTTGTGGTGTTTGACGTCCTTGGCTGAACTCGGGGCACATTTTCTAGCTTTTCTCCACAAACGTAAGTCTTCCTTTAAAAAAAGAGACAAGGAAGGCTGGGATTCTCCTCTAAGACTATGCACCAACAAACAAGTATAATCTATGACTCCATGCAGCTGTCGAAGTGGTTTTTACTCATGAACGCTTGTGCCCAAAGACATCCGTTAGTCTATAAGGCTATGTCTACACAGCAGTGTTATTTTGGAGTAACTGACGTTATTCTGAAATAATATAGTGTACATCTATATTACAAGCCTTTATTGGAATGTGGATACTGTCCATCATATACGCCAGAGCTACTCAAATTTGGAAGCCCCAGGGGCCACAATGATACTCACAGCACATGCCAAGGGCCGCAACTTAAGTGTGGTTGCATATACATGCAAATATACATACAAATATATTCAAATAGCTTCTTTCGTACTGACAGGCATGAATACAAAGATTAAGGCAAGACTACACAACATGCAGGGCCCATTTAAGACAGTTCTGCTGATATTAATAAAATGTTATATTTACCCAATTTTCACCCATATGATAGCACTTTTAATGAGCAATGACAGTCCAGGAATTTAACTACTAAAACGCATTTCAACAGAAGACCGTTATATTGACTCGCCGTTGTGAAGCGTGTTCCCAGTGGAGCCATGTTCAAACGATCCCTCCTGTGGGCCACATGTTGAGGCCCACATAAACCCAAACCTCACCACGGGCTGCAAACAAATAGGTTGTGGGCTGCATGCAGACCACGGGCCGCATGTAGAGTACCCCTGATATACACCAATAAACACATTCCCATTAGTGTGTATAGAACCATAGAATACTAGAACTGGAAGGGACCTCAAGAGGTCAACAAGTCCATTCCTCTGCCCTCCAGACAGGCCCAAGCACAATCTAAAACATCCCTGATAGATGCCTTTCTAACCTGCTCTTAGGTAATAGGCAATAAAGTTTCCAATTTGATGCTTAGGACTATGATAGAGCAACAAAAGAATCATAGCCCAGATCCTGAGATGTATGGAAGTGGAATGAAAATAAATCACATCTCACACAAGAGTTAAATTCGATTTTCAATTTAAATATGGGCCCAAATCTATAGTTTGTTTAATAACAACAAACACTTTATATACCTAAGATTGTTATTCCGATGATTTAAAAAACATTCCAGTAAAATTAGTTGTTTTTGAACAAGTAAACATTTCCCTGCAGGGTATGACACTAACATAACAATAAGCAACAGAAAGTGAAAGTGACTCTAAGCAAAAATTAAACTGACTTTAAAATGCTTTCATGTATGTTCATCTAGGGTTTTAGTAATATGGTAAGTTGTGGTAATACTATACAAGAAATGTGCTTGCTTATAGTACACAATTTTATAACTGGCTGTCGCGTTTTAACCTATTATAGGTCCTCATTCAGCAAAGAAATTTAGTATGTGCTTCAATCCATCCTTATTTAGGAAAACGTGCACATATTTAACATTAAGCACGTGCTTACGTGCTTTCCTGATTACAGATGCTTTACTGAATTGGGGCCATAAAGCTTGGAGTTAAGTTTCACTTGAAGTTTTGGGAAACGGTTTAATTGGTCTTTATGGCTACGTCTATGCAGCGGAGTTATTTCGGGATACCTCCACGTCTTAAGAGTAAGCCTGTTATATCAAAATATAATGGGCTTGTTATTCTGACGTCCCTGTAAACCTCACTGCATGAGAGTTAAGGGATGTTTTGGAATAGCGTCTTGTTTTGAAAGGAGATTGAAATAAGCTATGCAATTTGTGTAGCGCAAATTGCATAGCTTATTTTGAGGTCAGGGTGCGGAGTAGACACACCCTATGTGCCCTTGTTTTTTCTATCCCTTTTATGGGCCTGATCCTTTTAATCTGAGATCAGCAGAAAGTTTCCCATTGATATCAGTGGAGCAGGATTGGGTCCTATGTGAAGACTTCTTTCATGAGGCTCTTCGCCCTTCATACAAAGACAGCGGATGAAATCTTAGTCCCATTGAAGTCAATGGGAATTATGTCAAGATTTCACCAGTGGTCTTAAAGTTAATTAATGAATATTTCTTCAGGATGTTGAGGATGGCAAACTCTGTATTAATGGTAGGGTTTGTTCTCATTTATTGTTAATGGAGAAAACACAAAGGAGGAACCCTGAAGAGAAAGGAGGAAGCAGTTTTGAAGCTAGGTATAATAATTTTTGTTTCTTTAATAGACATTTAGTTTTGTTTATGATTTCAACTGTGACTTCCTTTACATTTCCTTGTCCTGATTTTACATTATCTTGTATGTATTTTACTATTATAATTAATATATATTTAATAATTTAACAGCTTTTATTAAAGGGGTTGGGGTTGGGGTTTTTTGGGGGAATTGAGATGTAAAGAGAAATAAAAAACATATTTTTGATTTTAGGCCATCCATGTTTTTAACTGATTTGGGGCTCAATCTTGAAAACTGTCCCTGGACCCAGTCCAATACCCATTGATGTCAATGGGAGACTTTCTGCTGACTTCAGTGAGCATTGGACCAGGCCTCGTGCAGAAATAACTTGGACTTCAGTGGGAATTCTGCATACAGGGCACCAGCCTGATCAGCTTTTACACTTATTCCAGCAGTGTTATGAGTGTGTTTGTGAGTGCATGAGTGTGTATTAAATTTGGAGTATTGCCCAACACTGCAGTTGTGGGAGCAGACTCCAGTCATTGTGTACAGAAGTTGGGGTTTCACAAGTAAAGTTAATAATGATTGATACTTATTGTGTAAGTCCCTCCCCCCTGCTGATTAACCTCACATTAAACTGTCTTGAAAATGGCATATTTAAACAATTTTGAGCTTTCGTTCCATTTCATTTTACATCAGCTGAGCCCCCAGCATCCAAACTCACATGACCCAGATGCAATCCGAATCTTGTATTTAATTTCTAATCTGTCCATCTAGCTAAGTCTCTCTAATGTGCCCATCTTGTTGGTGTCTTGGCACCAACAGGTCAAACCAAACCCTTGATCAGAACGCCTCTGAACTTTGTGGTTCTCTAGCCAAATTCTGCATCTTAGCTCCCTGACTACCTCCAAGGGGGTTTCACTGCATCTGATTTCATTCCCAGTGTGCTCCCTATCTTCAGTCAGCTTTGCTGTTCCCTCTTCATTTGCTCAAAAAATGATGGAGGCTCATTCACAGAGCCTTTCAACTCCACAGATATCTGTGGGTATCTGAATCTGCGGTTGTGGATGCAGATATCTGCGACTCATTTTTGCAGATATGGATGCAGATACAAATTTTGTATCTAGAACCCTGAAAATCTGCGGATAACTGCATTATATCTGTGGGATCCATATCCGCAGACATCGGTGTGGATATCCGCAGTTCTTTTTTGCAGATACAGATGCAGGTGCAGATACACATTCTGTATCCATGAAGAGCTCTACTCATTCACACATGTTCAGTGTTTGTCACATGTTAGAAAGACCTTCTCTATTGGTCTCAAGAGAGACAGTTTGTTTAGTGCTGAGGGAAAGGGGCAGATGTTGTTTGTACAGGTTGACAGGAAACGAATGTGGCTTTCCCAGTGAAGCTTTTTAAAAAGAATTCTGTCCTATTCCACAGTATAAATGATCTTTTTCCATGCCTTCTCTTCCCATCAGTGCTCTACTAGCTACCTCCCACACTAAAGAAAGGAAGGCAGGAAAGAGAACTGAGTGTAGGAAACACAGTTCATTAATGTTTCCTATCACAAATCAGTTTTACCAGTGCTGGACATGAACTTCATTAAAACTATTGTAATGTATACCATATTCTGGGGACATCCCATTTGGTTCCTGAACAGAATCTTGGAACAAGAAAAAAGGAGACTATTCATAGAGGTGTTATAATGGAGCCCAGTGCATGCTGGGACAGATGTGTATAATCATTGGCCTGATTTGTCATTGCCTTGCACCTGGTGCAGTCATTGCATTCACACTTGCGAGTGCAATGTGCTGCAAAATGTTTCAATTTTAGTAGCTATCTACAGTCTGCTTGCAAAGGTGTAAATAACCACATCAGGAGCAAGGTGCTGGCAAACTGGCCAAAAGATTTCATTGGCCCTTCATTGGCCTCCTGTTGTTATCTGTCTGCTGTGAAGTTGTGTGTTATGGGTAGGTTTGAGATGGAGGCAAAAGCTCAGTATATTCGTATTTTGCTATGGAGAAAAGAGATTTGTTTTATCCTTTCTTGTTGTGTGTTTTGTGGCATAACAACAATAATCCTTGCTGCCTTGCAGTATACTTATACTAAAGGACTTTTGAGATGAATTAAACTTCTTGGCACTGCCTCAGTGATTAATCAATCTCAACAGGCATTTATTGCTTTGTATACTAGAGAGCAGGAGAGATTATCCCTTAAATATGCTTGACTTTTGGTACTGTTCAATTATGCCAAAAAGAGCCCCAACGCATACACAGTTGTTTTGCACTACTCATATTAGGGGCAATTGATCTTTGAGAGTCTCTTCCTCCTCGTGTGACACTACTAGCCTTGAAGATAGCCCCTTCAAGAAAAATATTTTCAAAAATAGGTGATTGTTCTTATCTTAATATTTTAATCCCTTGAGGGTTTGTCCCTCCAAGGAGATTCCCCATACCTCCGATTTTTAAAAATTTTACACATCCCATAACTCAGCAGCCCTCTTTCTAGCTGTGGAGATTTTAACCTGATTCCTTCTAACATCCATCATTGTCTCTTCCTCAGCTTGCCTGAAGAGTCACTTGCAGAGCAAGATGGTATGAGTGACAGTCTCTGAAGTATTCTCAGCCCCTTCTAGGAACAGAAGAGTCTGGATTTACAAGTCAGCATTGGTCCTTTGCATTTGCTTGTTGATGCCCTGCAACTCTCATTAAGATCAATGAGAGTCACAGAGGTAAAACCCCAAGAAACACTTCTACAGTTTACACCTAAACCTACACAAATATTAGATACTCTGGGTTCACTTCTAACCATCCATGTTGCTCCTGAAATATATTTCTAAATCACAGTCTGTTTTTCTTGCATCTGGGATGCATTAACAGGAGTGTTGTGAGCAAGACACGAGAAGTCATTCTTCCACTCTACTCTGCGCTGATCAGGCCTCAGTTGGAGTATTGTGTCTAGTTCTGGGCACCATATTTTAAGAAAGATGTGGAGAAATTGGAGAGGGTCCAGGGAAGAGCAACAAAAATGATTAAATGTCTTGAAAACCTGAGCTCTGAGGCAAGGCTGAAGGAATGAAGCTTGTTTAGTTTGGAAAAGAGAAGACTGAGAAGGGACATAATAGCGGTTTTCAGGTATCTAAAAGGGTGTCACAGGGAGGAGTGGGAAAAATTGTTCTCCTTGGCATCTGATGATAGGACAAGAAGCAATGGGCTTAAACTGCAGCAACGGAAGTTTAGTTTGGACGTTAAGAGAAATTTCCGAACTGTCAGAGTGGTTAAACACTGGAATAAATTGTGTAGGGAGGTTGTAGAATCTCCATCACTGGAGATATTTAGGAGCAGCTTAGACAGACGGTGCTTGGGCCCATATGAGGGTAGGGAACTGGACTTGATGACCTCTCGAGGTCCCTTTCAGTTCTAGTATTTTATGATTCTATGTTTCTTTTACTTCACTTCCATGCTAGAAAAGTCAGCCACCAAGGAAGCAAGAGAAATTGGAACCTACGTTATCCATCTGTGTAATCTATTTACAGACTAAGGGAGAATACTGGCAATATGCACAGTGAACAACATTCACCCAGACTTGATGGTGACTTATGCTAGTGTAAACTTTGGCAGAAGGTAAAGTGGTGAAAAGTTGCCACAGCATCAATACAGCCTCACTACAGCTGGGTAGCTGACAAGGAAATATAGTTCCCAAAGTGGGAGGTCTGGCTATGGCCATTGTGAGTATGCTGGTTAAGTGCCTCCCTCACATCAGTTCACACACACAACTCTTGTGGAATCCTTGGTGATCATTAAACCTGCGTACCCTGATAAAAACCTGAAGGCTGAGTAATGGTAGAAATCCCTGGGGTGCAAAAAACCTCACTGTAAGATGTGTGAGAACCTGACCCAGGCTACGGCGACACTGTAGCCTTCTTGCGGAAAAGCTTATGCAAATGAAGCTCGGCATGAAATATCACGGTGCTTCATTTGCATAATAAATGAGCAAGAGGCTTCCAGGAAGAACGGCTCTTGCACAAGAGGGGGTTTTTGCACAAAAAGTAGCCATCTACACAGCTCCTTTTTGCACAAAAGGCGCTTGTGCGAAAGCGGCTGCTCATTAATTATGCATATGAAGCGCGGTGATATTCCACGCTGAGCTTCATTTGCATAAGCTTTTCCACGAGAAGGCTACTGTGTAGCCTTAGCCCCAGAGTATTCAGCTCCTAACAAGACAATCCCTTGCACATTCCTAGGCCACTTTTTAAACGTGTGAGCTTTTTATCTAATTATGAGTTTATGCCCGCTTTTATGGCAGCAAGAAAAACCTGATGTTTCTTGCATTAAAAATGAGTAGTCCTGTGGTACCTTAGGGTATGTCTACACTACCCCTAGTTCGAACTAGGGGGGTAATGTAGTCATTCGGAGTTGCAAATGAATCCCGGGATTTGAATTTCCCGGGCTTCATTTGCATGATGCCGGCCGGCGCCATTTTTAAATGCCGGCTAGTTTGGACCCTGTGTCGCGCGACTACACACAGCACGGACTAGCTAGTTCGGATTAGGCTTCCTATTCCGAACTAGCTGTACGCCTCGTGGAACGAGGTGGAACGAGGCATACAGCTAGTTCGGAAAAGGAAGCCTAATCCGAACTAGCTAGTCCGTGCCGCGTGTAGCGGCGCGGCATGGGGTCCGAACTAGCCGGCATTAAAAATGGCACCGGCCGGCATCATGCAAATGAAGCCCGGGAAATTCAAATCCCAGGCTTCATTTGCAACTCCGAATGACTACATTACCCCCCTAGTTCGAACTAGGGGGGTAGTGTAGACATACCCTATGAGATTAACAAAAATATGTACTATTATGAGCTTTCGTGGGTAAAACCCACTTCACTAGATGATGAGCTTATCTAATAAAGTGGGTTTTACCCACGAAAGCTCATGATTCTCTTTCTATTTTTTTTAGTGTCTAAGGTACCACAAGACAACGCATTGTTTTTAAAGTTACAGACTAACACAGCTACCTCTGAGACTTTTTCACTTTGCATTAAGTTTATTGTATTGACTCTCATGATAGGCGCATTTAATAAAAACAAAATCCCCCAAAACTAAAAATATCTGGAAAAAGTCGGTCTAAGGCCATCCTATAAACCGGGTCCAACTGGTACATAATCAAGAGAAGATCCAGCACAAAAGATCCAGTGTGAATGCAGTTCTCTCAGCCTCAGTAAACAATGATACCAGTTCTCTTCCAAGTCTCTGCCCTTGCACAGAAGTTAAAAGAGTGAGGTTACAGCTCTGGTTACAGCCATCGGTGGGCAGTGTTTATGTGGCTGCAACCCTTAACTGGGGCAGGCAATGCCGCTCTTTGCACCAGTGTAATTAACCACGGTTTCAACATCGAGTAGGGCAGGCCTGGGCAAGATATGGTCTGAGTGCCAGATCCAGCCCACCAAGCCACCAGATCAGCGTGCGGACGCAGCAGGGAACCCCAGGCAGGCTCCCCTGCTTGCCCTATAGCCCCGCACACCACTCAGAAAAGTGGCTGTGGGGCCATTTCTCTTTAAAACTGTAAGCCCAGAGGGAGGGAGGGAGGGCTTTAGGTGTACCTCCTGCCCCTCAGCACAATCCCATTGGCTGGCTTCTGGCCAGAAACTGGTCAATGGGAGCTTCCTGTTTGAATCACAGGCAGCACATGAAGCACCACACGCCTCCTGTCCTCCAGCTCAGTTATTCACACAAGCACATGGCTGTGCAGGCAAGAAGGCTGGTTGGGCTGCTAGCTGGTAAGTCTCCTGGCCAGACCCTGCCTCTGGTACCCCAACCCGTCTCTTCCCCAACCCTCTGCCCCTCCCCCCATTCAATGTACCCAAACCCTCTGCCCATGTCCTGCACCCATACCCCCTCCCAGATCTGGCACCACACTCTCCTGCCCCAGATCACAATTCCTTCCTGCCCTAGGCTACAACCCAAACACCTGCACCCTAATCTCCTCCCCTAGGTCACATTCTAAAACCCTGCACTCCAGTCCCTTGCCCTAGGTCACAACTGCCTCCTTTACCCAAACTCCCTCTCAGACCCCACTCTCCCTCCTGTACCCCAATCCCTTACCGCCAAGCTTTCTTCTGCACCCAACCTCCATCCTAGACCCTACACCTCCTCGATTAATATCATGGAAGAGTGCGGCCCTTGACCACTTTCCAAAATCTTGGAGAGGCCCCCCCGTCAAAAATTATTGCCCACCTCTGGAGTAGGGGCTGTTGGAGTAGGCTGCAAATTGCCTGTCTGCACTGATGCGAATCCTCATTCTGGAAAAAACTCAGGATCCTACCACATAACACTTTGCACTTATCAACAGAGGTTCATAAATGGTGTAGGCAGGTTTACATTATGCATCCTGACTAAGAGTATGAAAAAATGCCCAGTGCTACACAAGTATCACTGAGAATGTTTTCCCTTTAAAAAAAATTGGTATCAGTTTACAAACAAAATAATGATCTTTGTTACATTTCAGGAAATTATGTTTAATATACTATACTGAAGCGAGGGGAAGAACAATTTAATTGAAGAGCGGCTATGAACCATATTTAACCTACAGTGTACTAAGCAGAATGTTTCCAGATAAGTTATGGATTTTAATCTAACTTAAACCATTATGTACATAAACACTATATTTTTGCTATTCTAATAACTGTCAGCTTGGACTTAATCAACAATTTTTATTACCTTTTTCTTCTTCTAAGACAGAATGCTCCATTTGAATTTTAAACAATATCTTAGATATTATTCTCCTTCATTTCTTTTCTATAATAGGAAGTGTAATGTTGTATTCTTAAATCTGAGACTGATTTCCCTTAGTGTACTTGGGGAAACTTTCTTGGAACTTTTAAATGAGTGGATCGAATTCTTTTATTCTTTGAAAGCCATATATTGTTAGCAGTTCATATTTCATATGCTCTGGACCACATCCACTGATCTGCTATTAGTTCAACATTCTGATTAATGTTTTACATATACTTTACTAGCACTTTAAATGAAATTTCTTGCCTGCAAAGATTAATTACTGAATGAACAATACAGAAACCTTATTGTTCTCATAATTCATTTATGGGGATAATTCTGCTCAAACTTAGCATGTGCCCAAAGTTAATAATGTGACAGTAATGGAGATAGTTTAAGATTTGCATTGGTTTTTGAGCCCATTGAATAACTATCCTAAGTTGCATCTAGCTGCTGTACAGTTGCAATTGCATTTGCAATAGTCCAAAATATTATATTTTAAAAGAAAAAGAAAAAAATTGGTTTTCCACAGAATTCCAGATTCCTTCTTAATATGTGCACTTTTGTGTTCCTTTCATTCTAAGACCTCAAAGGGCTCCAGAAACATTCATTAATCAAAGGCTCTCAATATGCTTGTCAGCTAGATAAGCATGACTAAACCCATTTTAGTGTTGGGGAAACTGAGGCACATATAGATTAACTCTCTTGGCAAAGGTTGAAGAGAGAGTAAGGGCAGAAGGGAGAAGGGCAGAGGTCTATGCTCCCAGTGCCATGCTCTAAACACCACAAAACATTTCTTAGTTCATACCATTCACCATTTTCACAACTCAGAACCCAACTAGTCATTACAACAGGTATATTCCTTTCTGCTCACCTTGTCCAACAATCTGTGTTATTAAAAATACAACAGATCCACATATCAAACTCCTGAGAAACAGTAATCCAGGTATATTGAAAGGCTGTAATTTTATTTTAAAGTAGTTGCTCCACATTGCTGGGAGAAACTTTCTTCCTTTAACTACTCATTGTTTATTCCATGTTCTGCAGCTCCCTCCAAATCTTTTCCCGTGGCAATGGCACAAATGACTGGTAGCCACTGATTAACAGCAGACAAATAATAGTTTGGACTAAAAGGAACTTTGTAGGTACCCATGAGAATCTTTTTTTCTGGACTGTTATTCTTCATTCTTTTTTCTATTCCATCTTTCCTCCCTTTCAGCAAGTACTGCTTGATGCCTGGAGTCAGCAGGTACCAGTGGAACTGTACATGTGTGTAAAGTTAGGCACCTGTTTAAATACCTTGCTGAACCAGGGCCTAAGCCAGTGATGGTAAACTTGTGGCCCATTGACCACCAGACAGGTTGTTTACTTGCATCTGCAGGTATGGCTGCCCATAGCTCCCATTGGCAGCAGTTCACTCTTTGCCAGCAGCTTACCAAGATGAGCCATGTGCGACCTGCAGGCAACCACTGGCATAAGCTGTTAACCAAGGCAGACCGCTTACTATAAGAGCAATACCAACCCTGGGACAATTGTATGAGCTTTTTGGATAGAATAGACCCAGTGAACATGAGCAGATGTAGTTCATTTCTTCTGCAAATATTTTAGCTGGCTGGTTTGCAGAAAGAAGAGTAAATGAGGCTTGTGCATTGCACAGTATTCCTAGCTAATGCTGACATTGTTCCCACTGATATTTTTCACAGGTAGTTAGATTTTGCACAGCTAGAGCTTTGCTTGTAGAGGAGCCACCTGGCTGACTTCAGGTATCAAAAAAACAAGGGCTGTGTCTAGACTGGCAAGTTTTTCCGCAAAATCATCTGCTTTCGCGGAAAAACTTACCAGCTGTCTACACTGGCCGCTTGAATTTCTGCAAAAGCACTGACGATCTCATGTAAGATTGTCAGTGCTTTTGCAGAAATACTATGCTGCTCCTGTTCGGGCAAAAGTCTTTTTCCGAAAAACTTTCACGCAAAAGGGCCAGTGTAGTCAGCAGAGATTTGTTTTCTGTAAAAAAGCCCCGATGGCGAAAATGGCGATCAGAGCTTTTTTGCAGAAAAGCGTGTCTAGATTGGCCACGGACGCTTTGCCGCAAAAAGTGCTTTTGCGGAAAAGCATCCTGCCAATCTAGACGCGCTTTTCCGAAAATGCTTTTAACGGAAAACTTTTCCGTTAAGAGCATTTCCAGAAAATCATGCCAGTGTAGACGTAGCCAAGGAGTCTGGTGGCACCAGAAAGACTAAAGTTTATTTTAAGGCATAAGCTTTCATGGGTTGCAGCTCATTTCGTCAGATGCATGGTGAAGTGAGCTGCAACTTATGAAAGCTTATTGCCCAAGAAATGTGTTAGTCTTCAAGGTGCCACTGGACTCCTTGTTTTTGCTAAAACAAACTCATTACCTTTCTGAAATTAGTCATTTTTACTGGGCTTGATTCAAAATGTATTGAAGTCAATGGCAATCTTTCCATCAGGCCCCCCCGTGTCAGCCTCCAATCCCCAATATTAGCCCTGTCCCCAGAGCCAGCCCTGCCCCCCAGTCCCCTCACTGCTAGCCCCACCCCCAGTGCCAGCTCCCCATCGTGGATGTCACTGTTCCTCTCAGTGTTAGCCTCCCCCCACCTCTTAGAACAGTGCTCCCCAACGCGGTGCCCGCGGGCGCCATGGCGCCCACCGGGGCATTTATGTGCGCCCGCCGAATGATCTGGGCCGGCCCCGCCCCCGGCGTGCGGTGCATGCACAGTGCCAGCCCTGGGCGCACAGTGCATGGGCGGCCCCTGCTCCGGGCGCGTGGTGCATGCACAGCCCCACCCCCGAATGCCCAGCCCATGAGCGGACCCGCCCCTGACTGCCCGGCAGCCCCGAAAGGTTGGGGACCACTGTCTTAGAGCCTCCCAGCACTAGCCCCGCCTCCAGAGCCCCGTGCCTGCCCCGCTCCCCTCACTTAGCCCTGCCGTTGCCTCCCACTGCACAGGGAAGCACTCTGCACTCAGGTGGCAGCTGGGAGGGCTGTGCGGAGCCCTCAGCATGCCAGGCCCTTGCTGAGTTCTGGGGCAGCCAGGCTCCACATGGCACTTGGAGCCCGGCTGCCATGGCGGCACTCAGCTGGGGCCAAGAGTCACATGGAACTCACTGCCGCAGTGGCACTCAGCTGGGCCAAGCACCGCATGGAGCATGGCAGCCAAACTCCACCTGGCACTTGGTCCCAGCTGAGCACTGCAGCTGCCCATCATGTGGCCCTGCCAGCTGGGCTGCAAAGTGGCTGCCAGAGCTGAAACTAGGTCCAGGTGAGGCTGTCCCAGTAGGGTCAGCCTCAGTGCAGCCCTGGCTCCAGTCACAGCACACCCAGTTGCCTGCCAGGTCACTCACCCTGCTGCATGGGGAACCCCAATGGACATGCTCATTACCAGCTGGGGGCATGGCCTGGCAGTGTGCCGCAGCCCAGTAGGCAGGGGTTCGCGGCCCGCCACCAGTCTGCAGACCACCGGTTGGGAACTTCTGCACTATGTGATCTTGGGCAAGTTGCTGAATCTTTTTCTCAGTGCACTCAGCTGTAATATGGCACAGTGTGCATCAATTTTACAAAGATGTTACAAGCGTCAATTAATTAAGGTCAGAGTGTGCCCAGCCCTACGCATGTGTAAAAGGGGGAAAGAGAAGCAAAATGACTTCACCCATGAACAGGGTCCAGCTGAAGCACCTTAAACTCAAAGTCTTCATGGATGCAGAATAAGGCAACCAACACAGATGTCATATTTAAATTCCAGGGCAAAAAAAGAATTAGCATGTACCTGGTTTACACTGTGTTTCTTTAAAGAAAATTAAAAGGTTATTGTTTGCCAGGCTGAAGCAATTATTCTGAGATACGAGTCTGTCCCTTATTGTTTTTGAACTTATCATATTTGCAGTCTGGGACAGACCTGAATTTTTTGAACTATAAAAAAGCCGTAATCTTCATAAGTAAAAAAAATGAGGAAACCAAATAAGGATCAACAAGCTGCAGTGAAACAGGCACTTCAAATTGTGTTAATTTACTTCTCTGTTGAGTTTAATTCTTAAAAACTCACAGGACATAATAGGACAGAAGTGTTAAATTTAAAATACACGACGGGGATGCTTTTTTTTTAGTGTGAGAATATTACTGTATTTTTAAAGGTTTTTTTTTTTTTAATTTGATGTTTGTTCTTTGTCAAGTTCCCTGAAGATCTATGGACTGGCTGTGAATTTTTTAAGTGACGAGATTTTTTATTGGTTTTTGTCCAAAATGTCCTGTAATGTTATTTTTATCACTACATTTTGTGTACTATATCTATGTCTCTATATATAGATATATAAAAACAAATATATAATGTGTGGTTCTTTGCACTCTATCCACAGCTATTTTGGCTCTTTGTCTCTAACTGGTTGGCCACCCCTGTCTTAGGGTCTGTCATTATAAGGGATATTTTCTGATGCTTTAATCATAGAATCATAGAATACTAGAACTGGAGGGGACCTTGAGAGCTCATCAAGTTCCATCCCCTGCTCTTACAGAAGGACCAAGCACCATCTAGATCATTCCTGATAGATGTTTGACTAACCTGTTCTTAAATATCTCCAATGATGGAGATTCCACAACCTCCCAAGGCAATTTATTCCAGTGTTTAACCAACTGACAGTTAGGAATTTTTTTCTGATGTCCAACCTAATTCTCTCTTGCTTCAATTTAAGCCCATTGCTTCTTCTCCTATCATCAGAGGTTAAGGAGAATAATTTTTCTTCCTCCTCCTTGTGGATACTTAAAAGAATACTTAAGTATCCTTTTAGGTACTCGAAAACCGCTTTCATGTTCCCTCTCAGCCTTCTCTTTTCCACACTAAACAAACCCAGTTCTTTCTGTCTTCCCTCATAGGTCATGTTTTCATCTAGACCTTTAATTATTTTGTTGCTCTTCTCTGGACCCTCTCCAATTTCTCCACATCTTTCTTGAAATGTGGTGTCCAGAACTGGACACAATACTCCAAAACAGTGCAGAGTAGAGCTTTTTGCTGAACACTCTTCAATTCATACTCGACATTGTTCTTGATTAATTGAAGAGTGTTCAGCAAAGAGCTCTACTCTGCACTGTTTTGGACCAGAACTGGACAGTGTTATCCACCAGTGGTCACACCAATGCCAAGTGTAGAGGTAAAATAAATTCTGTTCTCCTGTACAAGATTCCCCTGTTTATGGAGCCCGGGATTGCATTAGCTTTTTTGATCATGGTATCACACTAAGAGATCCCATTCATCTGATAAGCCAGCCTGACTTCAAGTCTTTTTCAGAGTCATTGCTTTCTAGGTTACAGTCCCCAACCCTGCAACTATAGCCTATGCTCTTTGTTTCTAGTTGTATACATTAGCCTTTAGTGATAATAAAACACACGTTGTTTGCTTGTGATCAGTTTACCAAGCAATCCAGATAACTCTGAATTTGTGACCTGACTCTTAATTATTTACCATTCTTCCAGTTTTGTGTCATCTACAGCCTTTATCAGTGATGATTTTATGTTTTCATTGATAAAGATGTAAAATAGTATAGGTCTAAAAATCGGCCCCTGCAGGCAGTAGGGCTGACAGACTTGCTAGCCCCTGGTCAAAGTGGGAGTGGGGGACTTGGCTCCACTTTCCTGGAATGGGCGGGGCCTTAGGTGGAAGGGGTGGGGCTGGAGGCAGCCAGTGTGGTCCAGACCATACCATGCCTCTCCCCAGGCAGCTCTCAGTGCCACTCGAAGCACGTGGCATAGGGCTCCAAAGATGATGTAAAGGCCCCAGGGCTCCTAGTCACTGCTATCACCACAGTAGCAGCAACGGTGGCCAGGATCCCTGGGCCCTTTTTGAATCACTGGGTCCCAGGGCAGTTGCCTCCTTCCCCTTCTCCCCCCACTGTTGGTAGGCCTGTCTGCAGGACTCCACTGGAAACACACCTGTACCATGACAATTCCCCATTCACAGTTACATTTTTAGACCTATCAGTTAGCTGGTTTTTAATCTATTTACTGTGTGCCGTGTTAATTTTATATTGTTCTAATTTTTCAATCATAATGTCACTCATGGCAAGTCAAATACCTTACTGAAGACTAAGTATATAATGTCAATGCTATTCTCTTTATCAGCCAAACTCATAATCTCATAAAAAAAAAACCTAGTTAGTTTGACAGGATCTAGTTTCCATAAACCTGTGTTGATTTGCATTAATTACATTACCCTCTTTTAGTTCTTTATTAATTGAGTCCCATTATCTTGCCTCTAGTATATTTGGGTAAAACATTAGTGATTTAAATATCTTAATTTGGATATTATTTAAATATTAATTCAGTTACATCTCCTGCTAGCCTTTCCAATAACTTGCACATAATTCTTCTCTCACTTACACCAGTGTAACTCCATTGTCTTCAGTGAAGTCATTCCTGATTTATGCTGATTGAGAGGAGACTCATACTACCTGTGACTTCTGTATGTACATTTTTTTGTTTTCTCCTGATTCCTAAAGAGCAGACAAGACACAGATAGCAGAGCACTGTCCCAATAGTAACAATAATGAAGCACTTTACAAAAATATGATTATTTCCATTTTACAGATTATGAGATTGAGGCACGGAGACATAAAGTGACTTGCCCAAGGTCACACAGAAATTAAGAGCAAATCACTTTACATCTTAGTGCTTCAATCTGAGACGTAAGGGCTCAATCCTGCTAGATGCTGAGCTCTCTCACAGAAGTTTAGCAAAGCACCTAAGCCTGTGCTTAATTTTAAGATATGAGTAGTCCTACTGAGGTCAATGGGCCTAACTCATCTGCATGAGGTTAAGTATGAGCATAAATGCTTTGCTGGATCATAACTAGAGTGCTTAGCATCTTGCAGAATCAAGTCAGAGTCAGGAACAAACTCTAAGTAGCCTGACCCCCATTCCCACGATCTTATCACTAGAACACATTGACTCCTTGCAGGCTGCTTCAAATACATCCACATTCCCAGTTTGTAAATGTGTGGGTTACAGATAGTTTTGCCATACTAAACTGCCCCCTACTAAAGAAAATAAAGGATATGCCTATGCAAATTCGTGGAACTCCCTTATGATTCATACTCGATCCTGTTGTGTTTCCTCAAAACTGTAGATTGTTATCATATGATATATATTGGCATATATGTAGCCAAGTCTGAATGAGAATCTACCTCACAGTCTGTCAAGAAGTAAACTCTATATGAGATGTAGTGTTTGTCATACCCTCCATCGTATACACTCTCAATGTATTTACGTCTTTCTCTGTCTGACCCTCAACATCTCAATTTTCTCTCTGCTTTTGAAATCTTGGCTAATTAGGCAACTACATGTTCCCTGTGAGACTGGCCTTTTGTGCAGAGTTTGTAATTAGAGTGACTGTGTAGTGCTCTATTAATTGCAAGAATTGTGATTTTTAGATTAATGAGTTAATTGCTAATATCTTCATACAACATTCCCACAAGATGTATTACATTACAGTAAATAAATCCCATGTCTGTAATGGAAGGAACATTGAAGGAAACTGCCGTGATTAGTTCAAATACATTAGATCATTAAATTAATATTTACTCAAAACACAGGATTTGTAAAACTGGATTTTCTAAACATTTTTTTCAGACCTTTCTGTCACTGTGTAACATTTCCATTAACTGTGAGTGGGTTTGATGCACTTGAGAATGAGAACTATGTTTTTACTGCTCTTCCAATATAAATTCTAGTCTGCTAACAAAGGGCCTCCCAATTACTTTCACCTGATTATGTTCCAGAATTAGGGTTGCCAGGTGTCTGGTTTTGAACCAGACAGTCCAGTATTTGAGCTGTCTGTTCAAGAAACAAACTGAAAAAATATAAATGAGAAAATATAAATGTCCAGTATTTTCTAAATAAGATATACTGCAGATTGTGATGTAATGTCAAGTGTGTTGGGTATTTTTGTTGAAACCATCTGGAAACCCTATTCAGCATCCTGCTCCATTGGAACCTCTCCCTATCTCTATCAAACCTGCCTTCCTGCCCTGGATTTTGCTTTATTTCCCACACCTGGGATGAAGTGGGATGGAGAAAAATACTCAAATTCCCCAGGCACCAGAGCAGAATCACCTAACTAGTGGAACAGCAATGGGGGATCTTTAATCCCACAAATAGTGGAGGCCTTGCTATTGCATCACAGCCAAAAGGCAAACATTCCAAAAGAACATTCCTTGCTAACACCAGCTGGACCATTAGTTTGTTACTGACTCAGAAGAAAAGCCAACACTTACTGGATCATCCATACCATTTCCTGTAGCATCTGAGTTTTCTGTGGACGTCTCCCATAAAGGTATTAACCAACCCCTGGTTAATTTATGAGGTCTGGTAAGGTAAAAGCCCTGGCTACAGGTAAGCAGACTTCTTTCTCTTGTGAATTTTCCTGCAAAACTTTCTTGAGGCTATTATAGGCAGGGCTGGCAGCTCAGTCTGGGTATGTCTACACTACCACCCTAGTTCGAACTAGGGTGGTTAATGTAGGCAACCGGAGTTGCAAATGAAGCCCAGGATTTGAATTTCCCGGGCTTCATTTGCATATTGCCGGGCGCCGCCATTTTTAAATGTCCGCTAGTTCGGACTCCATGCCCGTGGCTACACGCGGCACGAACTAGGTAGTTCGGATTAGGCTTCCTATTCCGAACTACCATTACTCCTCGTGGAACGAGGTGTACCGGTAGTTCAGAATAGGAAGCCTAATCCAAACTACCTAGTTCATGCCGCGTGTAGCCGCGGGCACGGAGTCCGAACTAGCGGACATTTAAAAATGGCGGCGCCCGGCAATATGCAAATGAAGCCTGGGAAATTCAAATCCCGGGCTTCATTTGCAACTCCGGTTGCCTACATTAACCACCCTAGTTCGAACTAGGGTTGTAGTGTAGACATACCCTCTATTATTAAGGTTTCCAAACACTTCCTATCATAAGAGTGTATTATCAGTTTCTTTTAAGTTTGTCAAACTTTAACTATTTGAGATGTAATATTCCATGCTAGGTATTGGCTTCAGGCTGAATATTTTTGGAAAATTTCACCCAAGGCAATTGAGTCATCTCCAAGAACAAGGCTAGGAAAAAAATATGTTGCTTTGCCTGCATTAAAATATTCTGGTGATTTATCACCCCCTTCTCCTGGGTAGAGACTTGAAATGTGGCAGGAAGTGGTCATTTTTGTTAGGGATGTTCCTTTTACTGACCCTGTTGTAGCTGATAGGACAGTTTGGGTTAAGAAAGTAGAAGTCTGGTTTTAGGCCTAAGTTAGCCTAAATTTAGAGGAGTGTGAGAAATTGACATTGTTAGCATGAGAAAAGTTAGGCTGTGTCTAGACTACATGCCTCTGTCGTCAGAGGCATGTAGATTAGACACATAGGCAAAGTCAAATGAAGCCGCGATTTAAATGATCGCAGCTTCATTTAAATTTACATGGCTGCCGCGCTGAGCCGACAAACAGCTGATCAGCTGTTTGTCCGCTCAGCGCGCTAGTCTGGACGCTCCCCTGCCGACATCAAAGCCCTTTGTCGGCAGCCCCGTTATTCCTCGTGGGATGAGGTTTACCGGGGCTGCCAACAAAGGGCTTTGATGTCGGCAGGGGAGTGTCCAGACTAGCGCGCTGAGCGGACAAACAGCCGATCAGCTGTTTGTCGGCTCAGCGCGGCAGCCATGTAAATGTAAATGAAGCCGCGATCATTTAAATCGCGGCTTCATTTGACTTTGCCAAAACAACAAATCTACATGGCTCCGTCGACGGAGCCATGTAGTTTAGACGTACCCTTAGAGACAGAGTGGCATGGGAAAGTAAGAGTTAACAATAACACGAAGGAGGGTTATGTTGCCATTATGTTTTGGTCATAACTGGTGTAAGCAAGTATTTTAATGACTGTTTTTGTGCATATTTTATTAAATTGCTATCTATATTGATAATCTGGGAAGGACATTGGTGCAGATGTTAATTTAAATAATGTGTAATGTAAAGAACCAATAAGAAGGTGGCAGAAATATAATTATGGTAAAGGGCAGGTTAATGTCAATTACAGTACTATTGTAATGCAGTATAAAAGAAGTAGGCTTGCTAAATTTCAGGAGAGCTCTAATTAACATCCAAAGGATACTGTTAAGTTCCACGATTATAAAATTATATTTCATTTTGTTAGTGGACTGAGTCCCCATTGATACGCCATTTCATCTGTAAGTGTTAGCACAATAGTAGCATTTGTGTAAACAGTAACTGCACACCTCTTTGCTTAACTAATCATTTTTGGTTTTAGAAAGTTTGGTTCTATCATTCAAAGTGTCACCCAGTGGTCCTCTACTGAATTTTCTGTAACCAATCAAGGGGCTCAAATCTGGAAACTAAGCTGGGTTTTATTGTGCCCTGGTCTTGAACAACATAATATTATTTCAGAGTATTTCAATATAAAAATTATAAAAGGTTACCCTATGGAAATCCACCCAAACTGGTAAAAATACCAGCCTTTGAAAACATTCTATTTGCACATGCTCAGTAGAGTCCTCTATATTTTGGCAGCTACATTCCATGATGATTTTATCTGCAGTAGGCATGCTACTCCCCATGGCTCAGAAGGACTTCCCCTGCAATTGCAGCTATGAGCAACTATGGCTTTTGCTTCATCTACGCTCCTGAACTCAGAGCAGGGAGACTGTCTGTCCTATGTTCTCTATGACACTCTCTTGTTCTTTGCAGGGTCCAGATAATGCAGAGCAGGAAGTTGCCTGGTTTGAAAGCAGAGCTGGTCCTGCAGAGTAGTGAGGGAAAAGCAAACCAGGAGAGAAGAGGCAAAAACTCCGACTTGATACTGGCAGGGAAGATGAGAAGAGAAATTGGGAGTGGAAGCTAGAGGGTAAGGATGGTAAATGGCGGTTACCTAGCTATCGACTATACAATTAGTTGATAGGACCGCTCTACACAATTGCAGCCAGAGTAGCTCCAGGAGCTGGCTTGAGCTGGGAATCAGCAGTCCCAGCTCATGCCAGCTCCGAGAGCCACCTATGCTGCGACTCTGTATTTTCAATGTAGTAAGAGCCGCCAGGTTCATGCAGCAGAGCATGTGGGGCACCGTAGGAAGCATGGGGCGAGCAGGGGTACCGTAGGTGAGCATGGGGAGAGCAGGGGTACTGTAGGCGAGCACTTTTTGAGGAGTAATGTTAGTTCAAACCAAGGGGTTTGGTTCAAACAAACGCGTCCCTGCACATACTTCCTGGTTTGAATCAGCTGTGATTCGAACTAGCGTGCCGGCGAGATCATGCTAATGAAGCACGTGGTCTTTAAATCCCCACTTCATTAGCAATTTCGAATGCCTGCATTTGCATCCCTAGTTCGAATGAGGGTGCAAGTAGACATACCCTCACATCCTTACAAGAAGGGAGACTTGACTTGGACTGACTGGGCCAGGACTGGGATGGGGAATGAGTGGGGCACAGGGAAGGAGAGAAGAGAGAGAGGGAAAGATCTGATGAGGAGACAGGGTGCAGCGAAGGATATGGTATTTGCTGGGAAAAATACTAGGTCTGGCAGCATGAGAAGACAGGAGACACTGAACCCGGACAAGGAGGCAAGGAAGGAGATTGTGACAGGAAACTAGTAGGTGGGGGAAGCAATGGAGAGAGAGGCCAGGGAGAGGGAGAAAATCAGATTGGATGAAAAGCTATAAAAGGGAGAAATGCCACAATTAAGGTTGCCCGTGCAACCTTAATTTTGCCCCTTTTGTGTCTTTGGCATTCTGAACCACTCTTTAGTTACATGATCAAGTAGTACTTGTTCCACAGATCCAAGTTCCATACAGGGTTTGATTTAATAAAGTTATTTTAACATACTTTGTGTGTAATAATTCTTAACTGTAATACTCAAACCATTTTAGTGTTATATGTGAGAGTTTGAGGCATGTATAGTGCTGTGTGTGTGGTCATTATGTTAAAATACTTCTCAAATTTTAAGCCAAGACATGTAACTTGTCGGTTCTGTCCAAATGCTTCATTTAATTTTCTGTTTGATTTGTGAATCCATGCTGCCCTTGCACATCAGCATCACTGAAATAGATCTCTTGCCAATAGAAGACATACACACACACACACACACACTCATTCTCTCTCTCTTACTGTGATACCACCTATACATAATTAATTATACAGTGGAGGCTGGGCCATGCTTTTGTCCTAATTATACAATATCTGAGCCATACAGACTAGAGTCTGAGATAGGCAAGAAAGCTGCAAACTCTGCACCCTTTGCTAATTGCCAGTACAGGTTGAACCTCCCAAATCTGGGACTCTCTGGTCCAGCAACATCCATGATCTGGCACGGATGTTGCTGGATCAAAGAGCCCCAGGAGTGGGAGGCAGCCAGGAGAACGTGGGGTTTGCTGGCTGAGCCAGCAGCGG
Source organism: Pelodiscus sinensis (assembly GCF_052426305.1). Classification (NCBI taxonomy): domain Eukaryota; kingdom Metazoa; phylum Chordata; order Testudines; family Trionychidae; genus Pelodiscus; species Pelodiscus sinensis. The sequence goes on from NC_143059.1 coordinate 52,708,558, forward strand.
CTAGGCAGGGGAACCCCGGTGTCAGCAGGGCCAGGCAGTGGCTTGGAAGCTCCAGCTGGGGAACCCCCGGTGTTAGTGGAGCCAAACAACATCAGGGAGCCTCCGCCCTGACCAGGGAACCCCTGGTGTCAGTGGGGTCAGGTGTCAGGTGTCCAAGAGCTACTGGCAGCGGGGCCGGTTGTGGCCAGGGAATTCCAGGAAACCCTCGGCGGCAGCGGGACTGGCTGCAGCTGGGTGGCCCATGGCTGGGAAAGCCTGAGGAACTGTCAGAGGTAGCTGGGCTGGTGGCAGCCAGGTGAACCTCGCTGGGGAATTCCTGATGCAGCTAAAGGCAGCAGGGTGGGGAGCCTCAGCTGGACCAGAGTTAGCGGGGCAGCAGCAGGGTGGGGAGCCCTAGCGTTGGGAACCCCAGAGGGGCATCCAGCAGGGGAGCATTGACCTCCCCTGGTCAAGAAAATTCCCTGGTCTGGGATGTCTCAGGTCTCAAAGGTGCCGGACCAGGGAGGTCCAACCTGCACACAACACTGTGTTAGAGACTAGGATGTTAAAAATCGGTGAATTGAATAGTCAATTAACCTCATGAATTGTTTTTGGTTAGTCGACTATTCTATAGTTCCCTGGGGTGGGGCGGCAGCCAGTGTGCCTTGGCCCCGCTCCCAAGGAGCCCCCTGCTGCTCCACGCTGCTGCCTGAGGCCTGTATCAGAGGCAGCAGTGCAGAGTGCCAGGCAGGAGCTGGTCCATAAGGGGAGACACTAGTCCCCTCGCAGACCAGCTGCCTGTTGTCCCACGCGGCTGCCTCTGATACAGAGGCAGCAATGTGGAGTGGCAGCAGCCTCTGTCTGGGGATGAGGGGCCTGAGCTCCTGGACCCAGCACGAGCAGGAACGGAGCTGGGCTGCCTGCCCAGCTGGCTCCTAATACACTTTAAATGCAGAGGCACAGTGGGAGTAGGTCCTGGACCCAATGCGAGCCAGGATTGACCCAGGCTCCTGCCCAGCCCACTTAAAAATGTATTGACAAGGGGGTTGGGAATGCGTGTAGTCTAAAGCAGGGGTTCCCAAACTTTTTGACACGGGGACCAGTAAATCCATTCACGAGCTTTTGGGAGACCAGTAACATTCATTTGCGTATTTCCATATTCATTAAGCAAATGATGAATATTCAAATAAGTTGTTTCTGGACCTCCCAAAGCCCCCAGTGCCGGCATTAGCAAAGCTTTTGTTACAGTCACCCACAATATTCTTGCCAGCAAGTTAAGGGAATATGGATTGGATAAATGGACTGTAAGATGGATAGAAAGCTGGCTAGACCAGGGTTTCCCAAACTTTTTACTTTAGTTGGAACCCGGGTTTTTTAGTACTGTTTTTTGCAGCCCAAAAATATAAACACATATAAAAAAAGAATGAAAAATGAAAACATTTTCAGTTTTCACTCAGCTGCATCCTCCACCCAGCCTGGGCCAGGGCTTGGGGGACCCGGCACTGCATGGGCATTCCAGGAGGTGGAGCAGGAGCATACTGGGGGTAGGGTAGCTGTCTAGGAGGGAGGGTGCCAGGAAGGGTAGGGTTGCCAAGTGTCCAGTTTTGTACCGGACAGTTTGGTATTTGAGGGTTTTGTCTGAGAAACAATTTGAGAAATCACCAGACATATAAAATGTCTGGTATTTTCTAATTAGGTAAGTTTTATTATAATTAGGCGTATCAGTCCTTAGCTGTGAACTGCCTGGCTGGTAGATATGCTCACACTGCCTGAGTGTGTCTACCTGCCAGGCAGTTCGCAACTACTTGAGGGAGGGTATGGAGGGGAGAGGGCAAAATGGAATCCCCAGGCAGACTCACTCCTCTGCCAGGGTCTATAGGGTCTGCATGTGCCCAGGTCAGTCCCGTCCCCGTCCCCCCGTCCCGATGTCCCCAGTCCAGCCCTGCTTCCGGCAGCCAGTTCCCCCATTCTCCCACCAATCTCCCCCAGTCAGCCCTGCTCCCCCAACGACCCTCCCCACAACCTGCCCAGCCGCCCCCGTCCAGCCCTGCTTCCCGCAGCTGGTTCTCCCGTCCTCTTCCTCCTTTTCTCCCCTGGCCAGCCCCCTAGAGATTTGAGAGGAACTGTATCAGTTGAAATCAATACTGTTCTTCACGTTGATATCCAGTCTTATATTTCTCCATCCTCAGACTCTGATTGAACTGGTTTGCGTTTTAAGCGCAATTATGGCCAGAAAAGTGGCTATGTCAAAACTGCTCCTTACCCATCCTATCTGCTCCACATGTGTATCCTAGGTCATGGATTTTTTTTTTAAACTTTACTGAATAAAATCAGCTTAATACTATTTCATTGCTGTTAGCCTTGCAGGGCCAGTGCAACTGTGGGACAATGAGCTAGACTCTAATCCTCAACAATAGTATGGTTAATTAAGGTCTATTTTTGTCCCGTTATAAGAATGTTGGTTGGGGTGTGATTTCTTATAATACACCAGGACAACCCCTAGCCCTGGTCTACTCTAGGGAGTTATTTCAAAATAACTCCCCTTTTTTTGAAATAACAAGTGGAACGTCCACACTACCAAGCCCGTTATTTCGAAATAAGGGGCTGGTTATTTCGAAATAATAAATCCTGCTTTTCACAAGAAATAATGCTTATTTCAAAATTGTTATTTCAAAATAGCAGTCATATGGATGTTCCACTGCTGTTATTTCGAAATAACTACTCCCTAGAGTCATTCAAAGTAATTACTCCCCAGTGCTCCCTGAGTTCTAAGTCGAGGTAATGTCCACATTTAGGGTATGTCTACACTACCACCCTAGTTCGAACTAGGGTGGTTAATGTAGGCAACCGGAGTTGCAAATGAAGCCTGGGATTTGAATTTCCCGAGCTTCATTTGCATATTGCCGGGCACCACCATTTTTAAATGTCCACTAGTTCGGACTCTGTGCCCACGGCTACTCGCTGCACGAACTAGGTAGTTCGGATTAGGCTTCCTATTCTGAGCCTGCCTCAGACTAACTTTGAGGCTTCCCTGTAGTGTGGACACGTGATTTTGAAATAGTTATTTTGGGAATTATTATTTTGAAATAAGTTATTTTGAAATAATTTCCTAGTGTAGACATGCCTCTAGTGTGGTATCTTCTGCTAGTATATCTTATTCCCCATGTCAGGCATGAATAGTTTGTACTGATAAAATAGTGCCCACACTAGGGTTGCACCACTTTATCTCCGTCAAGATCATTAAAGCATTTAGGGTTTGTCTACATTACAGAGATTCCACCAGCCTAGCTGTGATGTCACAGCTACACTGGCATAACCCTGTAGTGTAGTTGCAGCCTACAACATTGGAAGGGATTTTTCCTGTAGAAACACTAACTCTCCAAACAGTGGCAGCTACATTGACAGAATATTCTTCTATCCACATAGGTGCTATTATTCTCGGGGTTAAGCTGGCAACACTAAGTTGGTCAGGGATGTTTTTTTCACATCTTTGCCAAATTTACCTATTTTGATCTAACTGGTAAGTGCAAGCCAAGCGTTAGTGTGTAGACCAGGCCTGAGTTTAAGCTGCAAAATGGAGCTGGTTGGAACTAAAAAGTGTTCTTTTGTGGAGGCACATTGAATTTAACCCTTTTTGTGGGGTTGTGGGAGAGGAGACAGACAGGCTTTATCCTAGCCTGGAGATTAGGGGAATTGGCAGCCTCATGTTCAAGTCCCTGTTTTGCCTGATTCAAAGTGATCTAGGATGAAAAAGAGTGCTCTGAATCAGGCAGAGAAGGGATTAGAGCCTGGGTCTCCCACATCCCAGGACAGTATCCTTACCACCACAGAAATGGGACACTTGAAAAGTTGAAGTTTTGGTCTGCCAATTCATTCCAACCAAATTCCATTTTTGTGAAAATATGCAAAAGGTTTTGGTTTCTTTCCTCATTGGAATGAAAACCAATTTCAGACTGCAACAAAACTGAATTGTCATCCTCCAATCACCTCTAAAGATGTTAGGAGGCAGGTAATCCACTAATCGTGTAGTCAATAAATTTGTTATTGACTACACGATGAGTCGATAAGGGAGGGCTTCCTCAGCAGGTCAGGGAACTCCTCCCACTTGGCTCTGCATTTTTAATGTAGTAAGAGCTAGGCGCACAGGCAGCCCGGCTCCTACTACGTTTAAATTGCAGAAGCGCAGTGGGGGTTGCTTCTGGAACCGGTACAAGCCAGGACTGAGCCAGGATTGCTCAGCCCCAGCTTGTGCTAAGTCCAGCAGACCACCCACACAGGCGCTGCTGTCGTGGAAAAGCCCCTGTCCACCGCAGCCTGGGCTGGCCGTGGGCAGAAGCTGCTCCACAACAGCAACCCGTGTTTGCAGCTGTCCAGGTGGCTGTGGACAGAGGCTGCTGCCAGAGCAGCAACTGCCTGCAGTGATCCTGGGCCCTCTGTGGGCAGAGGCTGCTTCATGGCAGCTTCCCCTGACCCTTCTTGCTGCTGCCTGTAATAGAAGCAGAAGCACAGGGAAGGAGGGAGTCAGTCGGCACTGTGGTGTCAGTGCTGGGAGGAACCAGCTTTTAAGTCGGCTTCCCCCGCCTTGCTGCCTCTGTATTAGAGGCAGTGGGGGTGCCAGGAGTGAGTAGTTGACTTGACTACTCATTTACATCCCTAATCAGCTCTCCTGCATAATTTATTTATTGGTGATGACATATAAACTGGAAATAATACCATTTGACTTTCAGATCCCCCACTGAGTCTGCAAGGCTAGCACTCAAGAAAAATGCCACCACATCTTTCTACTGGCAAACTGAGTGGGCTCGTCTACACTGGCCCCTTTTCCGAAAGGGGCATGGTAATTTCAGAGATCGTAATAGGGAAATCCGTGGGGATTTAAATATCCCCCGCGGCATTTAAATAAAAATGTCCGCCGCTTTTTTCCGGCTTTTAGAAAAGTACTTTGAAGTAGGAATAAGATCCTCCGGAAAAGGGCACTTTTTCCGGAGGATCGGGGCCAGTGTAGACGCTCTTTTCCGGCTTTTCTAAAAGCCAGAAAAAAGCGGCGGACATTTTTATTTAAATGCCGCGGGGGATATTTAAATCCCCCGCGGATTTCCCTATTACGATCTCTGAAATTACCATGCCCCTTCCGGAAAAGGGGCCAGTGTAGACGTAGCCAGTATGTTTCATATAGATTCACTGAGAGAAACCATAAACATCAAATCCAAATACGGTATTTTCAGTCCCTTTTCAGATTCTCACTGTGTCCTAAGAAAGAAGGTCTTTGTGGGTGACTGACTGATTAAGTTCCAACAAATATGATACCAAATTAGCTTGCTCAGGTAGTAGTTTCCTAGACTTGTTATCTTCAATGGGGAATTCCTTCAACAGGTTAATATGGTGTGCAGGCTGGGCATTGTCCTTGATCATCAGGTGTCCGGTTTAGTCTTTTACCCTCTTATATATGTAATCAGATGATGTCTTTTCCTCCTGCATTCTGCCCTGATAACACTAGAACATGCTTTTGTGACACCAAGGTTGGATGCTTGCAGTGCATTCTATTTTGGGCTTTCTCACACCCGCAGCTTGTTCAGAAAGAAGCACTGTGGTTATTGCTGGGGATAGAGCAACCTGCTGCTTCATACTCAGCACAGGCTGCCTTCTGACATACTGAGTGCGTTTTAAAGGGCACAAAAGGCCTTTTAATTCCAAAAAGCCTTTCCCATGGCACTGTCAGTGATGTGACCATTTTATTACATGTGTAAAAAATCACAGGGTTATTACTTGTTTATCTACATTGCTGCAAAATGTCTAGAGTGCCAATGGCAGATGGGTGTTCTAAGAAAAGTGTGGGACAAAAACTGTCAAAATTTGGTACCTATCTAAAGTCAGGCAAACCCATATTTGGGTGGAACAATTTTCAGTGGGGCTGAATACAACTAGTCAAATAATTGATTTTTTGGTTTGGGAGCCAACACAAAAAAAGCCACAAAATAATTTGGCTCAGTTCAAAATGAAACTGAAGTTTTTTTGGGGAGGTTGCCAATCGGGGAAAAAAAGAAAAGGTTAACCAAAATCTTTTTTGACCCAAAATGACTTTTGTAGTTTTTAGGTATTTTCACCCTTTTTGGTGATTTTTTTTTAAAAAGCCAAATTTCAGAACTAAGTGGTTTTTAAAGACAAATAAAATCAATTTCAAAATGATCAAAATAGAATGTTTTGAATGAAAAAAGTCACATTAAAACATTTTGACTTTTTTGAATACTTTCTTTCCTTGTAGAAGAAGGACAAATGTGCTGAATTTTACTTAAATTTGTGAATAGGTTTAGTGCCCCAACAAATGCATTATTAGCCAGTGTACAATTGCAGTTAAAATTTCAAAACATATCCAGTATTAAAATAAACCAGTATTTTAACTCTATTAATTAATCTGGCAGTACATAATAGTTTTTCCAATGGCTGCTGCATTTATCAGGAACATACCCTGGAAAATATTGCAAGGGTGATATTTTCCAGCCACTATTCCATTTTACAACAGCATGATTCTGTCCCTATATAATGGTGCCTACTCATTGAATCAAGGTACAGCATACATTAATAGTTTAGATTGTCCACCAACACCACTGTATACAAATGTTACTTAGAGTAGTGGTTCACAACCTTTTTTATACTGTGCACCGGCAAACCCATTCAAAATCTTTTGGTGGACTGGTGACATTTTATTTACATATTTGCATATTCATTATGCAAATACAGTGTTGTCTGTCTGCCAACCCACTCACCCGCTGACCCCATCTTGCACATCCCTCTACCTCCAACCCCAGAACCCTCTGACCCCATCCAGGTAACCCAGATACTCTGTCTCTGTATTATTAAATGTGCCAAACCCATAATCTAATATCTCCTATATCCCACTAACCCCATTACCTCACAAGTCTGTTTTCGCTAGCCTGTCACCCCAGTGCCCACTGTCTCCCGTTTCCCAACACTCCCGGCTGCCAGCTTCCTTTGTCAACCACCTCTGTGTTGCCTGGATCCTGTCCTGCATCCACTATCACTACCAACTTTGTCATGCTGTGTCCCAGTGACCCCTGACTTAAATTAACAACCTCTCATTTCCCCGGATCCTGCCGCACCACTCCCAGTTCTTCTTGATCTTGCCCCTCTACTTCTGATGCCCCTTGCTCCACAAACTACATGATTGCCTGTTGTGTCAAACCCTGATCCTGCACCACTGACCACACAATTGCCTGTTCCACAAACTCTGAGGCCCCTCCCAACCCTGCTCAGACACCTTCAGATCTGCTGCCCCAAGACAGAAGCATGATCTGAGCCGCACCATAACCACTGGCCCACTGCAACCCACCCCCTCTTGCCCTTTGACCTCTAATCCCTGCCCTCCCTCAGCCCCAACCCTCCCCCTTAGCCCCTAGTCCCAACCCAGCCCCTTGCTCCACAGTACCTAACACCCCATGCCCCATGCTCTTTGACCCTTTAACCTCTGACCCCTACAGCCCATACCAACACCATCCTAAGCCATGACCCAACCATGCCCTCACCCAACACTCCTTTGACCCCAACCCACTCCCCACACTTCCCAGAGAGAGGCTGCCCCCTCTAGAGAGCATGGCACGGGCAGGGGGAGCGGTCGTTGGTGGTGCACATGCTCCCTCCTCCTTCGTGCTCCCTCCCTCCCCAAGAATGTCTCACGCCCCCATGGGAAGAGGTGGGGGGGGGGAGTGTGGCGCCCCAGCCGAGCTGCCATTTTACCTGGGTGGGAGGGGGGAGGAGGGAAGGAGGTGCCTCTTGCTCTGCCTCCTCCTGTCGCTGCCTCAGCCCCAGTGCAGCCACTAGGCAAAATCAGCCGCCATGGCTGCCGGAGCTGAAGCCAGCTGCTGTGTGTGTCAGCAGCGCTTCTGTGAACAGCCGGTTTCAGCTCCAGCAGCCGCCATAGCCTAGTAGCCAGCGGTTCGTGGCCTGGCACCGGTCCATGGACCAGCAGCTGGGAACCACTGACTTAGAGAACTTGGGTATTGTAAGACATCATATCCAGACTGAGTTTGCAGCATCCAAACTAAGGATACTACAAGGTCTAAATTAGACTCTTGAGAACGTGTGTCTTATAAGAAGTGCTTATTGACACTGAGGTTGTAGGTAAGGTTTGGTGCAGACATGATATAAATAATCAGGATGGATGATGCTTAACATGCCTTTCAGCATGACCTCTCTCATTAACTTGTCCTTTGCGTATTGACTCAATGGACAGGTTAGTGACCCACAATGGCTGAGTGGATGGAACCTTTCTTGGCATCCGCATTAGGGTTACTGTGGTATTAAAAAACAAACCAAAACCAAAACCACAAAAACTATGTCCCCAGCCATAATAACTACATAACAGTGAAACTTTCAGGGTGTAGGCCAGCCTTAGCATAGAATCCAGCAGCCCACTAGCATTTGTAAAGAATGGGCAGGATTTGGTTTTTATTACACTTTGCTTGCTCGTATGCAGTGATTCTTTCCAAAGTAAAGAAGGGAGTAATTAACTTAGATAACTCCGTTACTCTTCCATAGCATGGTTATGCCGTAACAACTACATCTAAGAAGATCATGACCCTGTTTGCATTCACCAGATCCCTGATTATTATTATAAATAAAACTGGTAGGGATGCCAATAGTAAAGGCTGCCTATACTTTTCATTGTAAGACTCTATTTTTGATTGCTAACCATTGTTATTTGTACTGTGGTAGCAAATAGAAGCCTTAAACAAGATCCCATTGTTTTGTGCTAGGCACTGTACACGCATATAGTAAATGATAGATCTTGTATTATATGCATTTGCCTTACTCCATTTTCAGCCAATACTACCCTACCTGGTTCAGTTACTAGAGGGATTTAAGACACTGTCATCACATGCATCGATGTGCAATTTTTATCAGATCCTTATTCAGTCGTGCATTACTCCAATTTTATGTCATCACTGACAACTGTAGAAATATGTGGTCTAGTCACTAGTGAATAAGGCAATAGACTCATGAAACCCAGCTCTGCCAGTGACCTGCTGTGAGACTGTAAATAACTTTACTTCTGTATGCCCTTCTTTTTCCCTCCTGCAATTTAAGGTTGCCAACCCTCCAAGATTGTCCTGGAGTAGTCAGGAATTAAAGATTAATCTTTAATTAAAGATGAAACCTCTAGAAATCAATCCAAAATCAGCAAACCTAGTCTTCTCTATTCAGACAGGCCCGCGCACCCTGCCCCCATGGGCTGGATTCACAAGCAGGCATGTCTCTGTGGCCCCAAAATGGATGGACAATCATAGAGCTGCTTCCTGCAGCAGAAGAATGCCGTACCAGAGCCTGTACTCCAAACCTCTTCCTGCCTCCCAACCCCCTGCCCCACCGCAAAACCCTCTCACCCAGTTGTAGCTCACTGCCACTTCCACACCCCAACCTTCTGCCCCAGCACTGAGCTTCCTCCTGCACTTCAAACCTATTGTCCCCAGCCTGAAGCTCCCTCCTATACTCCAAATACCTCATCCCAAGCTCCATCTCAGTGCCCACATTCCCAGCTGGAGCCCTCACCTCCTCCTGCACCTCAATTCCCTGCCTCTAGCCAGAAGCCCCTCCTGCACACGGAACCTCTCATTTCTGACTCTACTCTGGAGTCTAGAAGAAATCCTAAACCTCTGCTCCCACCAGGTGGAGCTGTGTGTGGCCCTGGAGTTTTTCTGTGGGTCAGTGGCCCCTGATAGAAAAAAGGTTCCCCTCCCCATTAATATATATCTTGGTGAATGGCAAATTACTTTGAAAAGCCTAGTTCACTATTTTTTGTTGTTGCTGCTGTTGTATGAATATTTTTGGATCCATTTTATATTATTAAACAGCTACACATATTTCAGTGACTGGTTTATAAAACAATCACAAAGGCAGAATTAGAGATTACAGAGTATAAACATGCTAAGATATTAAAGTATAATGAAAGCATTCTATTACCTAACCAGTTGTAAGCCGGCACGCAGACAAGTTGAATGTTCATAGACTGCAAAGGCAGAAGGGACTATTGTGGTCATCTAGTTGAGGAAGTTTATGGAAGGAGAGGTGGTGAACATGTGTTTAACTATAACTGTTTGTTTAGAAGCACCTGGCACATTGATCAAAGTTGTATGTTCAATTGCCCTTTAAACTAAATAGATTGACTCAAGAGCCATTCGTGTAATATTCCTGAAAGGATTAAACAGCACCATTAAATTTTTCTGGGGTAAATCTGCTCATACAGTGACCAAATTAGAAAATGTTTTGGAAGGGTTACTACAAATTGTGTGTGTGCATTTTAGATGACCTTTATCATATCTTGCACAAAAATAACAAAACAAATGGAAGACAAAAAAGCAGAGAAGCCTATTTGCACAACAACCAAAAAAAGCCAGAACTGTGAAAAGAGACATTTCTCAGGTGTTGACAGTCCTTTTACTCATGTTTACAAAAGGGATTGGATATGAGAATTTTCCACGATGCAGACCTCAATGTTTGTAATAAGGTAGAATTAATAACTGCTGCCTGCCTACTTCTCTAACCACTAATTCATTTCAGTATTTCTCAACATGAAAGCCTTTTTCTTTCTCAATGGGAACAAATTTGGAAAGTGGGGATAACAGACATTTGATGAAAAATATCAGATGTCCTTTTCAACACAGCACTGACCTGTGGGAGCAGCGGGGTCTGGGCCACCACTCCCTCCAGTGCCCCAGCACAGGGCCCAGGGAATACTCATCCCAGGACCCACCGCATCTCTGCTCCACCCCCACGTCACTCCTTACCCCAGCCCCTGCCCTGCCTTTGCTCAGAGCCCCCTCCCCCAAGCAAAGCGAGTCAGGAGATTCCTGAGGAGCCTGGCATGTGGTGGCAGCAGGGAGCAAGCCCCTCCCACATTCACTATGGCAGCAGGAGCCAGAGTGACCCATTCTGCCCCGCATCCTCTCCCCACCTGCTGAGCTCCACTTCACCATGGCAGCAGGAAGCAGTGCATCCTGGGTCTAAAGCGCATTGCTTCTTGCTGCCGCAGCGAAGCAGAGTACAGCTGACTGGGAGAGGGCAGCGGGGTAGAGCTGCTGGGTTGCTGTTGCTCCCACTCCTGTAGTGACTGCAGGGGGACCCTGACCTACCTGCCTCCTTGCACCAGTCCCTGTGTAATTTCCCAGACTGCTCTGGGACTCGTTTATAGGATGGTTGAGGAGGCTGCTGTGTCCCCCAAAGTGCGGGGCCTTGTGGTGGCTGTCCCATGGGAAGGCTTTGCTTGAACTAGTGTGATAATTATGATAAATGTAATGGGATTGTTTGCAGAATAACTGCTAATAAATTAGCTAACGTACTATTGAATTAAAATGTTGTATTTACCATATTAGCGTCAGTTTTTTAAAACTGCATTGGTTTTGGAATATGTTTGATGTTGCGGTGTTAATGACACTGCAGGACTGACATTCCACATAAGTAGTTGCTATGTAAACTTCTCCACACAGTGCCTGCCTTCACACTCCCTGAGACCTCATACCCATGGGCAGGTCTACACTATGAGGAAAAGTCGATCTAAGCGATGCGATTTGAGTTACATTAGTAATGTAACTCAAGGCCACATAGCTTAGATCTATTTACCGCTGGCTCTACATCGCGCTGGGGCAACAGAAGAAACTCTCCCACAGCTCCCCTTACTCATCTCATTCTGTTGGAATAATGGAGTCAACATCCAAGCAATCAGTGGTCATTTAGCAGGTCTTCACTAGACCTATTAAATCCACCCTTAGTAGATCAATAGCTATAGTGTGGATCCTCCCAGTAGTGGAGAGAAACCCATAATCTCTCCTTTACTCCTTACCATATCATATGCCTTTACAAGGGAGATAGAAATTTACGTTGTATCGAGCAAGAAAGTACTGCATATCACCATCCTTTTTTCACCAAACATCATACTCAGTCCCGGGATATGAGACCATGTCCCTAAAGGTAAAAAGTGAGTGCAATAATATCTTATGCATATTATATGGAAGTAGCTAGTAATGTATTATTACTATGCTACAAAAGAGTGATTATTAACTTTTTTCTTTTTGTTTTCGGTTGATTTAGAATTAATATAAAGGGCCCATCCACACATATGCTGAGCAAGCTACCCACTGTTTAAAATTACAAGACCAATTACAGAATGCAGTACAATGAGCCTATCATTCCTACGAAGCGGTTGGTATACATATTGCTCCTCAAAGGCCAGGTAGAACAAAGGAGTCCTTCAGGATACTCTGAAATTCAACAGATCTAGCTTATTTTGGACCAGGTGCAGAAGAGCATTCTGGAACTGTGGGGCCATTCTAAGGAATGTCCCTCCGGCACTTCTAAAATATCAATGTCTCTTTATTAGAACATGCTAGGTAATAGTTAATCCTCAGAAACTGACTCTACGGGTGCGTCTACACTGCAGGGTTTAATTCAAAATAAGCTACTCAAATTGAGCTATGTCAGTTGCATATCTTATTTCAAAATAGCTTATTTTGAAATAGGGAACATCTACACAACACTAATTTTGAAATAAAGCACTCTTACTCTGACTTACCTTATTTCTCATACCATGAAGTTTACAGAAGTTGGAGTAAGAAGTCCTTCAGCTTGACAGTATTTTGACAATATTTCAAAATAGCTGCCTGCTGTGTAGATGCAGATTAAGTTATTTCAGAATAGGGCTAGTTACTTCGAAACAGTATTGGAGTGTAGGCGTACCCTATGTAACTGCACTGAAGGAGGGAAGAGCACATGTTGAAAGTAGTTTTCAATGTTCCCTTCATGTTCTTTCTCTAGTCTTATCAAGATTTAATTTGATTTTGAAAAAGAGGAGACAAATCTTTACATCCTCATTTCTCCTCTTCCGTTCTCATAGTCCTATTATGTAACTACTGTTTATGTGATAATTATATATTTATATTGAGTTAAATGCTGTTGCTTATAGATTACAAAAATCCAGATATGTAAAGAAACTCCAGGTAGGTAAGGTAATAAGGTCTTTATTGAATCAATTTCTGCGGGTAAGAGAAACCAGCTTTCAGGCTCTATAAAACTCTTCTGTAGAGCTTTGTGGCACTTGAAAGATTGTCTCCTTCACCAAAAGTTGGTCCAATAAAAGGTATTACCTCACCCCACTGGTCTCCCAAACCTTGGAACCAGCAGAGCTATAGTTCGACTTACAGAATACTTTCCCAAACATTTATCTAATGGAACACATTCATCCCTGGTTTAAATCCATGAAATTATGGATAGAAGGATGATTTTGGCCCAATATGTTTAAAGGTTAAGTTTGTTAAATTATTATTAAATACTAGCAGACTTACCCAGCCTTGCCTAGGTCCTTCAGGGCACAGCCTTGGGGATGTGTGTGTGCGGGGGGGGAGGGGGAGAGAAGGGTGCAGGGGTATGTGTGAGAGTGAGGGTTGGAAGGTGAGGAGGTGCTCAGAACAGCTCAGATCTGCTGTTCTCTCCTCCCAGTTCCTCTCGCTCAGCAGGAGCATGTTTTTTATCACCCAGGCTCCCCCCGGCCTGCCAAGGGCTTATTCTCTCCCTCCCACCACCACCCCCAGCCCGCCAGCAGCCTGTTCTCTCCTTCCCCCTCCCCCAGCCCACCAGGGGCCTTTTCTCTCCCTCCTGGGGGCATGTTTTTTGTCCCTTTCCGTCCCCCCCACCCACAGCCTCTAGGGGTCTCTGTTCTCTCCCCACCAGGCTCTTCTCAACTGCCAGGGGCCTTTTTTTTCCTCCACTCCAATTTTGTGGCCAAGAGCTGGGAGGGGGGAAAGAGTTTGGGGCAGGGGGGCTACTTACCAGTATGCTTGCAGGCAAGTTAGCAGAGCCCCAGCCTTGCGGCCACGCCCTTGGTGATATTGATATCCCCAGTGGACACTCTGCAAGACAGCTCTTTTACCTCTTTTATATCACGTCCCTATGAGCAGCAGCCCTTCCCTTTGCATGTTGTGAAAAACTGTCCTTTTCCCAGGGCTTCTGGTTCTCCTGGAACAATCAAACCCTGACCTTACTTTAAGTTAGGAGAAGAGGAAGCTGCATACCAAATTTGTTGGCCCTAGCTCTTCTCATTTAGGAGGAGTTCTTGAACTTACAGACTCACAGACAGAGGGTATGTCTAGACTAAATGGCTCCGTTGACGGAGCCATGTAGATTAGGTTTCTAGACATAGGGAAATGAAGTGGTGATTTAAATAAATGATTTACATCAAAATGGCTGCTGTGCCGTGCCGATCAGCTGTTTGGCGGCACAGCATGGTAGTCTGGACGTTCCGCGGTCAACAAGGGAAGCCTCGTGGAATGAGGTTTACTGGCGATTATTTAAATCCCCGCTTCATTTCCCTATGTCTAGAAACCTAATCTACATGGCTCCGTCGACAGCCATTTAGTGTAGACATATCCAGACACACACAGACACACTCTAATATAATGACCACAAATTCTAAGTACATTTTTGAACCTCTTTCAGACATATTCTAATCCTACTGTGTGTGTTCACTATAGGCCAGTGTTTCTCAAAGTGGTCCACGAAACCACTTTCAGAAACCTGTTAACTGGGTGTGCCTGTTTATTTACCAGTGCTGTGGTCACAGAGCCTCATGGCTCCTGTTGGCTCCGTTTTGCTGTTTGTAACTTAGGGGAGTCGTGGGAAGTGGCCTGGGCTGGGCTGCTGCTTCCCGCGGCTCCCCTTGGCTGCAAACAGCAAAATGGAGCCAATAGGAGCTGCAAGGCTCCGTGGCTGCAGCACTGGTAAATTAACAAACTGTCACAGCCAGTAAACAGGTTTCTTAAGGGATTTCATGGACTACTTTGAGAAACACTGCTTTAGGCTAGTAGAAGTAGCTGTTTTGTTTTTAATGGCCAAATAACTGTGATATTGTGAGATTACAGATTAAATTAGAGGTTATGCTAAAAATCTAAAATAAATTACCTTTCCATAATGTTCATCTCATTAGACTATGAAGAATTTCTGTCCGACTATTCATACATACCTTTAGAATCCCCATGTTAGATAGGTATTCACAGAAGCAAAACTGTTTTTTATCATATCCAACAAACCCTGTCCTCCAATTTTACAAAGACTTATACACATGCTTAACTTTATGCACTTTGAATAGTCCCACTGAAATCAGTAAGATTACTCACACTGCATAAAATTAACCATGTGCTTAAACCTTTACAAGATCAAGGTCCATATTTGCATCTGCAAATCAACGTCTGTTTAGAAACACAGATTGTAATTTTGTAAGTTACTTGTAAAATTTTGATGCTTGCAATGTAACAGGAGGTGCTGCACTTAGACTGACATGTCAATGAATTGTAGAGGAAAAGTGTGATTGTGTACCCAGCTGATGAGATGCCTTGTGTGACTTGCATTCAGCTGCTTAGAAACTAGCATATGGGTCATGAAGCAATATTTGAACATCCTGGTCTTTCTGAATGCACTGTTCGTAGACAGCAAAGTTATTTTTAAGATAGGCATGTAATCACTTATGAAAAATAATTATAATTAATCATATATAACTATAACATCTGTAGTCACTCCAGATTTTCTATTAGATCTTAGCAAGTAGTTAAATCCCAACACTGGACTAGAATAGTGAATATGAAGGGCCATTATTCTAGTAAGTGAAGTGAACTCTGCTTGACAGTCAAAAGAGAACTCTAAATAAACCTTGGACACCAAACTCTCTGTAATTCTTACTATAAGTACTGACACTTATAATTCTTAAGTGTATTTCACTGGTCTATTTTCTTTCACAAATGATTATGTTAAAAAGTCTCACTCACAACTCCTTCACCATTGCTCTGATGATGAATTTGATTTGTGAGATTGTTATTTCAAGATTTGTAGACCCATCTCTTTCTTCAATGATTTATGACAGTGTCTTTCACAGTTGCAAATTCAAAAAAATGTTTAATAGTTAGAACAAATAATACATAGAAAGTGTATTTGACTTTGCCTGATTGTTTCTGTATTCCCCTTGCTAATTTTAAAGATGTGTGTGTATAATAGCTTTCTCTTTTAAAACATAGCATCTAATTGCTTCTCTAGTGAAATCACTATTTTGCCTTTATAACCTCAATATGTGTCGGTAAGTTTGTCACAAAATCCATATTATTTATGATTGTTGATTCCTGTACCACCACAGGTTGCATAAATAATACTTTACAAATGAACATAAACACATGTGAATTAAATGTCCAATAAAACAAGGACCAATAATGATGCTGGATGAAAAAAATAGGTGTTTAAAAACAATGGACAATCCTCTGTTGGTGTAAATTGTCATAGCTTCTTTGTGCCACAATTTACACCAGCTATGTTCCAAATATATTTTATAATTAGCAAAGTTGTTAATGATTTTAAAAAAAACCATGAGATGTATTTGGCTTTATGTTCTTGAGACTGTATGCATTGTGTAATTCTTTTGTGAAGAGTTGGAGCTTTCTTTTCAATGGGCGTTTTGCCAGAGTAAAGAGTGCAGGATTGGGTACCAGGACAATCACTCACATTGTGACAATCACTAAAGTAGTTCCCTTAAAATCTGCTCAGAGGCTCACAGTTAGATCTGGTATAATTTTGAATCTTTAGCTTATGATATGATTTTTTTGAATTCCAGCATAGAATCAGAATCATAGAATACTAGAAATGGAAGGGATCTCAAGAGGTCATCAAGTCCAATCCCCTGCCCTCATAAGTAGAGTAAATTGTCATTTGCATATGAATACAGTCCCTTCCCAACACTTAAGTATATTTGTAATTCCACTGAATTCCAGATACTCACATACTCAAACACTTGTAGGACCAAGGCCATAATTCACAATTTCAAGCACTCAGACACTACAGTGATGGGCATGGTGTAAAAACATAGAAAGATCCTACAATTTACAGGGAAGCAAAGGTGAAAGTAAGCTAGTGAGGCCTGGTGCAGCACGAGTAAGAAAGTGGCCAGCTGGGGAGAAGACTCTGGTACAGACGCCTTAACCCTCTCCTTCCTCCCCACCCAAAGTTGAAGCTGGCAGCTGAGACCCTGATGCACAGGGCTGCAAGGAAAGCCCTAGGTGCAGAGGGCTGGCAGCCAGGACTCCAGGGCGTGGAGCTGGTATCATGGACCCCAGCACTGGTGCAGGATACTGGGGGTACTGCAGCACCCCATCCACCTTTAGCTCCCTTCTCGTGCCTTAACAGTGCTGCCCCCACAATTCCCATTTGGCTGGGGACAGGAGCAATGCAGAACAGGGTCAAAGGAGGACTGCCCCAGCTCTGAGCCTCTCATCCCATACTCTACCTTACATACACCCAGCCTAGCCCCCTGCCCTGAGCCTCCTGCAACCCCCTTACATTTCTTGCCGTTACTGACATAAAGCAATCCCCCCAACTCCCTGCCCAGAGGGGGGGTGCAATACAACAGTTCCGCTAAGAAATTTAAGTTACTTTCACCCCAGCCTACAAGAATTGAGATTTTTATGTAATTGCTTTATTATTTCACAAACAAAACTCAAAGTATTTTTTTAATCAATTTTGATGGATAATTGATCAGGTTTAACATTTTTATTTGACCAGAAAAGGAATCTGTTTTTCTTCTAAAATTGAAAATCTATACACACCCAGGAAAGCTGACAAAAAGAGAGGACAGGACAGGAAAGCTAACAAAAAGAGAAGCTTGCCACCTGCCCACATCCTTCTTACAAGCTGATGCAGACTTGTCTGTCAACCCAAACCTCCAGAATAATAGAGAATACAAGCACAAATAAAAGCACCTTTGGAGAGTGCTCCTGTTATCTCACATTCAGACACACACGGTGATGTGATTATGATATTCATATCAAATTTGGTGCTCTGTGGGGGTGTATGTGTCAACTCCGCTGTCTTCAAAGATGTCAGCAGAAGGGGCTCAGCATGTCTAGTGGCCTTTATCCTCAGGCCCCACAACATCAATTTCAAATGGTATGAGCTCTGTGTGGGGTAATGAGCCCCAGTTACATCCCTGAGCCAGCTATCTTTCTGCAATGATTTTTTAAGTCAGTAACAAATCCTGCATTGCCTAACCCAATGCCTGAGTGGGACATATAATTGTCAGATACTGATATTTATTGTTTGTCCCTACCTAGGACTAGGTCCAAGCCTGGAATTATAAAACAAAAAACATGTATCGGTTAGCTCCGGGCAATGAAAGTGTCGGAACAATTTTGCAGCATGAAAACCACTTGATTTCTCAGTGGAATGGTTAAAAAGTGGAGAAGTCAAATGTGAATGAACCTTCCCCTAAATTCAGGCTTGCCCGATATCCCAAGGAACATGTGTGTCAGCTGCAGGGTGCTGAGGGGCAGTCGCAGCGGCTGAAAAGAGAGGGCGAGTAAATAAAGCGCCTTCTGAACGGTACTATGGCTGCTGTGAGGGCGACCCACCAGTGGTAAACAGTCCGCACCGTGTGCGCCAACGCGTCCGTCCCCGTCTGGAAATTTCAGCCAGCGGAGGAATCGGGCCGGGAGGTGGCGAAGGGAGTTGATGGCAAAGGCAGACATGTGGCGTTGCAGAGGGGGGAGGCAGGAAAGCCAGGACTCCAAGGCTGCCAGCTGGGAGGAGGGAATCCCACATGTACGGGCTAGGCGCGTTTGTGGCGGCGAGAGGCTGGCGGGAGGGAGGCCCTCCGACCCTGCGCGCCCCTACGGATCCAGGGGGAGGGCGCCAGCCGCTGGGTCGGCGCTGAGGACACACGCCAGCCGCTCCACGTGGGGAGGAAGGCAGAAGGGAGCCGCCACCGCGGGCCGAACCCTGCGATTCCACGTGGCTGGGTGGAGGAGGTGGGACCCTGGCGGCGCGGGGAGCCGCGCGGAATTACCGGGGGAGCAGCTGTGCAGAGAGCTGGGCTGGCCAGCCAGAGACCAGCCTTTCTCTGCGCCTGCTGGCGCTGCGCTTGCCTTGTTATTGTCTCCTCCCCAGCCCGGCCACTTCCCCTAGTTTCCAAGTTCGGTTTGTTTCGGGGGAGGGAGAAGGGGGCGAAGAAAAGTGCAGCAGAAAGAGGCCGGCTCCCTCTGTCTGTCCCCCCCTCCGCCCCTTTCTCCTTCCCCTCCTTTCTTTCTCGCTGCGTCTGTTTGCACTTTAGCTGATCCACTAATCCCCCGAGAGAGCCTATTTGTAGTGAAGAGTATCTATAGGGGGCGAGGCTGGCCCATGTGGGTTTGTGTCATTGGTTTGCAAAGAGAGACCCCGCCTATTGCCAAAAAAAAAAAAAAAAAGGGCGAGCGAGCGAGCCCCTACCTTTCCCATCTACTCCGCACAGAGGCGGGGAGGCCGGTGCCGAGCCCTTGCACCAAACGCCGCGGGGGCTGAAGCAGCGGCCAAGGACTTTTGGGGTGTTTTTCTTTTTAATAAGAGCCAAATTGAAACCAGCATCCTCCTCGCGCCTGCGAAAGAGTCTATCCTGGGGCTGCGGCGGCCCCCATCCCCACTTGGAGCAGCAGCTCGCGGGAGGAGGAGGGGATTAAGTTTGTGTGTGTATGTGTGTGTGTGTGTCATTTTAAGGTGGATCTCAGGCAGCCAGAGCCCTGGAGAGAGAGAGGCGGCGATCGATAAAGGGAGCGATGCAGCGCTGAGAGGAGGAGGGCTTTGCTCCCTGTGGATATTTGGAGCCAAGGCAGAGGTAAGGGGGGGGCAGGATATTTGCAATGAAGGCTGGGTTGTGGGCGCGCTCTTTCCGTACCTGCATTCTTAATGTTTGTACCCGTGGTGATGTCCATGTGTTTTCGCTTCACTGCGCCACACAGAGCGGGGGGAAAAAAGGACAAGGGAAGCCTGAAATCTGAGGACATCTTTGGTCATATATCCCACCCCCCTCCCCATCCCGGCTTTAAGCCGCTAGGAGAGAGCCGCTGATACACGTATCTGTTTACAAAATTACGGGGGCGGCGATGTTTGCGGTGCTAGTTGCTCGGAGGATGCAAAACTACCGGGTCCAATTAGAACCCGTGTGTGTGTGTGTGTGTGTGTGAGAGAGAGAAAAATATGTTGCCGTGCCAGGGGTGTGCGCGCGTTCGGTGTGTTACTGTGCCGAGTATTGTCTTGGCTGGAAACATTGCTGTGTGTACGTAATGCCCTGCGATTGATCGTGTGCATGTATGTGATGCAGACTTCGGAGCACGCAGGGACAAATAAGGGCCAGTGGATCAAGTCGGGGAGCGAGTTCAAGCCCTCAGACGTAGTGCATGTTTTTTGTTCGGGGGCGGCGAGGGAGGGAGAACGGCAAATCGTTAAATGGGTGCTCTCGTTCCTCTTCAAATCTCCCCCTTCCAAGAAGCCCCCCTCCCCTTCCTCGACCTCCCGGTGCAGCCGGAGAGTAAGTGAAAGACGTTAAATGAGGTGAAGTGGAAATCTTTTGTTTTGCAGGGCTCCGCATTGTTTACTTAGTACTGAGTATGATGGACAACATCTGCCAGCAGATTAGCAGAGTTACCCACGGTTTGCAGGGCTGCCAAAGTCTCGGCCAAGACAAGGGAGGGGGGAGTGTGTATATGGCGGGGGGAGGAGGAGAGACATTTCTCACTCAGCCTTTAATGCAGCCTGGGACTTCTTCCTCCTGCCCACACGCTGGGCTGGAGCCTACACTTCAAGTCTCCTTTTCTCGTGCACTTTTCGTTGCGCTTACAGCCGCAATCGGAAAGTTTGCCTGGTGGAAACAGTCAGGATGTTAACAATGGCAGAGTTGGGTCGCGGTGGGCGTGGCGCGTCGCGGCCCCATTATGCATAATTTGCCAGGCGAGTCCTGTAGGGATTGGGGGGCTTTGCAAACTGAACGCCTTTGGCGGAATTTATAAAACAAATACGGCCAGAGTTGAGGGGTGGGGCTGCACCTGGAGGGAAATCCGGTTCTTTGGCGCAGGCACTTTGGATTCAATCGAGTTTGGAGGGTCTGTGGCTTGTAAATCCGATAGAGACGCATTCACTCAGCATCCTACTGGAGGGTGGATTGAAAACTCTCTTTCAAGGAAGCTGCTTATTGAATTTCCTGGCAACGTAATGCAACAATTCTTGCCCCTCCTGCAACCCTAAAGCGATTGGGAAGCTGGTAGCCTCCAGTCCAGGGCAGAGCCGTCCCAAACCGACTAACTCTAGAATGGGGTTGTTATAAGATGTCTTATAAATAACTGGCACGTAGTTAGCAGTACTTCACGTTCAACATTTCCGAGTGGCTGCGTGTGTCTGTATTGTGCCTCACGTCTGCTCTGCTCTGTATTATTATTGAAGCGATCTTAATTGTTAGGCATGGAATAGCCGTGGCTATCCCCAGCAGTCTCAGTAACCACCTTTTGGTGCTCTTCAAATGAAAATTAAGCCCAGTTTTTCAGATTGAGATGCCTGAATGCGCTGGAAAAAGGTTTTTACTCTTTTTATAATGCACTTGTAGAATTAAAATGCACATCAGTCACTGTAGCAATTCCTCTGAAGATATTAATAGTTTCTGTTTATATATAACATAGACCTTTCAGAAGGAAGCAAAATGATTGCATTTGCTTAATTTACCTTGTTTGTATCACAACAGCAAACTTTGTGTTTCTTTTGCACTGCTTTGCTCAATAGAAGATGCTTTCTGTTCCACTGCCTACTAAGGTTCATACCTTATTTGAACTATGTTCCATACAAGATCTACTTGCATTTTGTTTTTCTTGTGTGTAATCAGTACAACTGTTTATAGTCCTAGGAGACAATCAATCTTTTTTTCCCATGTAGTTTCCATAAACTTTGGACAATAAAATATCACTTTAGTATTTTTTCTGTTGCTCAGGGTTCCCGTGTATATATGGGGAGCTTTAACATTTTAAAAATATCACCGCTTTAAAACAAAATTGCATCTCAAAGCATTTACAGAGCAGCAGTGTGTAAATGTGTGCGGAGTAAAGATAGTTACTCTGTATAATTCAGCCTGAACCAGCTTGTTATTTTAACAAAAGCTAACTAGACATAGAACTGCAATAAAGAATAGTCTTTTGTCTTTCAACAAGATTGCATCCTTAAGGTAAATCCTGGATGAGGTTCAGTATATTACACTTTGCCCAATACTGCAAGGAGAAGAAGATTTCAAAGTAAAGTAAGACAAGTACTTCTTTGAAATGTATTTATTTAGAGTTGCTCATAAAGTTGCATGCAACCAACACATACTAATTAGGTTACTTTTAATTGTTCACTCATGAAATCAAATCTAACATAATCAAACAAAATAAATATTTATGGTTCTGTAATGCATTGAGGAATTTTTATATATGTTTGGAAATATTGGTCAAATAGAATAACAGATTAACTTGTGACCAGTTATTTCCACAAGCAAGTGTATCAAATAGCATACAAGTGTGGTTACTGCAGATTTGTAGAAAAATATCTGTATATTTTTTAGTTTGTGCAAGCTTAGTGAATATAATAAATGGCAGTCAAGTTGTCTAGTGATAGAATATTTTTGTTATTCTTTTCTTCACTGGATAAGGGTCATGTCCTCTTTACCATTCTTTAAAGGTTGCTTCAACAAGCAAAACTGAAGACGGTCTCATTATAGGAGTGTGTTCAGAATATTATGAAGTATTTATGATTATGCAGGCAAGGATTGTTGTAAACATTATTTTTAGTAATTGGTGTGTTTGTAATCTTTTAGTACCACAATGCTGATTTGTCTTCAAACTTCATAGAATTGCCAAAGTGAAGTGATTTTGTACAAATAACTTTTTCATCTTAAACAAGGGCGAAAGTGTTTTTATTACTAAACTTCTCACCAGAAGGGCGGCATGAAGTGGCTATAAATGGTAGTGTATGACATCGTACTAATAATTTATATAGTCTATAAAGAAGCTTGTATTAATGCAGGGCAATATTTTTAGATGGGAGCTTTTAGTTTTGATGGCTTTTGTAAACACCTGTTTGCCATTAGTGGGGTATAGGGGTTTGCTTTAATGGTTTTACAAATATGCGTGAATAAGTAAAAAATATTATTTGTGTATTTATGTGGTTAAGTGTCTTCACTTTCTTATATCAGTGGCTACATCTTTATTTGTGTTGTGGTTTTTTAGAAATAATTTCTAAAGTGGAATCAAATGTGGTTTATTTCATGAGGAATTTAAAATGTACATGTTTAGAAACAAAGTGCAGTAACATTTAAAAAATTAATTTTGACTGGAATTTAGGAATTCAGTGGTGTGTGAGTATAGAGAATATTATCATTGTGAAACTTCATAATGTAATGCCTTATTTTCTTTTAAATGATGAATCCATGTTTTACAATCAAACAACAAAGCTTTTAAAACTGTTTTTCTTTATTGCATGTGCTATTTAGAATCCATGAAGTTCAGTTGAATAGGGTCTCCCACTCAGAGTGACACTTTGCAGAGATGTAGCACCAGAATGCTGTTTAACTGTGCATTCCTATCATGAATTGGTTTTGAAGGCAAAGTTGTACTCTTTGCACTTATGCTTTTTCTAAATGGAACATTTTTCAAGGAGTTTACAAAAATGGTAGAATGGTGGCACTAGCTTTCATTTCTAACATTGTCATTTCAAAATAGAGAAGTTGTCACCACAATGTATGTGACCATCGCCGGGGTCCTCATCTTTGTATCAGTAAAAACATCAGCCTAAATATACTGTCTTAGCCCTTGGCTACAAATACACATTCATTAGGTCTGTGGGTAATGAAAGAAACTTGTCTGCCAAGCTGCATACAGTTGAAATAACACTTCTTCAGTTCAGCTAATATTTCTGAAGGAGTGTGTACAATAGTGTTTTTTTAATACAGTAATGAAAACATTGACTCCAGATTTGCTTGACCCATTGGAAAGGGTGAGTTCATTTGATTTAAAAGTGACAAAAGTACAATATTTTTGTTTGGATGGATTGTACTGGCCATGAAAGCTAGAAATAACTTGAATTGTTCAAAAATAATGAAACTCTTCTCCTATAAACTTAATACACTATTGAAACAGATTGTTCCCTCAATCTTTGATGCTAATTTTGATGGAATATATGAAAGAACTGGGTGAAAACTCTTTTCTAGTATATTCACAGCTTCATTTGTGAGACAGTAGTTGATTATTTATCACAGTTTCAGAATAATATTCTGATGTATTCAATGTTTCTTTAATTCCTGATTTAATAGAGACTAACCAAATGTGATCAGTGGCTTTTCAATGACAACATTTTAATTTTGGACCCATCCTTTGAAGTCAAAGCTCCCCACAGATTTTTAATAGAAGGATCAGGCCCTTAAGTCTTTGGTCCCAGCTGTACATCCTGTATATATACATACCTGTCATTTAATTCAACGTAAATTATTATTCCATTTAGGGCATTCAGTTTTTAAGCTCTGAAAGGAGAAATGACCTGAGGATTCACATATGAATACAGGAGAGAGAGAGAGGGCTATTGTTAGCATGGAATGTGCACAGCCGAAAACAAGGGGCAGTTTAATCCCGCTTCATCCCATCTGTAGAGAATGGGGAGAAAGCCTGGTTCCAGTGAAGTCAATGGGAGTTTTGCCACTGACTTAGTTTAGTGGGACAGGATTTCGTCCTAAAAATTATAATTTTGATGACAGGTATTTGTATGATGTTACCAGGCACTTTACAGTATCGTTCAGAAACATGCTTTGTTACTTTCATGCATTTGGGAGTTCTAAATGAACTTGAAACAAAAGTAATCTCTTATTCCTTCTTTTGTATTCTATTGCAATCAGTGATATTCTTTTAGCAGTAGAGACTAGAGAGGAAGTAAAAACAGATAAGATGAGTTTTTAAGGGGAAGCTGAAAAAATAATTTAAAAGAAAAAAGTGAAATATTCTGTATGAAATGAAAGTTATTGAATTGAGGCCTTACAGGCTGAATCCTCTGTTATTGACATTGAACAAGGGTGAAGAAATTTGCACAGTCAGTGTGCTTCAGCTCCATCAAGGTGAGTTTCCATGTGAGAAGGTCGTGTGGTCTCCATGCCTAGTCTTTTCTTGGTGTTTCAGCCAGAAAGGGGCCAGACAAAAAATTCACACAGGCAACCATTCTAGTTCATTACAATCCTACTTGTATACATAATGATGTGGATACTCTTTTCTGTATTTTCTGTCTACATTCATTATACTAAGGGCTGTTTGTTTGCGAACAGGATCTGTTTACCCAGGATTAAACATCTGTTGCTGTTTTTTGCCCCACCTCCACCTCAGTGTCAGACTCCTGAGTGTGCGATGTCACGTAGTTTATCAGGAAATGATGATGTTGCAAACAGAATATTATGATTTCTTCTGGGAAGTTAAGCAGGGAAAGACAATCCTGTTTTCATCTTTAGTAGTAAAGAAGAGGGAGTAAATATAGGTAGCATAAGGCTGCAGATAAGCATTTGTTTTGAACTAGAATTTGTTACTACTTTTTCAGAGATCATCAGGACCTCTTTAAAGTCTCATTCATTCACGGTTGTGCAATGCTTTGAAAAGTGTACATTGCTGTGTAAGTTGTAAGTGTAGTCTATAGCAGTATTTCTCAACCTTTTTTAATAAAGTACCCCTTAAAAAAAAAGGTACCCCCAGTAGCAACAGTTTTCAGACACACACAATTTTTTTCTACCATTGCAACACATTTATTTAAACAACTTAATCATAGCCGGGTGGGTGATGAAATTTTTGGGTGTAAATAGTGCAAAAATAATAAAACGCTGTAGAACTTAAAACAAAAACTGAGTTTTCTCCAAATTTCTGTTGTGTTGATGTACCCCCCATATTTCTCTTGAGTACTCATAAGGGTACTTGTACCACTGCTTGAGAAACACTGCCTGTGTGTGCTGTGCACTGTTGTTCCACCATTGTGTTGTGCAAGTGATGGGAGAGAATCCTCTTCTACTCCCCCAAGACATGGAGCCATCCATAGGAGGCTTGCATATATACAACTTTTGCGCTTCTTCGGGTCTGTGTACTTGCACATTCACTGGCTCTGCTTCCAGTTCTTTCACCCCTCGAGGGTGAACAGATGACCTGCTGCTGCTGCTTACAATTCTGTGGTACGCAGGAGGTTTGCATACTTATGTGGCCTCTGCCAAACACATTGAACAATATTGGTTCCATTGTGTTCAGGCCCCTTTGTGCCTTGAAGGTGGGGGTTGGGTGTAAATTTGCGTCTCTCTGTGTTACATTTAAAGCCCTGCTTGCACCAACCGTTCAAACTGCTGGATGCACTTCACTGTATATTGTTCCCTTAACATTA
The DNA here is from genome assembly GCF_052426305.1 of Pelodiscus sinensis. Classification (NCBI taxonomy): domain Eukaryota; kingdom Metazoa; phylum Chordata; order Testudines; family Trionychidae; genus Pelodiscus; species Pelodiscus sinensis. Next base: position 52,734,790 of record NC_143059.1, read on the forward strand.
CAAATTATGTGGTTGGTTTCAGTTGGGTAATGTAGTCTGGGAAGGGCCTTCTTATGAACAGAGATGATTGAAAAAAATCAAGGTGTGGGGAGAAGTGTCCAAAATGCTGGCAAATTTGATATCATTTTGTGCTCTGTTGTGTTTCATATGGTGTCTGACTTTTGTTTTCTGAATTTTTCCACAGGCTTATTTTTCAACTATTAATAAATATAATTAGAACACTCTTGATGAAAGAATACCATGGTGTGACTAAGATGACCAGATAGAGAATTTGTACATTAAATATGAACTTTTTCAAAAGTTAATAATGGTTAGATATGCAGTGTTGGTTAGGGCCCACCTCAGCTGGTAGCATGACATTTTCACATTCAGACTATATATCATTTGAACAGACAAACTGCTGTTAGCTGCATAACCGATTTCTCCCCAGTAGCGAAGCTGTGGTGACCCAGAGGATATCTATTAATGGTGCACCAGTCGCTTCTCTCACTACTCTTGATGTCTTAACAGTTTGCATAAAAAAACTGTTAACAAGGAAGAGAAATATTTATTTTCAAGACAAGTGTACCTTAAATAGTTTCATTAAGCTGCAAAAATGTATTTGTATAGCTCCTATTTGTTGTGACCTAGAAAAAGAACAGAAATTGTATGTGTATTGAGTAGCTCATGTAGTAGTAATATTGTCCTTTGGATAGCGTGTGAGTATCAGGAGACCTGGATTTTCAAGTGTTGTTATTTATTTGCTGTCTAACCTTTCTAGAGTCATTGGTTGTTTAGACTGATCCAACCCGTGAGACAGATAAACTAAAGATTTTTACCTTAAGTTCATTGACTGTTAAATAATTTGAGGTACTGAACACAATTGGAAATGTTTGTGAAGTGTCTGGACCCTCCTCACGTGTTTGTTCCAGTGTATGAACATTTGTGGTTTTCTTAGGAATAGATATATAGAGAGAGTATCCAGCCTTGCTTTTACACATATGTAAAATACCATGAGTTATTAATTGAAAGTGAAAAACTTCAGTGCAGACATACACTGTCTTCATTCAGATGTAGCATTATGGGGCCCTGATCTCAACTGGGGCTTACAGGCGCTACTGTAATGTAAATAAGGTAGGCTCAGTTCCCAAAAGGTGTTTACGTGGAGTGGAAACTTGGCCTCACTGAGCCACGCTGTCTTGAGCCCTCTGTGTTCCTGTAAGACAAGTGTACTTGTTCTGCATTCCTTTATCTGCTGCACAGATCAGTATACTTCTGCATGGATTCCTTTCTGGTTGGTGCACTGGTAAGAGCGGGGCTCTAGGCCGCTGGTTGGACAGTGTTTAACGAATTGTGAAATTGTGTATACTTGGAAGAGGGGCTTCAGATGTGTATCTCATGTATTGCTCTTGAGTCTTACAGAGCCACCTTTAAAAAGTATTTTTTTTTCGTTCTGATTGCTCAGTCTTTTAAGATTCCCAATCTTCAAAAGGAGTGCACGTAAAGATCAGGCAGAAATAAATACAGTTTGGGGATGGAAATGAAAATTCAATTAAAAAATCTACAAAAGGCAATGATAGATTTTAGTAATAAGTCTGTAGGTTTATTTGTTTGAAATGAAGCTTCCTTGACTCTCAAAAACACAGAATCGGAGAAGCACCTGTGCAAAGATTGTGCCCAATTTGAGCCTTGTGCTTCAGCGGATCCCCATTCGGACTCTGTGCAGAAGGGTCCAGCTCTACTGAATCACTTGCAAGATTCGAGGCTCCTAACTCCACCCCTCTCTCTGAATGTTCTTCCTCACAAAGAACATTGTCTCATTTGGACTAAAGGTTTCTGTTAGAAATTTAAAATAAATAGCTATTAGAATAACCCCAGTGACTTGATTTTCAAATACAGGACTGCACACATGCTGTAGCATGTGTAAACTAGTGTAATGTAGTCAAACAATCAATTGCTATTTATTTGCGACTGTGCATACCAATTATTACTTAACTAGACCCCTGAAGCATAGTGTGGTTAGAGAATGCGTGCAGAGGAGACATAATGTTTATGAGAAGCCAAGTGGTTTAACAAGACTGGGAATAATGTAGAATGATTCTCTGTTACTAAAAATAACTACTATTAAATAGATGCTGTCAGGTATATTTTTAGGGCCTGATTCAGTTCTGAAAATACAGATCTCTTCTGTGCTAAGCAAGTCTGCACAAAGCCATAGAAGACTCCAGAATTAGCCTACCTGGGTTTACTTAAGTCTCCTCTACATGTAACTTACAGTGTGCTAGGCCCAGTTGGGCGGGAGCAACCCCCTGTGACGTTAGGGTGGGGGACATACTCCAGCCTGGTCAGGGCCACTGCGCCATGGGCTGCTCCTACCAGGCTAGGCCACTGCTGGTGGGAACTGCTTGGGCTAGGCCGCATTGCAGGCAGGTAGGTAGTTGGCCCCAGCCCAGCCAGGCCACTTATTAACTGCTTACTCAGTAAGCATCACCCGGTAAGGGTAATACTTACCAGGTAACCATTTAATTCAGGGTGGGGAACCTTTTTTGGGTCGGAGCCGCTGACCCACAGAAAAGTCCTGACTGACATGACCCCCGTCTGAGAAGGAGAAAGACACTCTCCACATTCGCCTCACACGCTAAAGCCTGGGGGGGGGGGCCCAGGCTAGTAGATTTTGTGCGCTCCAGTCCCCTGGAGAGCTAGCCGGGGGAAGGAGAGTTGGAATGCAAGCACAGGCTTCCCAGTGCTGGCAGCAGGGAGTCCTGAGCCTTGGGAACCAGATCCAGGCAACCTGGGAGCCACGTTCGGCCTAGGTATGTAAGCAACTAGTCAACTAACTGATAAGCGTGGGCTTATTGGGTAGTTGAATCATTACTCAACTAGTCACATCCATCCCCCTTGCTGCAAGGCGGGGGGAGCAGGAGCTGGTGCTGGGGGGAGCCAGTTTACAAGCTGGTTCCCCCCAGCACTGTCTCCATGGGAGGGCAGGGGAGGCAGAGGCACAGTGGGGAAAATGGCGCAAGCAGGTCCCGACTGCTATGCCTCTGCCTTTGAAATGTAGCAAGAGCTCAGGGAACCCAAGGTTCCCACTCACCGTGGGTTCCCCACTGTGCCAGCTGATTGATTGAAATTTAACATCCCTAATCAGGCCCGTGGGCCTTAGGTTCCCACCTCTGATTTACCCCGTTACATCCCCTCTAGGAGTGTATTTCTTGAGCATCCATTTGGTCATTGAATTTGAGAGTTGTGTTGGGTACCTAAGGAATGCAGAATCAGGTCTTGAAAGAGTTTAGAGGAGATAGTTGTTTGTGCTGTAGTATGAGATTTCTAAGTACATTAATTGTCTGTGTCTTCATTAAAGGCAAAAAATGATCCTATCTAACAGAAATGACTGTCAAGCAAATAGTTGGCCCGTATACAAAAGTTCTCCACTGCATTGCTAGTTAATTTTGTATGTTCTCATTTCTCCATCCCATTATGGTCTTAGATGTATACTTGTCTGTATTTTATGGAGGAAGCTTTGAAGAAACTCTTCCATTAAAGAAAAATATGTTTTAGCTGTGGTTTGTTTGTATCAGCTGTGAGACCAATAGTAGTGCTCCAAAGGTGTTCACTTGCTTTTCTGCATAGTTTAATCTCCTCTCCTGCGATCTGTCTTTATCTAAAGCAAAGTGTGTGTGTTTGTGTGTGTCTGCAGCTGATGCAGTGCAAAGTGTTCTTGGCATGTGGAACTTGTGAGTTATATTTTTCTGAATAATGTTTTTAATTAAAATTGGGTTTCAGAGTCTTGTTCTAGTGGCCATTTCTGGGTGATGAGTGGGTTTACTTGTTACTGCTCCTGTATAGTAGCCCAGTGTCAGGGTCTTCATTCTGCCTTTCATGTTGGCTTTTAATCAGCAGTAGAAATGTAATCTGTAAAAATCATTTGGGTTTTTGTTGTTATTTTCTAAATAAAGGGACAGCAGGATTTTGTGGGGAGGAAAGAGCCAATGGAGAATAAGAGGTTGGGCCATGGAAAGAGATGTCTAGCAAGGTTCCCTCTAAGCTGTGGGGCAGCCCAGCTCACAGCTGCTTAATGAGCCCCGCTCAGCCAGGTGCTCAGGGCTCTGCGCACAGAGGTGCCTGGTGGGGGAAAAGGGCATTTCTCTCTCAGCTACAGCAGCAGCGAGTCTCTCCCAGCCAGTACGGTTCTGTCCAGGGTGGGGAGTTGCTGCTGTAGCTGAGGGAGAAGTGTTCCTCCGCGAGCCCGGAAGCTCATAGCGTGGAATTCTGAGCCCCTGTCTGGGCAGTGCTCATTAAGCAGCTGCAGGGCCATGCTACTGTGCAGCTTAGAAAACCTTGTTGCCCAGTATAGGTGGGACAAAGACAGAGCTGGCAACCATGATTTTTTTCCCCCACCCAGCCAACTTCAAAGAGGGGGCAAAGGAGATTTCCACCCCTATCAACAGCCAGAGTAGTAGATGGGTGTATAGAATGCCCACGCTTCACCTGTCAGCTAGGAACAGCTCTCTCCCCTCCTTGGGTGAGGAGGAAAGTGTTTACAGCAGTGGTCTCCAGCCTTTTTAACCACAAGATCACTTTTTCAATTTAAGTGCAATGTAAGATCTACCTCAAACCCAAATTCCCATGCCCTTCTTCCTTCCCACCCCTTCTTTGAGGCCCTGCCTCTGCTCCATCCCTTCTCTGAGGCCTCATCCTGCTCACTCCATTCCCCTTCCTCTCCCACCCCGACTCACTTTCACCAGGCTGGGGTAGGAGTTGGGGTGCAGGTTCTGGTCTTGGCCTAGGAGTTTGGAGTGTGGGAGAGGCTCCAGGCTTAGCCCAGGGCAGGTGATTGGGGTCCAGGAGGGGTTTCAGGGTGCAAGCCCTGAGAAGGAGTTTGGATGCCGGGGGACTCGCGTCTGGGCAGGAGGATGCATGTAGGAGGCAGTTCAGAGCTGGGACGGGGGTTCAGGAAGTAAGCTTTGGCTGGACACTGCTTAACTGAGACTGCTATTGGGTGGTGGAGCAGTGGAGTTAAGACAGGCTTATTCCTGCCCTGGCCTTGCATCTCTCCTGAAAGCAGCTGGCATGTGCAGCCATGGTTCTGTGGTGCCATGTGCTGCCCCCATTCACAGGCACTGAGTCCACAGCTTCTACTGGCCACAGTTCCCCGTTAGTGATCAATGGGAACTGCAGGAGTGGTATCTTCAGGCAAGGACAGCGTGTGGAGACTCTCTGCTCTGTTTTTCTCAGGGGCTGCAAGGATATGCCGGCCACCTCCAGGAGCAGCAGTTATCACAAAGATAATGACTCCATCCACGACAGGTTAGGCATTTCAGAACTCACTACTCAAAGAATTAAATTTAAGCGCAGGAGAGAAATGAAAATTATGAAATGCACAGACCAGTCAAAAACCAAAAATAACACACTTTGTAAGCAGTAAAAGATGTAACAACCATCTCCCCTCCCATACATATGTGTTGGGTCGGAAGATGAGAGGGAAGGACTGTGTGTGTTTGTGAGAGTGACAGTAATTTGCATGGCCAAGCTCCCTCCATCCCCTTCTCTCTGTTTGGAGATAGGGTACAGAAGTGGGGGAGGAGGGACACCCTGACCTCAGTGCCCCCACCTTTCTCTCCCAAACCCTGCACAGCAAGCAGGAAGCTCCCAGGGGAACAGCTTCAAGGCAGAGGACAGGAGCAGCATGACAGTGGGTGGAGCAGCAACAGAAGTGGCAGCGCTTCATAGCTTCCTGGCCAAGCCAGTCAGGATCACAGCAGTCAGAGGCTCCAAGATCCCGATCTACTGGTTGGTGACCACTGGTTTACAGTGCTTTTTCCTCCCATGAGTGAGAGAGCCTGGCGGATAAGAGAGCCTTGCCAAAACGAATCCTTCCTAGAAAGTGCCCCTTCCCTCTTTCCCATCAGCTAGGGAGACAGTAGGAGGCCTTGCTGTCTCCTGTTGCTTTTGTGGGATGCTCTGTCTTTCCCTCCCCCCTCCCAGCCAGCTATGGGAGGAAAGGAGCACTTTAGGGAATAGTTTTGGCAAGCCCCTCATTTGAGATCCCAAGTGCTATAGAGTTGAACTCTGGCTGACTGTAATTATGCATTGCTGTTTTAAAGTGTTCAGCTGGTGTTAAGACTTTTATGCTTCCCGTTGTATGGCCTAGAAAGGGGAAGTCCCAGGGCTCATATTTGAAATGTCTGCCAAACCACACAGCCCTACAAGGGCCTGATTTTGTATTTCAGAGGATCTTTGTTCTGGATGCTGAGCAGAGACTTTACCTGCCCTGCTGTTCAGGAAAGATTTGTAGGGTGCTCGAGGGGAATGTGCCTGTGTAATTATGAAAAATCAGACTAAAGTTGTAGCACATAAAGAGACTGTTCTTAACATAGTCTTAAAAATATGGCCTGAACTGGCAAAAGACAGGCGTGTCAGAATTACGGCTGAAATTCTATCTCCAACCCCACCCTGCTGTGTCTAGTTATTGCAGAGGTCTCTAAACAGTGGGTGATTTTTTTTTTTTTTTACATACCGTATGTGCTGTAAACAGGGTAGGTTAACAACTGGTTTTGCTCTTTGTCAATTTCTTGGATTTTATCAGTTTACTCTTTAGTTTTATTTGTCTGTGTGTTCTTTCTGTGAGTTAGATGGTGTGAAAATGTAAATTTCTCTTTAACATGTGCATCACTGAATACAATAAACTTTTTCAAAGGATAATAAAAATGGATTTTTGTGCTTTTATAATGTAAAAAACTTCTTGGTGGGAATGGCATATGATGAGAATCATGGACCAATTGGTACTTAGATCCCAGACCATTTACCCCATTTGAAACTTGAGCAAAAATTTTAGCCCAAATATCGGAAATTGTATTGAAAAACTACAGATTTCAATTAAAAGATTAATAGGCACCAAGTTTCTTGTGTGTAGAAGTGTTTCATTGGTTTCCAGGCTCGAGCAGAATATCTGAAGCTTCTGTAACTTGTGTATGTTTGTTGTGCATTTTAGTTGATGCCGCTAATACATTCTATATTATGTGTTCAAAAGATGCAGCACTCAAAGTGTGAGTTTACGTACCTCAAAGTCAGTGAGTACTTTCCCAAAAGTTTTAGGTGAGTTTTACTTGGAGCATTTAGCAAGGTGTCACTGCTGCCACTGTCCGTGCTGCTGTGGCTATGTCGGGGTGAGCAAAAGCCACTTAGTGGGACGGATGCGGCTCACCTAGGACTTTGATCCAGCCCATGTGGCTGTTCCAAGCCCCGCCCCCAGCACGTTGCCTGGGAGCTGGAGCTGCATGAGCCCTTTCAACTGCTTCTGTTTAAAGGGCTCGTGCCTTCCCAGCGCCTGTTGGTTGAAAGGGCTTGCATGTCTCCGGCTCCCAGGCAATGCGCTAGCGGCTCTGGAACTGTGAGCCCTTTTAACTGTTTCTGTTTAAAGGGCTCATGCCTTCCCCACAGCTGTCAGGCAATAGCCCCAGGGAAGGTGCGAGCCCTTTAATTTAGGGATGTAATAGATGTAATACTGATTAGCCGATAAGCAAACGCTTATAGGTTAATGCTGTAGACTACACACATTTCCCTCCCCCTTCCCCGGACAGGGGCTACTGCCACCCTGTGCTGCTGCCTCTGTATTAGAGGCAGCAGCACAGGGCAAGGGGAGCTGGTTTTTAAACTGGCTCGCCTCGTGGACCAGCTCCTATCTGGCACCCCATGCAAAGTGGCAGGGGACTCCTCGGGAGTGGGGCCGGAGTGCACCGGCTGCCCCATGGGACTATAGAATAGTCAATTAACCAGTAAGAATTCATGAGGTTACTCGACTATTCAGTTAACCGATATTTAGCATCCCTACTTTAAATAGAAGCAGTTGAAAGGGCTTACGTGTTCCTGGCTCCCAGGCAACTTGCTAGCAGTGAAACTGGGAGCAGCGAACCTTTTAAATAGTAGGAATTGAAAGGGCTCGCAGCTTTCATTTCCGGCTCACCTGATGCCTGGGAGCTGCAGAGGAGGTACGAGCCCTTTCCACTCCTGCTATTTAAAGGCTCCACCCCTTCCAGGGAAGCCTTTGAAGTGTCCCCTTTTCAAAAATTATTGCCCACCCATGGGCAACACTGTTGGTTTTAGTAAGCTTAGATGAGAGCTAGCACAAGTATGTCTACGCAAGTTGAAAATCTCACCACTTACTTGTAGATGTAGCCATACTGAAGGACTTTGACATACTAAGATATATGTAATATAATGTGGTACAGAAGAACAGCATCTCTTTTTATAACGTTAGAACCCCAGATGTGGTATTTTTGTCTTGTTTTCGATGCCATTAATTTTGTGCAACATATGCTTGGAAGGCAGGAGTACTGAGATTACTGTATATACCTGAACACTTTCTGGATTACCTAATTTTTGTGCATTAACACTTCTGTTTTAGTGTGATAACAGATTTTCCATATAGTTTCTTGTGCATTATTTGAAAACAAAAATATGAAAATAAACAGAACGGTGAAGTATAATCCTGCATTGGGAAGAGATTGATAGGAGGTGGAATTACAGTCATAGGCTGAGCTATAAAAAACAACTTGCAGTGTATCTTCTCAAACTTTTTTCTTTTCTGGAGGTGTCCCCTGTAATCTAAACACTGGGCCTGACTGATCTTGCTTAGGGTATGAAATCTGACACTGTCACAGCACAGGCTGGTCTGTTTGCAGGTGACTTCATTGTTTTTGTGGAATCTTAGGAGAACTGTGTATCAGCACCTGGAATTGAGCTTAATTGGCCTCCCATAGAATAATGCAGAGATACTGGACAAGACCAGGGTATCAGTACTTGGTCACTAGGCAACATATCAAGCAGATAAAATTGCATGGGGCAGAATGAGTGACGGAAAAAGACATTTTGAAGAGAGTGAAACTTAATGGTCTCTAGCACCTGGGTTCCCAAACTGGGGGACATGAAGAAATTCCAGGGGGGTGCATGAGGTGAAATTCTAGGGGGGGCGTGACCCCCATCAATCCCACCCCAAGTTTCACTGCTATTTTGGGGGGAGGGAGGACATGAGGGTTTCTTAAAAATCAAAAAGGGGGTGTGATGCCAAAAAGTTTGGGAACCACTGGCTAGCAGAATACTTCCATATAGGGGCAGCATGAGGGTATTCAGAGGTTGAGGATCCTGGTGTCAAACCCTTGACTCATATGCAGCCCCACTAGATTCTTGAGAGGCAGCTTTGGCCGTCGTACCACACCAACACATCTAGTTATTGCGGAATTCACAGACGTGGGTGGGGCAGCTTCTAGGGTTCTACAACCTGCTTCCTGATTGGCCACGTGATATTGACTCTGATTGTCTGGTGACCATATAACTTTTTGCTTCCTTCCTGGCCTTGTCTGAGCAACAAGCTACTGCCTGTTTGTTGAAACTTGGGCACTGCCTTGTTATCTCATTTCACCCTGCTCACTATCTCATTGTACATTCTCTTGGCTATCAGACCTCTTATGTGAGCTCTGACCACTGATCTTGACTGCCCTTTGATCCACCTGACCCTTGGGTATTACACAAAGCCACTGGGGGAAGCGATGACAAAGGGGCTTTATCCTGTGAAGTGCTGAGCAACGCTCATATCCTATTGACTTTGACAGTGACTTAAGTGAGAATTGGTGCCACAGCATCTCACAGGCACATGCCTCTTCCCATAATTGGCTCTGTGAATTTCCTCATGGCCCTTACTCTGGGAATATCCTGCTTGACCTGGTACAACATAATTCTTCAATCCCCTCTTCAAAACTATCCTCAAAACTTCCTTTTTCCATGTAGCATCCCATCACTCTGCCTCCATTCCAGCCTTTGTTTCTGTGCGTTTTCAGGCTGTTTATGCATTTCTCTTTAAAAAGTCTGTCTGTGGTAGTAGAGCGAAAATTTTCAAAACTAGGTGTATAAAAGGGCACAGTGATAATGAATATAAACCAGATGCTAGGAAATCTAGAAATTTGATATGGGAAGTCAAAGAACAGGAGGAGAAATCAATGGCTGGCAGAATGTTAAACAGCTACTAATGTTAGACCTTTTAAAACCAGCAGCTCTAGATAATTTGCATCTAAGAATTTTAAAAGAGCTGGCTGAGGAGCTTGCTGGACTATTTTATGTTGATTTTCAGTAAGTCTCCAACAGTGGGGAAGTTCCAGAGGAGTGGAAGAAATCTAATGTACTTAAAAAGGATAAATGTTATGACCTGAGCAGTTAAAGATGTGTCAGCCTGATGTTGATCAGAGCAAAATAATGGGACATCTGCTACAAAATATTATATATTAAAAAAGAAGGCTAATATAATTAATGTCAAGCAACAAGGATTTATGGAAAATAGTATTGATGTAATAGACTTCTGTAAACCATGTGGTACGATATGACATTTTTATTAAAATCTAGAATGATAGAAAATCAACATAGCACAGATTAATAGATTAAAACTTGGGTAACAGTTCTCAAAATGTAGTTTGTGAACAGGGTGTCATCACTGAGCAGGTATTTTTAATGGATTGCTAACAGGATTGTTTCTTGGCCCTATATCAGGGGTTCCCAAACTTTTTGACATGGGGACCAGTAAATCCATTCACAAACTTTTGGAGGACTAGTAATGTTCATTTGCATATTCATTAATCAAATGATGAATATTCAAATAAGTTGTTTCTGGTCCTCCCAAATCTCCCAGTGCCAGCTTTAGCAAAGCTTTTGATATGGTCACCCACAATATTCTTGCCAGCAAGTTAAGGAATATGGATTGGATAAATGGGCTGTAAGACAGACAGAAAGCTGGTTAGACCAGGGTTTCCCAAACTTTTTACTTTAATTGGAAACCTTTTTTTTCAGTTCTGCTTTTTGCAGCCTGAAAATATAAACACATGAAAAACAAACATGTCTGGTATTTTCTCATTAGGTAAGTTGTATTATTACTAGATGTATCAGTTCGTAGTTTCGAACTGCCTGGCATGAGTGTGTCGCAACTACGTGTGTGTGTGTGTGTGTGTGTGTGTGAGTGAGAGAGAGTGTGAGAGAGAGAGAGAGAGAAGAATCCCTGTGCCAGACTAACTTGTGCTTGGGAAGGGGAGGGGGGAACGGGGTAGGGTCAGTCACACTCCGTGCAGGCCGATTCATTCCTCCCCTTTCCTCCCCTTGCTGCGCCTCTGGCCAGCCCCACTTCCCCCAACCCCCTCCCGGGCAGCCAGTTCTCCCCCGCTTCTCTTCCCAATCTCCCTTGGCCAGCCCCGCTGCCTACGTCCAGCCCTCCTTCCAGCGGCCGCTTCTCCCACCCCGCCCACATCTTCCACAGCCAGCTCCCTGCCCCCAACCTCACACCCCCCGCGAGCCCTGCTTCAACCAGCCCCCCAATCTCCCCAGCCTGCCCTGATTCCCCCGTCCAGTTCTGCTTCCAGTGGCCAACTCTCCCCTCCTCCTCACCCCAGAATCCTCTGGCACCTGCACCTTCCTTTAGCCCTTCACCCTCCTGCTGTGCCTCCCTTTGCACTCTTTTTCCCTAAGACCCATCCCCTCACCACTCTCTGTCCCATTCCCCTCCTGCCCCTCTGTGCCCTCACACACGATTTGCTCCATCCTGACCTTCCTCATGCCCACCCCTTCTTTCAAGCCTTCTCCCAGCACCTCCTCCTCCAGCCCCCAGTGCCCCTCTCCTCTCCCAGCATCACCCTGTCCCCCCTCCCACTGACACCTCCCCTTCTGCCCTTTCCCTCATGGTCTGCACTTGGCCCCCT